>NC_046661.1:36486917-36495581 GCF_010883055.1 Belonocnema kinseyi | reverse complement strand
AAGTCATTAGGCCTACTTTCAGTTCGTCGGTCATTCCGAAGTCGTTCGCTTTTTGCTTTAAAAAGTGACAGTCGTTCATCATGCAGTATTCACTCATTATTTCTATCGACGACGGCATGTTTGTCTGTCATTTCTTTTGTGAAAGGCCTTTGAGAAAGTGATTTCTTAGTCAACTTCAGATCTTCTGCGCTTAGCGTTTGTCCGTTCTGAGAAGCGCGCTATATGAGTCAACGGTGTTGACTCATATTGTCATTGGTTTGGCTAAACATGTTACTGACCACTTCTTGATGCGTGTTTCGTATACAGACATCGCTTGTCTCGCTAAAGCTACTAGGATTGGTTCTATTCGCTGATCATGGGCGCTTAACGTTCGGCCCTCTGGCGAAGGGTACACCGTTATTATCGATGTGCGCACTAGTTACTAATGTTACTTTGGATATCATTTCTGTCTTTAAAAAAGTAATTACTTAGTCAAGTTCAAATCTTGGGCGCTTAGCGTTTGATCGTTTCGAGAAGCGCGCAATATAACTGATTGGTTTGGCTAAACATATTACTGACTACTTTCTGATGCGTGATTCTGATAGTGACATTGCTTTTGTCTCTAAAGTTACTAGGATTGGTTTTATTCGCTGATCTTGAGTGCTTGCCGTTCAACTATCTTGCGAAGGGTAGAATGTTATTATCGGTATGTGCGCACTAGTTACTAATGTTACTTTGGGTACCATTTGTGCCTTTAAAGAAGTGATTAATGAGTCAAGTTAAAATCTTAGGCGCTTAGCGTTTGATCGTTTTGAGAAGCGTGCTATATGAGTCAACGGTGTAGGCGAAAATATGACAGACCACGATCTGAACCGTGATTTCTATGTTGACATCGCTTTTGTAACAAAATCTATTGTAATTCGTTTTATTCACTGATCTTGAGCGCTTAGCGCCGCACAGCGCTAAAACTGTCCATGTTTTGGATTTTTTTACGGATATTTCATCCGGCACTTATAACCTTAAAAATTACCAAGTTTCAGCTAAATCCACCGAAAGCCATTTTCCCATACATTTAGTGCGGGGTCCTTTCTAACTGTAACTGGTTCACAACAGTTTTCCTCATACTTATGAATTTTTTCAAAATTTTCCCATCGCCCCTTGTATAAGAAATAATGCTCTAAACTTGACTGTTCTCAAATGTACTCGAAAATCCTTACTTTTTTTACATTTTTCAGTCTGCTAAGCACAAATTTATTTTTACATCAACGTCTTCAAGCTCATTAACGTAGAACACGTTCAGCTCTCAAATGACTGTTTTTTTGTTGCGCTAGCATTTTTTCTTTTGACTGAGTTGTTAAGCTTCAAAGGCAGATGCCTATAGTTTTCTCGCCGATAGTAGGTCTGACTTTTATTAATAATTTATAGCTTATTATTATAAACTAAGTTATTTCCTGGAGAATATTTAATAGTTTAGATATTTAGCAATTAAGTTCTCCGGTCTGAATTTTTTGGCCGCATGGTTGAATATTTTTCACTTATTTCTTGCATATATCATCTACTATCCATAAAAAAAAATTGGCACCTCCATTTTTGTACAAATTTTCATGAAAATTTCAGCAGGAAAAAATTCTAAAAATATGACACAATATGCATGCCACAGGTGAAGGTTTTGGAAATACCGATACAGAGTTTCAAAATCTTCTGATGATTAGCGATTATTTCCTAGCGAATGAAAGGTGAAAAAGGACCATAATCATATTATAATTTCGAAATAGTCAACTTTGAATAGCTCTAAGTCACTATAAATAAATTCTGAAAATTCTGAAATAAAAGATGTGGTTTCGCTGATCCTTTTTGTACACAATAGTGGAATTTAGAGCCAAAAAATAATCATTTGTTAATAAGTTGTTACCAAAAGCGCAGGGAGGTATCATCTCCGAAACTAAGGAACGCACAGGGATGATTCTTGAAGCAAATTACTTATTTCTGTCTTCTGAAAATGTTGCATGTATTTTCAATGAGTAAAATGTTGCGCTTGAATGTTTAAAAAATTATTTTATTCTGGGAAAAATACAAAAGACTTCACGATAATCGAGGCAATTGTATCCCCTTTTTTTTTTGCATCAGGACCTAGGGCCTGTGTGAACAGCCTAAGTACGAGAGAAGGTCGTATTGCACGCGTAGCAGTAGCGGCAGCAAAGTGCTCTGCTGAGAATGCGGTTGCATCGATTATCGTGGTCTGTTGTATTTCTCCAAAAAGAAAATAATTTTTAAACATCCAAATGCAACGTTTTACTCGATGAAAATACATACAACACTGTCAAAAGCCAAAAATGTGTAATTTGCTTCAAGAATCGTCTCTGTACGTTCCTTAGTTTCGGATATGACACGTCTCTGCATTTTTGTTAACAACTTATTAACAAATAATTATTTTTTGCTCTAAATTACACCGTCGTCCACAGAAAGTATCCATGAATCTATATATTTTTTTCAGAATTTTCATAATTTATTTTCAGTGACTTAGAGTTATTCAAAGTTGACTATTCGGAAATGATAATATGATTATGGTACTTATTCGCCTTTCGTTTGCCAGGAAATAATCGCTACATACATACAAACTGCAACATACATGTTGTCTCATATTTTTAGAATTTTTTCTGCTAAGATTTTCTCGAAAATTTGTACAAAAATCGAGGTGCCTATATTTTTGGACAGATAGTACATACTCATATCTTAAAGCGCGCAGAACCGATTTTTCAATAAAATCATAACATTACAGATTATAATCTTGATTATACCCCCCCCCCCCCCGAAAATGTATATACAGCTAACACTGCGTGTTACTAAAATTTTTCTTCCCTTTTTGGTTATTTAACCAAATATTAAAATTTTATCAAAAAAATGCCTCTGCTCGATTTCAGATATGGATATTTAGATAAGGTGTGCAAAAAATTGCACACAAATATTAAATTATGCGGCCTCAAAATTCAGACGCGATAGCCATTCTGATATCCTTAATAACGAAAAAATGACACTTTCATTGTTATGAGACAACAGTCTGTTACAAAAACTATCACGATAAATTCGTGGATTTTTTTATTTTCCATGTGCAGAATAAATTTATTCATATAATTACAAAAAAGGAGAATAAGAGATTCAGGAAAATTGGTTAACGTGTGCAGGAATAATGGAAGTCTTTATGGAATTTATTCTGAATTATCTGAATGGTCAAGGTACTTTCTTATACGATATTTAGCAATTGAGTAAGTTAAATGTCCCAATTTGGGCGAATGTAAGGATTTGTTTGGCGTATTTTGCTTGTAAAAGTATTTTAAATCGTATGATTTGATAAAATTTCCTCATACTGCATAGTTTAAACATTTTTCATTAATACTTTGTCTGCTTATCGATATAAACTAACCATTTTTACTGAATAATAAAGAATATTTCATGCTTTACCGATGAACCTACTTGGGCGAATGAATTTTTCTTCTGACCCAGTTTGGGCGAATCAAATGTCCCAATTTGGGCGAATGACACTATGTTATATTTAATACAGTAGATGGATGTAGTCATTGATAAAAACTGACTCCCAATTTAATTTATCATTAGGAATTTTACAATTTTCACGTAACGATTGATCAGCGTAATAAATTACGTAATTAAAAGAAAAAGAATATTTTTCTCGTTTGCATTTTTAAACTTGCTATCTCATTGTCGTTGTAAACATTTCCCGCACAATTTTATCAATTATTCAATACAAATGCATAGCGAAAACAGGCATCATAACAGGAGAAAGCTTTCAGAATTGAAATAGTGTGCTTGTTATCTTGAAAAAAACTCCTAATTTTTATGCAGCCGTGCTGTTTGTAAAGACTCGAACAAATTCATCCAGCCGTTTTTTTCCGTTCGTATTAAGGCGGAAGGAAATATCCGAATTAACAATTAGTTTTCATTAATATTGAAGAACACATTCGTCAAGCTTAGGATTAATACTTACTTTTCAATCAAAATATGCGCCACACAAATTTTGGAGCACTGTCGAAACGAAAAACTATGCAGCCTGTCAACTTGCGAAGTAACAAGCCAAGAGTAATGTTAAGCTCTATCTGCCACGTATGGTGACACGCGTTAATACATAACGTTTAAAGAAGACGAATACGTAATAAAATGACTATAAATCCTATATCAAAAATATCTTAAATCAATTATAGAATGTGAATCAACTATTACTAGTGTCGTACACTTTAAGATTATCGCGGATTTACCTACAGTCTGTGAGCATTCGCACAAACTGGGTCACTCGCCCAAAATGGGACATTTACCTTACTCGGTTCTTAATTTTTAGGCCGTCCGGTTGAATATTTTGTCTAATTTTTTGCCTCATCTAAACAACCAAATCTCAAGGCAAGCAGACCTATGCACGAAATACTTGGAAATACTCTAATTATGGATTAAGGATTTTGTATTTGGAAACAGTCTTAAAAATACCGTCTTTAGTCTGAACTTGTGAGAAAACTGCGGTGCAAATGCACATAATGTAAATATTCACATTATTACTGCAAATATTAACCGATATTCATGAATATTTTTTTCAATTTCATGTAATTATATAAACTAATTAATTCTGTTAAATGAAATTGAGTTTTTCAATGATTTCATAATGGCAGTTTTTCTAACTGGCCGAAATCTCATAACAATGCCCGGGTTCCTTCGTTCCGGATCATTCATCTCCCTGCGGGGAGTCTGCTGACTGGAGTTTGACGAGGGTGAGCAGGCTCGCTGCGGCCATGCATGTACATTGTACAGCCATCACTGAGTGCCAGGGCAGTCGTCATTTCCTCCACGGCTACCTGCGTACCCGTCACCTGTACGTCACCTGTAGAGATGATCCCTTTGTCTTCCAACTTATATCTATTCCAATTTCAAGAATATCAGTATGTCCAAGAAAATCATTTAAATATACAAAATTAGATTATTTCCAATCTAATAATGTATAAATATGATATATGAACAATTTGTAGACGAAAAATTAAACAATTTTCCACTTTTTAAGTTATCATGGATTAATAATAGATTCAAGTTAACAAAAGTAAGTGTTCGAACAAGTTATTACTATAAAAACATTTCTGTGTTGAAATGTTGTCACAGGCTTATACTGCCCAATATGTCGAAGGCATTTTTTGTTAGAGTTGGATTTTTATTTATCATTTTTGCACGGGGCTGTCCCGGTATACATCATCAGTCACGGACGCATTTTTATAATGCAGTCAAGTGATCTGATGAAAGCAGTCTGCCCAGACATATTTGACAAAGCCTGGTTTTACCCCATCATTGACGGACAGGGTTGCAGTCAAGTACATGATGGGGGGACCTACAGCTTAAGGTGGGTTTCGAACCACCAGAACCTCAGTAAAGGTACATTGAAAAATTTCCAGAGGTACCGGCTCAGGGATCGAATCCCGGCCCTCTGAGGTGAAGTCCAAGTGTCTAACCAACTGAGCCACCGAGGCTCATTATTATTATTATTATTGTCGTTATTATTATTATTTATAA
Source organism: Belonocnema kinseyi (assembly GCF_010883055.1). Lineage (NCBI taxonomy): Eukaryota > Metazoa > Arthropoda > Insecta > Hymenoptera > Cynipidae > Belonocnema > Belonocnema kinseyi. Next base: position 36,490,046 of record NC_046661.1, on the reverse strand, counting down.
AAATATTCTCTTACAGTGATTCTTGTATGTTGCAGTATTTTCTAAAAAATTTCACTTTTGATCCACTTTTAAATTGTAGTGAGATAATAATGAATTTAAGTTAACAACCGTAAGTGTTTCAAGAAGTTATTATTTTGTAGAAATTGTTGACGTACTTTGGTCGCTTTAGGGTCAGGTGAATTGATATCAATTAAGTTGTTTCACAAGTTTTGGCCCACAATGGTGTCCCTTATCAGTGAGTTTTAATCAATCTGTGAAAAGTACATAAAATCTTGTAGGTTCGCATTTTTACACTTGGAAGTGTTATTCTTTGGCTAATATCTCAGTTTTTAAATTATATATATTCTTTAACACAAAATTTATATTCATTCAGTATTATTTAAACAATGTCTTTTAACGAAATACAAGATTTAAGAAAAAAAATTATAATGTAGTAGTAAAATTTTTAAACAAATTTTTTTTAATTTGTCAAAAAACATTCCAGTCCCTTTAAAAATGACCCTGTAGTAAAAATATGAAATTATAAACAACTTTGTAGTTGAATAATTATTTAAGTATTCTTTAAAAAATGTTCTTTCCTTACCGACAAAAAGTTTGTTTTGAAAGGTGAACAATTTTTGTTACTTTAATAGAAAAAATTCTTATGATAAAAGAAATTTTATTTCCTACTTTCACGAATTCTTTAGATACAATGTTATAATTTAAAAGCAGAATTATATAATTATATAACTACAGTGTTCTTTTTTAAAAATTTATTTCTTACTACATTTTGATTTTGGAAATCCTTTCTTTCACATAAATAATTTTAAAACAGAAAACTTAGTACATTTCAATTAAAAAGATTAAAATTATAAACATTTTGAAAAATTTAAATTTAAACATTTAAAGAGATACAAAACTTTGTTAAAGGAAAATTTGTGTAAAAGACATGGAGGAAAAATTTTTGTAAGTACTATGTTGCTCGAAAATCCGTATTCCTACTACTGTGAAAAAAATTGGCATCAACTTTTCGTTGACATAAGGAAGAGAAAAGTTTTTGAAGAATATTTGAATAATTATTTAGCTACAAAGTTTTTTGTAATTTTGTATTTTTACTACAGTGCGACTTTCAAGAGAACAAAATTTCACTTTCATAGATATAATTCCTCATCATATCAGAAAAATGCATTAATTAACATTAGTTCTCTTATAGACAAAAACCTTTGTTTAAGGGTTTCAATACAAAAAATTGGATTTAATATACATAAGTTAATAATAATTTTAAATGAGTTCTTTGACTGCAATGTTTTCTGAAAAATTTAAAAACATTTGTCTATACATTTGGTACAAAATTTTCCTACTACATTTTAATTGTTTTTTCATTAGTTGTTCTTCGTTAAAAGATTTTTTTAAAGAGCAGTCCTCTAAATTGTAAAAGAGAAATTGAATTTTCTATTGCATCATTTTCTACATCCCAGTTTCGGTACCCTACCGCTTCATCTCCCAATAATTCACTAAATAGTCCAGGCATCTGGTAGTTTGGTTCCAGAAAAAATCCTACTTGCAACGTTTTTAATGAGAAAGTTGCGTTAAGGGGTCCTTTTTGACATATAAAAAATGCTAGAAAAGGTCAATTGCCAAACCAGGGTTTTTTTTAACAGTTTCAAAAGTTACTTTTGCGTAAACGGATAATTCCCATTGCATTTTAGAGCAAAATGTCCAACCGAAAAAAGAAAGGAAACAAAATTCTGAACAAATTTAAAAAAAAAATAATCCGCTAACTTGTGTTGGTTTCAAAGTTATGATTTATTGAAAAATCCCCATTTTCCAAATAAATCCTCTAAAGTTTAGTTAACGGTGATTGTGTCAGGGGATGAAATATTATTATTATTATTATTACACCATTAAGCCATTTGCCTTTCGGGGTAGGCTTGACTCACTCGGCAGGGGAAAAGAGTATTGTGTGGAAGGGATAGAGATTTTTTAGATTGATCCAGAATTCTCGTGCTATTTAAGTAAATAACACGTTCGTTCCGCAACACTGCTCCGACCCAGGTTGCTGATCAATCTCTCTAGCAATCACCCCAAGCGAAGAACCTGACGAAGTCGTTATGTAAGGTTCCCCACTTGGGTCCATTAATAGTCAAGGTCTTTTTTTCAGGCGTCATTCACTCTACTGACACTCTTTCTATTAACTATTTGCCGCCATACTTTCCTGTCCTGGCATACTTCTCTAGCTTCTTTTATGTCCATGCATTTTTTCATGCAGGCTCTCGTGTTTCTGTGACTTCTTATGTCTCTTCTAAGTAGGGTCTCATTCACACATTCTAACCATTCTTTCCGCGGTCCACCTCTGGGCACGCCATTTACTTTACCTTGATACACTTGTTTCGTTAGTTCTTCATTTGGCATTTTCTCAACATGTCCGAACTATCTTAACCGATTTCTTTCCCATGAGTCTACTAGCGTCCCTTCTGTACCACATTCTTTTAGAATTATCTCGTTACTTACTTTGTCCATTAGCGTTTTCCCGCTTATTATGCGCATGAATCTCATGTCAATTGCGTTAATTTTACTCTTATCTTTTTCTTGATAAGTCCATGTCTCGCTACCGTATAGTACAGTCGGTACAAATATAGAATTATGTATTGCAATTTTAGCTTTATTTGATATATTTTTACTTCTGATAATGGGACCTGCTCTACCAATAACATTCTTACCTTCATTTATTCCTCTATCTAATTCCTCATCTATCTTCCCGTCCCTAATAAATAAGCTACCAACGTATACGAACTTATCAACTTGTTCAATTCTCTCATCATTTAATAAAATATTGCATAGTGTTTTCTCACTCGTTCCTTCGAACACCATAGTTTTTGTTTTATTTGCATTAATTTTAAGGCCCATGCTCTTCATGCTTGCATCTAGTTTATTCAACATTCTTTGTAGGTCTTCGATAGACTCTGCCATAACAATCTTATCATCTGCGAACGCTAAACCCTCGTACCCTTACTGTTTCGAGATCCACACCCTCTTCGTCGAAGAGAACCATTCTTAAACATTTGTCCATAAATAATATAAATAACCATGAAGACATAACGCATCCTTGTCTAACTCCTTGAATAATATCGAAACAGTCACTCAGTTTCC
>NC_046661.1:36485323-36486817 GCF_010883055.1 Belonocnema kinseyi | reverse complement strand
AAATATTTGATCCGTACATGACCTTCCTGGCATAAGCCCACTTTGGACTTCCCAAATCTTTGCTTCTGTTATTTTCATTACCCTAAGAATAAGTATTTTTGAATATATTTTGCTTACGGTACTTAATAAGCTAATCCCTCTGTAATTATTGCACTCGCTTTTATCTCCCTTTCTCTTGTATATTGGTACGATAATAGCTCCTTTCCAATCGTCTGGGACGTCTCCCATCTCGAAACATAAATTTATCAATTCGCACAGTCTATGTGGTATACACGCGCCACCGTGTTTAAGCATTTCAGCGTTAATACCGTCTACCCCGGCAGCCTTACCGTTTTTCAAGTTCTTAATTATATCCCTAACCTCAGTAAAATATGCTTATATCTAAAAAAAAGTCTTTTAGACCTATTATTTTGGGAATTGTAAGGTTTCAAACATTTCATTTTTTTGTTACATTTTTGACTAAAAAAGAAGTTGTGTTTTTAGAAAATACCTAATTTCTCGTGGATCCCACCACAAAGTTCCTAGAGAATAAATGATAGTGGAGCCAATTTGGCGTAAGATAAAAAAAAAGTGTCCTAGCCCAAGTAGGTCACGAGATATGACCTTGGAAAGTGCACTCTTCATGCATAGAGGCACCTGAGCGTACCGTAAAGTAAGACTATGATCACATTTAGACATTTTTGTCCTAAATAAGTGTATATGATTCATTTATCATGTATAGTACGTCTTTTGACATTGATAAATAAATAATTGTTTATAACAAAAGCTTGATATCTCTACTTATGATTACTTTTAGCCGACTACCGGCCAAACTCTGGGCCAAAGTCGGTCCAGAGATCGGCATGACGGGATTTAGAAAGTTCTGAAGAAGTTAGGCCGACTATTGGCCCAACAATGGCCCGAACATGGAAAAATCATTGGGGCAACTATGGGACATCTTTCGTTAAAGAGTAACGTCGACTACCGGCCCAAATCTGGGCCAAAGTCGGCCCGGAGATCGGCACAAAGGGATTTAAACATTCTTTTTAATAAAAAGAGAAAAAAACTATAAATGAATTTAAAAAATTTTCTAATAATTTCAAAGAAGTTTAAAATATTTGAGAAGAATTAAAAAAAGGAAAAGAATTTTCAAGAGACTTTAAAATACTTTTTATGAGTCCAAGAGATTTTTAGTGATTTTAAGGGATTTTGTGTAAAGAATTCCTTTGTGTAAGGAATTTCAAGGGATTTAACCGGAAATATTTGGTTTTTTAATTTTTTAAATTTATAAACGAATTTTAAAAGATCTCAAAATATTGAAAAGAGTTCAAGCTATTTTGAATGAATTTAAGAGATTTTAACTAATTTTGAAGAATTTTTTAGGAATTTTGGTAGAATTTAAATGACTTTTAAGATTCTAAAGTAATTTTAAAATATAAATAATGTTCTTGAATTCTTTAAAGGCTGTTAAATATCTTGAAATCTTTGGAAATTTGTAGAAATCATTTGAATTCT
>NC_046661.1:36482746-36485223 GCF_010883055.1 Belonocnema kinseyi | reverse complement strand
ATGATGTCTTAAAATATTTTTGAATTTATTTAAATCTTGTTTAATCTCATAAAATATTCAATGATACTTTGTAATATTTCTAAAATCGGAAATCTTATTACACATATTATTATGAGCATAGCAATATTTTTTATAGAATGGTTCACAGAAATTTGTAGACGACCGTGCACAGCTGTTGTTTATATTTCAGATGTTTTTTTCAATACTTCCAGCTAGGTTAGCCGAGAGACTTTAGGCGTTAGGAATGAGGAATGCGAAACTTATAGGGTTCGAAACCCAAGGCGAATAAAAATTTTCATAGCGTGCGATTATAAACAGCGTATAGTGATTGTATTATATTTATTAAACTACCCATCGTATCCTCTACTGTGAGATTGGTTCTATAATATTTAATGGATATTTTTTCACGTGTAATTGCCATAAATGGCTCGAATTTGGTAATGGATATTGTACCAATAGTCGGCTAACATGGTCGGGCCAAAGTTATAATTTCGCCGTTGGGTCGACTTCTAGTAGTCATGTTTGGGCCAGCCATGGTAGCCAATAGTCGGCAAACAGAGTTGGGCCATAGTTATCATTTTGATATGTTGGCCAATGCCTGGGTGGCAAAGTCAGCCCAACTCCAAGAAAGTTGCCCCGACTATGGCCCAATGGAAAATTCGCACATGAGAAGCAAATATTTTTATTAATAATTGTTTATAACAAAATATTGTTATAACCACTGTTGAGTACGTTTTGACTACTTTTTGACTACTTTTCTGCAAATTTTGTGCAAGTTTATGATGCTTAACTTGTACAAAAATTTGATCTCTTAAGTGTTGTGCGAGTGCGTGTTTATTTAAAAAGAAATGGAAGACAATTTTAAGCTCATGAATGAAGTCAGTAATTCATTCTCCTACCAAATTCAATAATGAATAATGTTTTTATCCAATAATTTATTAACTATTTATTTCTTGATTACTTAATTTCGATGAATTGAACTATTTTATGGATTTATTTAAAGAACTTTTAGATACAACCAGTTTAGGTAATTTCTTTTTTCATTCATTAATTTTGTCTTGATATTGAATCACGTTTGATATGTTATTACTTTCAACTAATCAATTACTATCGGCGAAAAAATTCGAGTCCTCTGGCTTTGACGTTGAATAACTATATGAAGAAAAAATAGTAGATTAATGAAAAAGGTCTCACTTTAAAGGTACAAATGTTGTATATTAATGAGCCAAAAAGTAATATTCAAAAAAATTATTTGTAGCTTACAGATTTGAAAATATGATGAAAAGTAAGGAAATTCGATAGCTTTTAAAAACAGTGAACTTTGAAGCATAGTTTCTCATTGAAAACATAATAGGAAAAAACTGAAAAAATTCATGGTGGTACATTAAACATTTTTGAACAGATTGCCGTCGAAAAATTTTCAAAATATAAATAATTGTTCGTTTTTTGTGAATAAATATGTGACCGCGCTATCTTCAGTTCTAATCAAGATAATTAAGTGATTTAAATCGAAGGTAATTAGTTGAACTATCTGTAATAACTTACAATTTGAAGGAAGTACGTGCTTCTTGTTGCCTTCGTACAAATTGCAATATTTGAAGTGAGTTTTTTTATATAGGAAAGCAAGTGCGAAAGCCCAGCGTGGTGCCGTTTTTTCAGGGGATCATCCTCGGTTTTCCTCAACCCGACCTACCCAGCTTGCGGTTTCGAGCCTCACTCTGGCCTTCAAACCCTTTCCCTGTATTGAGAAAAACCGAGGCTAATCCTCTAAAAACGGCATCACACTGGGCTCTCGCACTTGCTTTCCTATATAAAAAACTGACTTCAAATATCGCAATTTGTACGAAGACAACAAGAAGCACATACTTCCTTCAAGTTGTAAATTATTACAGATAGTTCAGCTAACTACCTACAATTTAAATCACTTCATTATCTTCATTAGAACTGAAGATAGTGCGGTCACATATTTATTCACAAAAAACGAACAATTATTTATATTTTGCAAATTTTTTGACGGCAATCTGTTCAAAAATGTTTAATGTACCACCATGAATTTTTTCAGATTTTTCCTATTATGTTTTCAATGAGGAACTATGCTTCAAAATTCACTGTTTTTAAAAGCTATCGAATTTCCTTACTTTTCATCATATTTTCAAATCTGTAAGCTACAAATAATTTTTTTGAATATTACTTTTTGGCTCATTAATATACAACATTTGCACCTTTAAAGTGAGACCTTTTTCATTAACCTACCATTTTTTCTTCACATACCTATTTAACGTCAAAGCCAGAGGACTCGAATTTTCTCGCCGATAGTAGTTACTTATACTTAATGCGAAAAAATGGTCACAGCATATTACGTACAATTTACAGAAATCACTAACAAGGAAACTATCCCAGGTGTCCCTCACCGATTTTGATGAAACTGCAATATGTTGTAATACATCGAAAAATAAGAGACACGTATTTTTTTTTAT
>NC_046661.1:36473170-36482646 GCF_010883055.1 Belonocnema kinseyi | reverse complement strand
ATGGCCGATAAAAAAAAATACGTGTCTCTTATTTTTCGATGTACTACAACATATTGCAGTTTCATCAAAATCGGTGAGGGACACCTGGGATAGTTTCCAAGTATATTCATGAAATTTTTGTGTAGAATGATTTTCATTTTTTTGGTCCTAATAATAAAAGATAAATTTCAAATTGGAAACATAGCCACACCAGCAACGTGATAAAATTTACTCTTCGGAGTTCTCCAACCAACTTCCATAATTCTTGATGTCTAATTTTTGACGTTGAATCGATCAGCTGATAACTATTGTTGACAGTGAACAAACCGGCGGGACTCAGCGCCGGAATCGCTTTGTCTTTCGCCCACGGGAAAAATTTTATTTTTATTGGTTTTGTCATTAACTTAGAATTGTTGCAAATCAGTACAAAAAATCTACAATAATATATAAACATTTGAAAATTTCATTTGTTTTCTGAAAATGCACATTTCTCAAGATGGGACTTGGACGGATTTTCGAGTATCACATTCTAAGATGACCCTCGATTTTTTTAAATCAAGGCATCTACTTTATCGACGTTAAAAGTTTATTTCCTATTCCTATAGTATTTTACTAGAAAACTTTGTTCATAATTATAAACATTTTGATATAACCAAACGTTCCTTAGTGCTTTCTGTATAACTTCCTAGATCCTGAACACGATATCTCAATCCGTATGGAGGTAGTGAGGACCAAAAGAAATGAAAATGAATTCATTCTTTACACACAAATTTTATGAATGAACTTAGTCACGTGATCTCGACTTCATAGTCGTTTAAATTTTCTTTTTTTCTCCGCTAGAAATCGCTAAAAATGCTCCAAAAAGAATGATAGATTACGTGTGTGCAGATACTTATTTGTTGATTTGCAACGAATGGGCAAATTTTACTGCTTATATTAATTTTTTTAAGGTTTAGACGATTTAGTCCAAAACTGGTGTCAGTGCTCAATATACGCGAATCAAAAAATCTGAAATGCATCAAACCAAAAATTATCTGCAGGTGCTATAACTCGAATGGGAATAACCTATTTCATTAAATTATAAAAAAACTTTCTTTAAAATTATAAACATATTGGTGTATATAAAAGTTCATTAGTGCTTCTTATTTAATCTGTCAAATTTTAAACACGATATCTCAATCCGTGTGGACACAGTGAACACCAAAAAAATGCTTATAACCAGGGACTAGTTTGGTCACGTGGTCACCAAAGAGCATGCCCTTAAAGCTGTTGGAACGATGCGCACAAAAATGGCGAAAACCATGAGACACTCAAAACTTACCAGCGATCAATGATAATTCGGTTTTGAGCTTTAAAAAATGCACTCAGCATATTTCCCCGTTATCGAAAGGGGTTCCATGGTTGTGGGATATGCGCTTGCTGTCTGATTTTTTAAAACAAATCGGGTAAAACTAAAAAATGAGAGTAAAGTGATTAAGAAAAATATACGTTCAACGTTACTTGATCGTGCTACCAAGCATGTGTATTGTCGGTAAAGCTGCTGCTCTTGACGGGAATTTTAAATTAGAATAAAAATGCGATTTTTGTTCTTTATATTGTAATTGTTTCTTGTCATGTCTTACCTTGCTTCGAAATAGGAAAACTGTTAAAAGTGAGAGAGGGATGCCGCCGTGAATTCGCTGATAATAATTGATAATAATTTTCCAAGCTAAAAAATGTATTATTTATTGATTTATTTGCATATATTATTGTGTTGTAACGTGCAAAACACATATGGAAATAGCGCATTACATAGAATCGTATGAACAAGGTAAGTATTATACAGCCTATTTTCGTTTTACAGAACACTAATATTAATCGCATAAATTTCTTAAATGAAAAAAGCAATATCTGCAGATTTTTGCAGAAATTAAAAAATGTTCGTTGTTTCAATATCGAAACATACAATAGAATGTATTGTACATAACAGACGTCGAATTCAGTAACAAATTTTTGGATGAAAAATTTGCAACAAATAACTACTTTACCGGTGCTTACTTTTTAAAAACAATTTTCTACGCCCTGATTCACAAAAATTCATTATTCTTAGATATCGAGACAGTTCAGAATACGTCGAATTTAGTAATCATTTTCGCAGGAACAATTTTCAAGAAATTAGCAAATTCGTCTGCTGTGTACAATAATTAATTAATTGAATTATTTAATTTAATTAATTAAATAATAGTAGTAATAATACAACAATTAATTTTTTGCACTAAATCTCTTCGGGTACAATGTCTCGATATATAAGAATAATGAATCTTTGCGAATCAGGGCGTAGAAAATAGTATGTAAGAAGTAAGCGCCGGTAATGCAGTTACTTGCTAATTCTTTGAAAGTTTTTCCTGCGAATATGCTTACTTAATTCGACGTCTGCTGTGCAGAATAATTAATTAATTGAATTATTTGAATAAATAAATTAAATAATAGTAGTAATAATACAACAATTAATTTTTTCATTGAATCTCTCCGATTGAATTGTCTCGATATCTAAGAATAATGAATTTTTGTGAATCAGGACGTAGAAAATAGTTTTTAAAAAGTAAACGCTGGTAAAGTAGTTATTTGTTGCAAATTTTTCCTGCAAATATGTGTTACTAAATTTGACGTTCGCTGTGTACAATAATTTCTATTATATATATATGGATATTGAAACGAGGAACATTTTTAAATTTCTGCAAAAATCTGCAGATATTGTTATTTTCAATAAAAAATTTATGCGATTAATATTAGTGTAAAGCGAGAATCGGCTGTATAATACCAAAGATATTAGGTCCTATATACGGCATGAGAATAGTTGCACCACATACCGGTAGTTAGCACGGCTAAATACCTAGAATATAGTGTTACATAAATTAAGAGTGAACAAGACACTGAGAAAATGATAAAGATAATTCGGTATAAAATATAGATCTAGAAAGAATTGGATGATTTTACTATTGTATGACAAATTTGACTGTTTGTTATACATAAATCAATAATATTAATGATAATAGCATGGAAGTAATTGAAATTATTGATTGAAAATCCTAACCTTAATATTCCGTCTTTTTATTTTTATAATGAAAACTTTTGAAAAGCAACAAAATAAAAAGTTTTGTTTTAATATTGTATTACTAAAGAGGATAATTCGAATATTTACGTGAACATTCCGGACAATCCAAAGAATCCTTTTTATGCACGGAAAATAAATTCTTGAGGCGAACGAGTGAATAGAGAATATATTAAACTCAAAGAAAGTGTACACTTGGATTAGGTAAAACGTTTAGTTAGAAGAGTTACACATTTAGTTACTTTATGTAAATTGTTCTCGTAAATCAGGAATTTGGGCAAAATTGCTAAGTTGGAAAGTTTATTATTTTCGACAGATTATGTATAATTGTACTATCTTTTATTATAGCTATACTTATTAGGGGTTTGACGATACGATATCCCTGGTATATGGAAAATGGTTAAGGATATTCATTTTCGCTGATCCAGGTATCTTTCTAAATTCCTTCGTTCGTTTTCAGCCTAATGTTTGGCTATAATAAGGAATAATATCCCTGCCACAGCTCAATTTTTTTTACCGTGTGCAAAAAAATTCAATTTATTTTCATATTTCTGTTTAAAAAACAGGAAACTAAAAAATACTTTAATATAATATCAAAAAAAACTTTCTTTTATTATTTTATTCATAAAAAGTATTATACTGGGAATTTTTACGTTCGCATGCCGGACAATTTAAAGAATTCTGTTTATGCGCAAAAATATACACTCTATTTTCATATTTCTATTTAAAAGATAGAAAACTAAAAAATGCCTAAATATATATTCAGCTTATACACATATATAATATATAATATTAATTATTATAATATATTAATATTAATATATTATAAGTAATATCCGTATATTAATATGAATACATTATACAGTGGTGCGCAAAAGTTTTGGGCCACATTGTTTTTCTGATCTATTCCTTTAAAGGCGAACTCGAATAAAAATCCATTGTTGTGGGAATTATGTATACTATTTGTACCAAACATTAGGATAGGTAATAAATTTTGAAAAAACATTCCATTGTTTTTTTTTCTATTATATTCAATATTAACGTGTGCAAAATATTGAGCCACTATGTTCAGCTATCTCTAGAAGCGATGCTATGGTGACAACTTCGATTCCTCGCGTTTGTCAATTGTTTAACCTATCAGGTCAAGTCAATCTGAAATCAAAATGCTGATACATACGACCCATGAGATTTGGGAAGCTGTGTTAAATCTTTCTGAACAAGGGAAGACTTCTCGTGAAATTGCTGCCTTATTGAAAATTGCTAAGAGTACTGTAAATAGATTCCTTGGAAATTCAGTACTACCCAGAGTCTACTGGACCTCCCACGATCTGGTAGACCACGGAAAATGACAATTCGTGTTGACAAGATCATCAAACGCAAATCAACAATTGATGCCAAGAAAACAGCATCTGAAATTGCCCATGAACTCCGCGAAGAAAACCTTGCCAACGTGAGTAGGAGCACTCTGGCTCGTCATTTGAACACTGGACTCCGGAGCAGCGGGCTAAAGTACTTTTTTCTGACGAATCGAAGTTCAATCTATTCGAAAGTGATGGTAAGAAGTATGTTCGACGTCCGAAAATTACCAGATACGATTCTCGGTATCAAATTCCAACAGTCAAACACGGAGGTGGATCAGTCATGGTTTGGGGCGCTATGTCTTCGCAAGGAGTAGGCCCACTGCACAAGATTGAAGGCATCATGGACAAAGTTATGTATCGAGATATTATGACAGAAAAAATTTTACCATATTCTAGAAGAAAAATGCCCAAAAATTGGATTTTCCAGCAAGGCAACGATCCGAAACATAAGTCGAACCTGGTTCAGGAATTTTTGAAAGGGCGGAAAGTGAAGCTTCTGGATCATCCAGCTCAATCTCCGGACCTAAATCCGATTGAAAATTTGTGGGAGACACTCGGAAGACATGTTGGAATGAAGAAACATTCGAATAAGGATGACTTATGGCGAACTCTTCAGGAAGAATGCGAAAAAATACCGAAAAACTACGTCAAACGCTTAGTAGATTCAATGCCTCGACGATGTGCTGCTGTAGTTGCTGCTAAGGGTATGGCTACAAAGTATTAGTCAATAAGTAAGGGAATAATAACTTTCTTGTTGATTTTATGAACGTTGACTATTTTATGAACCTATGGGATAAGTGTGGCCCATACTTCGAAAATTATGGCGAATTTTTTGTAGTGAATAATCTTCAGCTTGAATCCAAGACACATGCTATTATTTTGTGTTTTCGGAAACAAAATTTGGTGGTGTTTGAAGCATTCAAAAATGGTCAGTTGAAGTTTTTTTTAGCGAGGTTGACGATTGGCTAGAGCTAAAAATGTGTTTTTTTTTTAACAAAATAATATCACGTTTCTTTGACTCAAGGTGAAGAAGTTTCAGGATCGACGTTTAAGAATTTTTTAACATGTTAGTTGAATTTTTGACAAAATAATAAAATTTCTTTAAAAACAGTACCATTTCTAACCAAATACGTAGTTGAATTTTCAACCAAATGGTGAAATTTAAAAAAAAGATTAAATTTGAACAAAAAAACAGATGATTTTTCAACTAAAATATGAATTTTTAAAGAAGAAGATTACAATTCTACGAAAGTAGGAATTTTCAATCATAAAATATGATGTTTCAATCAACAAGGAGGAATTTTCAACAAAATAGTTGAATTTTCGACCCAAGAAGATGATTTCTTAAACAAACCAGTTTATATTTCAAACAAAATGAATTGAACCCACAAAAAGTTCTATTTTTAACCAAAAAGATAAATTTTTAAGCCAAAACGATGAATTTTCACTAATACATTTGAATTCTCGACCAAAAATGATGATTTTTTAAGAAGAAAGTTAAATTTTTAAGAAAATAATTAAATAATTAATCAAATAGTTCCACTTCTAACCAAATAGATAAATTTCCAAACCAATGGACGAATTTTAAAATCATAAATTCACGTTCGGTTTAGGAATTCAATCCAAAAACTTTTAGTGTACCCCCTGGCCTCACTCCACCTGTTGACATGATCGTGAACGCGGTTACCATAGAAACGACGAAAAGCTGTAGAGGGCAGCACCTCGATATGTTCGAAAATGTAGTTAGGTATATATATATTTATATATATATATCGGCCGTCCTCACTCCTAACCCTTGCCGCATATAGTTAAAATATCTTTGGATTTTGCATGTATATATTGTTTTTAGTTCGGCCACATTCTTATAGTGGCGCATGTAACAGCATGCGCTGTTTTAGAACAAGTATGTCAGGGCGCTAGCACCCTATTACTGAGTACTTACCAATTAATAGTTTAAAGAGCGGTAAACATTTGAAATAATTCAAATGATACAAGACATTCAGTATATTTAGAAATTGAAATAGATCGTTATTATCAGAAAGAATAATTATTAATTATGATTGTCAATAGGAAATTACATGCCAACTCCTCTCTGTACCTCGAATTATTAATTTCTAATAGCTAGTTGTAAAGGATCAGACGTTAGAATTTAAATAGCTATGTACACTCAGATAGATCTATATATGCATATGTATATATGGATCTAGCCATCCAAATAGGTTTGACACGCGCGATCTCCGACTACCACGCGTGTGATCTCAACCGCGAGCATACATAAATTATGTACCATGTAAAGGGTTGAAGCGACAAGGCGCCCCTCAGACGCCATAAATTATGTTCTATAACGCGATTCGACAAAAAAACGTCAATCGACGAGAATCGTAAAAATAAGTTTCTGAGAATTAGAATCTCATTATTTTAGCTTAAAATATAAGTGCGGCGCTTAACGCACCTCATCAAGATAGGCTAATTTAACATTAAACTATGTGGCGTCAGCAATTCTATTGGCTAGAAGGACAATTCTCACCCTTTTTTTTGGTAAAAACCGAGGTTATAGATATGTGCAAGAACATAGAAAAAGCTCAGATATTTGCGTCTCTCCGCTTGTATTTCAAATAAAAAATCTGCGACACTCGCTCTCTGATTTATAAAAATTGGACCTAGAATATTTTTCTCTTAAATTGTTAATCGAAATTCAAGTCCAAAAACTTTATTCACTCCGGTAATTCGGTACGGTTCACCGTGGTCGACTTGAGTCGAACTAAATTTTAAGTGAAGTGAGAATAGAAACCATTTAATTAAAATTGTTTTAATTAAATAAAACTTTAAAAATGTCAAACCTGAACGAAATCTTATTTGTGTAAACAAACTGTTCTCGGGGACGGAATAGGACATTTAATCGTCATTAAAGTATCTTTAATATTTAAATTGAAGTTAAATAAAAACTATTGATTTGTTCTCTAAATTATTGTGTTGCGTCTATTATTTGAACCTCGACCAGTTCGCGCAGTTAGTGATTTTTATCACTCAACGTCGGCAACGAATCAAGGATAAAACAAATGGAAATCTACAAGGCTTCAAATCGACAACAGCGCTGGAGACGTAACACGCGATATGTACAGATTGGTTCCGCCACATGCTTGTAGAGGCGCGACAGGCAACTATATATTCGGTCGCGCCAAATCATAGTGTATTTAAAACCCAAAATGGTAATAATCTAATTTTACTGTAGCAAAAAGACAAAAAGTTCCTACAATTTTTTATTCTGGTAAATTAAATATTTTTTTCTACTTGCATTAAGATGAGGGTAATATTTTGTAAGTAAAATTGTTAGTATAAAATAATCATAACAAATTTTAATTAAAAAGTTTAATTTTTATTTAAGTTATATATTTTATGGAAATGAGTAGAAAAAAGAATCTGAAGATTCAGCTAACTTTCATTTAAATTTAAATACACTAAAAAAAAATGTCTGGTTTCATCAACCAGAATTGTTGTTAAATATGCACTTACTAATTGTTCTGGTTAAAGTAATCAAAATACTAAAAATCAAGCTATAATTACCTTATAGACCAGAAAAAATGTCTTCTGAAACGTTGCATATTTTAAATATCTGTGAAGTTAGTGGTACATGAGTTTTTGAACAGCTGGAAAGTCTAAGAAGCATTCTTACAAAAATGTCATTTTCCTTCATACTTTAAAAATCTAACTTTAAGAAAAAATATGGGTTTGCTTAATTTTTTTTATTGGCATTTAGTACTATAACTCGACATAAAAATTACCATAATTTCCGTACAAATATGTCAAGTCTTTAATTTGCTATAATTCAACATTTTTGACCTCATTTCAACACTCGAGAGCTAGGGCCATTTTTTATATCAAAAAGTCATTAAAGTATTATATTTCTACACTTGTGATAACACGTCGTATCTTTTTACATTTAAGTATTAGCTATTTCCGTTCTTCTAGGATTTCGTTTTTTTGTCCATTGCAGGCCTTACGCTTAGCAACATTAATTTAGTATTTTTTCTGTTTTAATATATGAGGTTATTACGTTTTTTAAACCGCAATCCTAAAATACCAATATCGTAACATTGACTGGACATATTCTAGCTGGACTAGGCTTAAATTAATGGCCTCCAAAATGAGATAATCCCAAATACAAACATTTAGAATTCTGCATTTCAAATTTCAATTCAAAACGTTCAAAATTGAATAATTAAAATTTATCAGGTTATACTTGAGGCTTATTAAAAATTTAACAAATACTACGGATTCGGTTTTGAATTCATCAACTCTATGAAAAACTTTTTCAAAACATACACTTCGCGAAATTTATGTTTATAATAATTACTAAATTTGAATGTTTAAAAACGCAATTATATTAAAATCGTGCAATTTAAAATTCCTCTAATTATTAAAAGTTTTCGATTTCGAGGGCTTTACATTATTCCAATTTTTCACGATGTTTGAAATTGAATAATTTGCCCATTACATCTTTAAATTATTTATATCCTAAAGTTGCAAAAAATGTATTACAGAATCATAAGTGATTCCATGTAAAGCGTTCAAAATTAAATAATCTGAATTGACAGGTTATACTCTAAGAATATTAGAAAGTTTACTAAAATTGAGATTTAAAATTTTTAATTTATAAACTAGTCTCTTTGAATAATGATTATTTTATTTGTTGGCTTCTAAAAGAAAATAATTACACTGTGATTGTCATTGTTTTCATTTCAAATTTCTCTCATTTAAAACCTTTTAATTTCAAAAATTTTGAAGTTATAACCCAATTTCTGTAATTAAATAATTTCGAATGGAATAATTATTTAATTGATAATACATTTCTAATTTGAAATAAAATTGCAGAATAATAAAGTATTTGCATGCAAAATAGTTATGCTAAAGTTTAAACGCTTCTTTACATTTTGACATTGTCGACTTCTGAAAAGTTTTAAACAAAAAATTTTAAAAATATGTGACTGCCATTTCCTGTTTTCCATCCAGCAGCCTTACCGTCTTTAACTTATAAATTATGTATA
>NC_046661.1:36467786-36473070 GCF_010883055.1 Belonocnema kinseyi | reverse complement strand
CGTCCTCGGGTTGCGGATAGAGGGTCCCTGTACCAAGGGTTTCTGCTGAATATGATTACAAAAATAAATAAACAGTCGCGGACAATTGTCCAGGGGTGGTCCCAAAGGAATTAACCCCCGAGTGGAGGTGTGAAAACCGTGCCGAAAGCTGAATGGCACCTGGGTGAGGTGTCTAGAACGGTGACTCTGGGATACCGGGCGACATCTCATAGTACGTAGCCTTATCCTTGCATACGGGGCTCTACAAGGATGGACGAACCCCTTTCCGTAGCTTCTCGTTGGAACAACAATGAAAACACCAAAGATAGTTGTAGTAAGTGCGGTTCAAAACAAGGGAGCGCCCAGGGCTGCCGAAAATGGGTCGGCCAATAATGCCGACCACTCTATAGCTGGGGGAGCCAATGAAAATGGATTCAATGCGATGGATCGGCGGAATCTCGGAACCTTTAGGTGGACGGAGCGACTGAATCACGACTTGATAGAGTGCTACGATGCGAGTGTGGCCCCTGAACCGAGTTACATGATACGGCTGCATGCTCTATGGTGCGAGAAATACCCGGAGCTATCGCACTTTTTGCAGCAACGTCTGCGAAACCATGCCGAACTACTCCGAAAAAGGGGCTATGTGAGCGGAACGCCTACTCTACCACACCTAGAACAAGCCGGCAACAGAGAAAGAGAGGCGACACTAAGACCAACCGCGGGCAGACATCCAATAGAGGAAGAGGGATGCTTTATGATCCGGAGAAACATCAACACCAAGGTTTCTCTCAAGCCTAAAGTTCTGGCTGAAATGGATGACGAGCTTCGTGGACATTTATCCGAAGAATCCGAACTCTGGGCTATCAATTATTGTGTGTATAATGCAGCGAGAGCTTTGGCCGATTCGTACCATAAAACAAAACCAACGGTTGATCATAAGACTAAACGACGAATGCATCAACTTGCCATAAAGATAGGCTGGGCAAGATAGTACGCGTCTCGCATTCAGTGTATGATTGACTACATCACATCTGGCAGGAAGTTTACCGCCAAGGTTCGAAAGTTCGCGCGCAAACTGCGAACAACGAGGCTGAAAGAAAGGCGTAGCGGGATGTCGGGAGAACCTGCTCATCAAAAGATGTGTCTGCAAAGATGCAGCATTCTACCAGCGTGACCTATTGATGGCCTGGATTAATTATCAGAAAGCTTTCGATTCGACCTCCCATAGACTTATCATCTATCTTTTGGAAAGCTTAAATGTTTATCCGCAAATCGTTAGGTGCATAGAGAGATTGACGCTGCTTTGAAAAACCAGATTTACTATCTTATCTGGAAAAAATCGTGTGACAACTAACAAGATCACCTTTCAGAGAGGTGTCTTTCAGGGCGACACCATGAGCCCACTCCTCTTTTGCCTTACATTACCATATTGCCACTATCTCTAGCATTTCGTCATTCCGACGGGTACTTGTGCGGCAAACCTGCAGATCGAAAGTACAAAGTCACTCATGTATTTTACATGTACGATCTTAATATCTATGCTAAAAACAAAAAGCAACTACATCTAGCTCTAGGGATTGTCGAACGATATGCTAAGAAAATTGGAATGGAATTTGGATTAGATAAATGCGCCAAGGTTTATTTGGAAGGAGGAAAAATTAATGGCATTCCTGAAGATCCTGAGCTCGTTTATAGAAGCGCTATACGACACTTTTGCGGTAGAGAGACTTATACAAACCTGGGCGTGCCACAGAGCCGCATTCTGGATGTGACGTCTATAAAGGATACTCTCCTAAGCAGATACAAACGTCTCATCCGGCAGATTTGGTCTTCCGAACTGTCGGCGAGGAACAAAGTATCTGCAATGAACACGCTTGCCGTCCCGGTAGTACTCTATTCCTTTGGAGTAGTTCCATGGACGAAGAACGAGCTCAGATCCCTTGATATCGGGACAAGAAATGTTATGCACATGAACAAAAGGATGCATCTTAAGTCTTCTGTTTTGCGACTGTACATCTCACGCCGTCAAGTTTGTCGCGGAATATTGAGTCTTGAATATCTTCACAGCAGGAATATTCTGGGTACAGCACATAGAGTCGCAAATGGAAGAGACTCTCTTCTTAAAATGGTTAGGAATCACGAAGAAGTGGGCATGCCAAGACGGTGTCATTTCCACTTTAACGTACCGTCGCCACATTTTGAGCTAAAACATTCTTAACTCATGCGGAAACGACCTACATCCAAAGGCAAAATACGGCACTAAGAGTGCTTTATTACCATATCTATCAGTCTTACGGCATTAACCTTAATTTTGCTCCTCTAAATGCTCCTAGGCAAATCGAGTCAATTATCGAGAATGGGAAGTGCCGCATATACTGGAACTTTATATTCTCGACAATTGTTTCTGTTGCACACTCGAGGCTAGACATGGTTCTTCTTGACTTCGAGAAGCGAACCATGTTCGTTATCGAATTTTCGGCACCAGCTGACTAAAACATACTAGCCAAGGAGAATGAAAAGGAAAAGAGGTATAGAGAACTTATAAGGGAGTTGCAATGATTGTACCCGGAATATTCTGTTAAACTAATCGTCCTTATCATCGGCGCCCTTGGAGGTGCCAAGCTTTCACTCCTTAATAGCCTCAAAAGCATCCCTGCGTGTCAACAATATGGTAAAACACTTGCGGGAAAAATGCAGAAGGCGGCAGTCCTTGGAATGCTCCGTGTTCTCAGGGTTAACGAAACTTTTGCCGGATTGTCGTATTGATACCGTTACAGACTGTAACCACTTATCTCACGGTCGTGAGACGTGGTTGTGGCTGAAATTTTACCGCGATTTCGTTGGGAGCGGGTGCTGTGAAATGGTTGCATGGAAAAATGTGATTTTTGGATTTTCCATTATTCGTGTGTTAATTATAATTTTGTAAATACTATAACTCTAGTAATTTTTAATTTTATAAAAAACTTCATCAAGATAAATTGTTAGAATTTTTAAATACTGTAAATAATCACACAGAGAATTCTTCAATTTGGAAAAAAGTGGACTCAGAAATATTTAAAATGCGCTCACTTTTTGAATTTTTATACAAAAATGGCTGTCTAACGAACTTGACCTTTAGTTTCAGGCACTAAAAGAGTATAACAGAGGCCAATCTAATGAAATGATTTAAAAAAAATTATTACAGACCCATTCGTGACAACCTATTTTCCAGATTCAGGGTGTCTCAAAACGTAAATATTTGACAAAAACTGGTGTTTCATCGGTTTTTCCCTATCTTGCATAGTTTGACCGCAAAATGCAATTTTTGATTTTTGATTAGTTTTTGTGCAGTCAAAATTTGACTTTTCAATTTTTTTTTAAATTCAGAAAGTTCATATGATAATCTTGTAGGGTTATCGAGAAGTAACATTTTTCTATTCAAATACTATGAACAAGTATACAGAGAATTTTTGAATCATGAAAAAATGTGTACTCAAAAATTGTCATAATGGGCTCAGTTTTAGTATTTTTATCCAAAATGTCTGACTAAACAACTTGGCATTTAGTTTAGGACAGTACAAGAGAAGAGCGAAGGCCAATCTAATAGATTAATCTTTTTTTAAATTTATCGTTCTCACAGGCAGACACATTCGTAAAACCCTGTTTTTCGGATTTTTTTACTGTTAAAGAGATTTTTTATGATTAAAGCCAAAACTACGCATCCTGTCAAAATGTCGTTTATAACAAATTCGCAGATCTTTTCCGGATGCACAATTTTTGTTGAATCATCTTTTATCGTATTTTGCATAGTTCGGCTGAAAAAGGTAATTTTTAGATTTTACATTATTTTGCATGCTGTCAAAATTTGAATTTTGCAAGAAAATTTAAAAAGTTATTATAATAATCTTGTAGGGCTTTCAAAAAGCGATATTATTCTTTTCTTGACTTTTTTTTTCATATCGTGCGTTATTTGGTTTAAAATGTTCATTTTCGTGTGTTTTTTGGAATTTTGTAAAAGCTATTACTCTGGTCATTTTTAATTTTGTCAAAAAAGTCATTAGGATAAATTTTTTGACTTTTGAAATACTATGAATAACCGTAAAAAAAATGTTTTAATTTTGAAAAAAGTGGTCTAAAACATATTCAAAATGTGCCCACTATCTGAATTTTTATCCAAAATGGCTCGCTAACAAACTTTACCTTAAGGTTAGGAGCCTCAACGAGTGTACCAAAGACCAATCTAATAGATTAATTGTTTCGAAAATTATCGCGCACACAGATAGAATTACAGACTTACATATAGACGCCAGACATACATACAGACACATTCATAAAAACCTGTTTTTCGGATTCAGGGGTCTCAAAACGTGGACATGTGACAAAAACTGGTGGGGGGGGGGGGTCAAATTTGACAAAAATCCAATGCCTTCTCTAATGAGAATGTAAAAAATAACTGAAATTAAACTTTGTTTATGTTCATTACTATATCACCTTTCATTTACTACATAATGATCTAAATTATGCTCGATTTATTAACTACATTCCAGGTACATTATCAATTCGTGAAATCTGGTGAAAAATATTATGCCATTTACATTAGACGGAACTAGCGTTATTAATTTTTTTTCAATATGAATGCACTTTTTTTAATGTTATTAGCTTCAAAACTTTATTCAAATTAAAAATTTACCTACAGTTTTACTTTCATTTAATTAGATTGTACTTAAATTTAACACTATCTAACACAATTAAACATCTACAATTTTAACTAAACGTAACTTTAACCAAATTTTACTTAAATTTTGAATTTAAATAAATTATACTTACTTTTTGAAATTATCTAAATTGTATTCACTCTTTAAATTTAGTTTTACAACATAATTTTTAAAATTGCACTACAATCAATCTTTAAGTACAAATAGAATTTTTTTTGAACTTATTTAGTTAGTATCTCGAAAATTTCTCTTTTAAAAGAAACGAGACTAGAATTTAATTTAACTAAACTTCTTTAAATTTTGTAATTCACCTAAATTTTATTTAAATGTTGAATTGAGCTAGATATTTTATTTAAATTTTAAATTCAACTGAATTTGATTGAAATCTGGAATTTTACTAAATTGGATTTAAGTTTAAAATTTATCTCAATTTCATTTAAATTTTAAGTTTAGTTTCAACAAATATTTTATGAAATTTCACTAAAATTCTATATTTCTAAAATTCCAAATCTATCTATCTATCTATCTATCTATCTATCTATCTATCTATCTATCTATCTATCTATCTATCTATCTATCTATCTATCTATCTATCTATCTATCTATCT
>NC_046661.1:36466154-36467686 GCF_010883055.1 Belonocnema kinseyi | reverse complement strand
TGAATCTATTTTTATAGCTTAACTGTAATCCTGATATCTTTTATTTATCATCCCATTCCCACAGTAAATAAGTATTATTAATCGAATTCAAACATTAAAAGAATCATATTGATATTTTATTCCTAATTAAAATCATTAAATATAGTCGTAGATTTTAATTTTCAGAAATGACGTTAGGAAACTCACTTTTCTCAGAAATTTATCCACAGACACGTGTGCAAACATAAGATAGGCATACGTGCACGTGGTCGCATCAGGATTAGTTATCAGAGGGGGTGGGATATGTGTCTGTACACGTGGTTCGCATATGCCACCACCCGTGACAGGGCTCAATGTCTAGACAGACGGCCGAGGAGTGGGGTGGGCGGCTGTCGCCCCATATTTGTACCATACTACTAGTGTTCCATGCAGGTGAGGCATGAACCTCCAGTCGTCCGGCACGCGCGCGTCGCCGGTCAGGTCATTACATTTCTGGAGTCAAAACGTACATTGGTTTTGTACTTAATTACACAATAAGGCGCCAAAGATTCATAACACACACAATTGTGTTTTTATTATAAACATTTGACGCCGGGCTACAATAATCAGGGGATATAATATCTTTCTCTGGAAAGTAGATTTTCAGGGACACGCTTCTGGCTATTTCAACCAGTGAGATTTCACTGTAGGTCAGTGAGCTATCACTTGTTAATTTTAAGAGAGTAATTTTTTAAAAATTATTATACATTTATCCGTGAAATATTCAGAATAAAGTTGAGCAACGACTTGAATCTCGCAAAAGCGCTAATTCGGTATTAGTTGACAAAAGAAATCTCCAATAACTGTGTCTTTATACCTGAATCTTTGCATATCGTCATTTTCACATGATAGAGAATAAATGAGGTGCTTCAAATAGGAGGAGCATATAAGTAAAGTCGATACATATAACTGGTCATAAGATACACTTCCTACACAACATCCCAATACACCAAAAACTTGTATGAGATAAGAATATTTATAATACTGAACACTATCCCATGGGAACCATCCAGTAATGGGAAGTATGCTCGTGATATTAGCACTGTCATGGTTTTTCACATATATTTCATACATGCGCAGTGAGAGTGGATTAGAGCAATAATGCAAGGCTCCAGAGATACCAAGTGCCGGCCATAAGTAAATGAACAGTTTGACTTTCCTCTTCGCTTTTTCCATTTCATGGTGTAAATTCTCTCGGTCTGCAAATTAAAAAACTATTTTAATTTTTATTACACAAGTTTAGGTATGATTTAAGAAATTAAGATCAGAATGAATCAAAATTTAAATTCTTTGATGTATGATGTGGATAACGTCATACAAAGTGCTATCCATACAAAGAACACACATAATGTCATTAACCCTAGAACGATCCACGTAGCAGGCGCATCCTCTAATCGTCCACCCGGGTTGTACGTTACACCAAACTTGTACCGTGCTACAATGCTTTCTATTTGTACTATAAAAATTTTAAGGATGGATGGATGGATGGATGGATGGATGGATGGATGGATGGA
>NC_046661.1:36461392-36466054 GCF_010883055.1 Belonocnema kinseyi | reverse complement strand
AAAGCGGAAAAAGGTCCGGTAGAATTGAAAAGGAAGAGGTAAGAGTGGAAGGAAAAAATATGGAAACTGGAATGGGAAGAATGAGGAAGGTAATAATTGAGATGAGAGGATGAAGGAAGATAATATAAACGTAATAATAATAATTATTATTAATGCGCAGTTAGCTAGACATTCGGACTTCACCTCAGAGGTCCGGGGTTCGATCCCTGAGCCGGTACCTCTGAAAAATTTTCAACGTACCTTTACCGAGGTTCTAGTGGTTCGGAACCCACCTTAAGCTGTAGATCCCCCCATCGTTTACTTGGCTGCAACCCAGTCCGTCAATGATGGGGTAAAAACCAGGCTTTGTCTAATATGTTTGGGTATACTGCTTTCATCAGATCACTTGATTGCATTGTAAAAATGCGTCCGTGACTGATGATATATACCGGGACAGGCATGTGCAAAATGATGGAATAAAAATCTAGGTCTAACCAAAAATGCATTCGACACGTTGGGCCACAGCATGCCGGATGGTGGCGATAGTGTGAGCGGAAATGGTCAGGCAGGTCTCACTAATCAAACAGCTGGCCAGCAAGAACATCTGCGACAAACGGTAAGCAGTGGAACATCAACTGTGCCTGCTGAGGATGCTTTGGCTAGCGTTAGCTATTTGCAGCCAACCACCTCGACAGAAATACCGTAGAAGAGCATCAATTGGGATACTACGATGAAAGAGGAATTGGTGCGTCTCTATGACGAAAATGCGAAGTTTGAAACGAAAATGGAAAAAGGATACAATTTAAGAACGAAATTTGCTGCAAAGTATCCTAATATCCAAAATTTTTCACTGAGAGATCTTATCGCTAAGGTGAAGGAGATCAGAACTAATCTACAAGTTACAGAAGACCGAGCAATGGAGATTAAATAACACGTTGATTTGGCGTGGAACAACGATGGCTATGGACATCAGTTAGACGCAGCCGCGTCAAACGGTCAGCAGGAGCAATAGACGTTCTTCCTCAATCTATTGATGATTCAACACCACCACATCCTTCAGAGGTAGATGACCTTATACAACCAGAGGCAGAAGCAGTGGTTCAGCAACCAAAAAAGCGACGAAAATGGACATACCATATGAACAGAGATGTTATGCGCCTATATTTTTTGGCAGAGAAATGCGGGTAAAGTGTGAGAAGAGAACATCATAGACTCTTCTTACTTAAATACCCAGAGCTAGCTACAAAAATTAATGAGGAGAATTTGGCAGATCAAAAACGCTCAATATCTGTAAACAGACAGCTTTCGGCTGTTGAAATAGCTTCTATCAAAATGGAACTGGAACAGCAGCTTCCTATTGATGAACTCGCCTTGGAAGATGTGGACAATGAAGACTTGATTGAAGCTGAATGCATAGGTGCTAAGGATAATAAACATCATGTACCGGATCCATTAGAACCACATCCGGATATTACTAACGATGATGTGGATAGGCAAACCCCAGAAAAACAACAGCACCTTGAACGGAATTTTGGTCATGCTTTGCTAGAGTTCAGATATGTGGAACCAACACTAAGGCATGCTCTGCCCAAAATGAATATCACAAATGATTCGTGTACACTAATAGAACATCTCTGCAGCAAGGTTTTACCTACGTATTTGAACGTAGAATCTCAACAACAGAGACTTGATGTTCTTACTGCCAGACTGCGTCGATACAAGAAAAGTAGTGTACGAAGGCAACAAAATAAAAACTTTCAGACAGATGAAAGAAGGTTCTATCGTGAACTGAGAGTAAAGCCAAATAACGAGCAAGGTTCCGAAGTCCCTTAATTGGAAGATATGACTAACTACTGGTCAGGTATTTGGGAAAAAATGAACAGATGCAATTTGGACACTGTGTGGTTTAAACTAGAGGAAGCAAAGGCAAGCAATAGCCTGAAATGCAACTGACCAACATCACAGCTTTAGATGTTTCAGCGGTCTTGAAAAGGGCAAGTAATTGGAAAGCTCAAGGTCCGGACATGGTGCCCAACTTCTGGTACGAGTACCTGAAGAATGTGCATCTCGCGTTGGCAAGGTGTTTTCAGAAGATCAATGAACACCCAGATTTGATGCCAGGCTTTATGCTCCTGGATACTACGTATATGTTACGAAAAAAATCAGACGCTCAAAATCCATCTGACTTTCGACCGATAGCCTGGCTTCCAACAATTTATAAATATCTTACAGCTATCATTGCAGATAAGGTATATTCTCATTGCGACGAGAATGATATTCTTACAGAAGAACAAAAAGGATGTTGTAAAAGCTCGCGAGGCTGTAAAGATCTTGTCACTATAGACGCTGTTGCCAAGACTGAAGCTCGTAAGCATCAATGGAACATACACATGGGTACAAGAATCAAGCATTTTGATCATAGACAACCATGGATAACTAAATCAATACGCTTTATGACGGGTATATTTCAAGGTCACCAAGTGACTCATCTTCTTTACATGGATAACCTGAACTGTACGCTAGTTCAGCCCAGAAACTGCAGTAAGTGATCGATGTCTCAAAGCAATTTTCCAATTATATCCACATGGAGTTCGGACTAGATAAATGTAAAACGGTGCATTTAATCAGAGGGGAATTAGGCAACGCATAGTTAAAGAACGAGTACGAAAATGACATCGAGGCAATAGCTACAGGCGAATCATATAAATATCTGGATATTCTTGTACCTAAGAGTATTCAACATACGATAGTTAAGACAAGCCTAACGACTGCCGTCACTACGAGACTCAGAATAATTATATAGAGTTTTCTCAACTCGGCAAACAAAACCAGGACAATCAACGCATATGCTATCCCTGTCCTCACGTACTCATTCGGGCTCATAAAATGGTCTAACACCGACCTTCAAAAGTTAAAGAGACTTGTTCGCGTAGAAATTACAAGGCACCGAATACACCACAGAAATTCAGCGATTGAAAGGGTAATTCTGCCACGGCAATAAGGGGGTAGGGGCGTTGTAGATGTCAAAAAACTGTGTCAGTCACGAGTTTTACAGTTGCGAGACTATTTTAACAGCAAACGAAATGTTGCGCTTTGCAGTAACATTGAATATCAGGGTAGAAACCATAGAGGAATTAAAAATACAATGGAGTAAGGGTGTTCTGTATATTGAGACGGCAGGATTCGTTATTGAAATACAGGTCAAGGTTGTCAGAACCAGGAATTATCATAAACACGTGTTACATCAATACATGGTTGATAAGTGCCGATTAGTGGAGATACCAACGTATCCATCGAGCACATTATTGATGGCTGTCGCGTAATGGCTCAGAGAGAATACACGCACAGACATAATGATGTAGGGGGCATTACACATCAACAACGTGCCCTAAACCTAGGACTCTTGAAAGAATGGATGCCCTTCTATAGATACATTCCAATGTCCGTTTTATAAAGCGAAGATTACAGGTGAAAAAGTCTACATCATCGACATTGCTTGTCCGCTTAACCGAAATTCGCAGTCAACCTATACAAGCACGATCCACAAGTATAGCGAGCTAAGGCATGAAGTAAATATTATGTGGATGAATGTGAATCATGCATCTATTCATCCCATTGTGATTTCGGCTACAGACAATGTGCACGCAAGATGTACTCAACATCTTAAACATTTAGGAGTCAGTAGGGTATTGGCAGCAGCTTAGAAGGCGGTTTTATTGAACACCTGTCGCATTGGAAGAAACCTTCTTGACCATCAGGAAGCTAGCGACGAAAAACCCGTGAAGTGGCAGATGGTAGCTCTAAGAAAGCATCTAGAGGTGACTGTTGTCACCTCCAACGCTCGTGGCCGCTGGTAATTGTATACCTAAAACATCATCGCATGAGGTTTCAAGATCGTATTAAATTATTTCATTTAACTTATAACATTCTAATCCCATCAGTCACTTGACTTAATTCGTAGTTTTGATGTGAAACCGGGTTTACCGAGTAAAAGTTTAATAAAAACATAAAAATAATATGTATAAGAATATGCGTTGAAAACATTTTAAAATAAATTGTGCTAAAGGGATGCATAGGCTGGAGGAGGGGTTCTATTCCTATGGAATTCTGGTATCGATGTATATGGGAAGCTACGACGTGGGATTTCTGGAAGGAAGAGACTTTCAAAAGATGAAGATGGTTCTATAGTATTTGACGTATGTGGTCGAGGTGTGCCGATTTTCGGTGGGGATGATACCCTCACTTCGTGTACTATTGAGCTGTTTTCCCACTAATTGAGTGATAGAGAATACCCTGGGTGGTTCTAGCGGTCGTTGTGGTAGCTGGTGTTGAATTATCTATAAAAATAAAAAAGTGAGTTTTAAATTCATGTCGACTATCAAAAAACTTTAATTTATACCTACTCATTTTTTCCAGGTCTACGAGGGTGATATGTTTCGAGAGGATGGTAAAAAAATCCAAATGAACATATATTTTCGCAAATAAACTATTAAAAATTATTTACAAAATTTGGTGTTTACAACAGTAGTGAAACCATCTACATTGCTTTATAACCATAGGATGGAAGCAAGTGGTATATAGCGTATATACAGTCTGTCAAGTTAAAGCGTGGGTGGCTTTACTCGCAGTCGGTAAGGTGTATCGACATGATTTTGGTGTCAAAATATTAAGAAGAGCTCCCTC
>NC_046661.1:36437972-36461292 GCF_010883055.1 Belonocnema kinseyi | reverse complement strand
GAAAGAGGGAGCTCTTCTTAATATTTTGACACCAAAATCATGTCGATACACCTTACCGACTGCGAGTAAAGCCACCCACGCTTTAACTTGGCAGACTGTACGCAATCGTGTGAGTGATAATAACCTTATCATTTCGGAACGTATGATTTTAATTTTTAATGATTTTTAAACACATCAGGGAGAAACCCTCGCGGGGGATGATAGCGTAAATGAGCATAAGGTAAATCTTTGCGTAAACACAAAATTTGGCGTTACGGTGTCCTTACGATAACGTAAAGACATCGTCAGATCATACGACGTTTTTACGATATTGTAAAGGCACCTTAACGACATGCACATAGGATATCATAAAGTTGTCTTAAAGATGTAGTAATGATGTCGTAAAGGGCACTTAACATTATGCGTTGATTCTGATTATTTTTAATCATTTATAGATCCAAATTACGATCCGAGCAAAGTCGAGGGTGTAGTCCGTTTTACAGTTTTGTCAACTCAAAATCTTTATCACCCCCTTCTTCCTTTTCGTATGCAAGGAAAATGAATGTTTTCCCTTTGTTATACATGCTGTGAAACTCTTGAATACGGTGAATATCTGCATGAAGATGAATCACAGCATGTATTTGAAGGCACCTGGGTTTCCCTTGAATTAAAAAGAGCCATTGAAGCAGGTTACAAGATCATAGAGATATCAGAAATTTGGCAAATACAGGGTTGATCAATATGATCCATCCACTCACAAGGGTCGTCTTTTCGCAGCATATATAAATATGATCTTAAAAATTAACCAAGAAGCGAGTGGGTGGCCATCACATTGTATCCATGAGGCTTTAAAAGTTAAATACCTACGACAATACGAACAGGCAGAAGGGATAAGACTCGATCGTGATAAAATTAATGAAAATCCTGGTTTATGATCCGTGGCAAGTTATGCCCTAACTCTCTGTGGGGTAAGTTTTGTCAGAGAATCGATGTGAGAAATATCGTCTCTGCAAACGATAAAATGTTCTATCTTTGTTGGGCATACAGAGAAGAAGCAGTCACACCTCTGCCTAATACAAACGTCGTGTTCGCAGCGTATACGACAGCACAAGTTCGGTTAAAGTTGTATGAATACTTGTTTCAACTAGGCCGACTTGCCTTGCATTATGACACGGATTCCTGTATATACATCACTTCCGGATTTAAGGGTGAATATAGTATACCTGTTGGCTCACTCTTGGGGGATTTGACAGGAGAATTCAAAAAAGATCTCGGCAAGGTCTCTTTATACCGCTTTACCCACTTGCTGACGAACGACGATGATTTTCCCATGTACTTTGCAGCTTGATTGTGAGACAATTTGGGACCTTTTGGGTGGGAACAAAGGAACACAGCCTCGAAGCGCGAAGCGTATACGGAACTCATTTTTTGTAACGTGGGAACAAGATGAGAATTGAAAGCAAACTGAATGTTAAATCAAAAAGCATGAAAGAGGGAGCTCTTCTTAATATTTTGACACCAAAATCATGTCGATACACCTTACCGACTGCGAATAAAGCCACCCACGCTTTAACTTGACAGACTGTAAGTGTCAAACTATATTTTTCTCATTCATAAGACTATAAAATAGATTAAAACGCATGCGTGGAATATATATTTCCACCAACCATATCTCTTTCAAGTGAAAGTATTCTGATTGGTTAAACACATGTGACGTCATATCTACTCTACCCATGCGAGTAAGACAGCCATATGTGGGCTATAAAAATTTCAGTGCGGGACAAAACCGTCAGTTATACTCTGAAAGTTTCAAAATATAACATGTCGCAGTCTAAAAGTCAAACGATGGAATCTGCCGTCAACCACACTCTCAGTAATTTCCTCTAAACGACAAAGTCGGTCCTTTAATCGCTAAAGTGGGATACTTTAAAAGCAGATTCGTTTTACTCTTAAACGATCTAATTTAACGCTGAAATTATGTCGCCTAAGTCATAGAGTCACGCCTTTTAATCTTTAGAAGACAATTACTTTTAACGTGAAATGATTCTTATATTAACGCTAAAAGTATGCACTTTAATGGTTAAACGATTGTATTTTAAGAGCGCGGTGATGCGATTCCACGCATGCGCACACATTCATGCTCTCATTCAAATGCTTGCAACCTTGCACAAATAAATGCACGTAAATTATTTTACGGTAAGAGTACGTCCCGTTTTAACCGTTTAACTGCACCTTTTACGCATTAAAGTAAAGAATAGAGTCGCTTATCGTTAAAACGATTCATAGTTAAGCGACTCGCACTTTAACCATTTGAATGATCTGTTTTCAAACTTAATTCTCAAACGATGGCACTTTAACCGTAAAGGTATTTCTTTATTGTTTAGAGGAAATTTCTGAGAGCGCAGTTTTAAAATTCATAAGATTTCTTAATGAAAAGTGTATCAAAAAACGAATTTGCCCTGCAGATATGGCATCATCTAAAAGTGTAACAATGAAAAAAGAAAAATATTAACCGCTGATTCTTGCAACAATCAATGAATTGAATAACTCATCTTCGAAAAAGCTTATTCTTGGTTTTGAAATTCAAGTCGATGGATAGCTTGAACCAGTTATACATTTCTTGCACAATAAATCCCATGGAATCTACTTTAATCTTAATAAATTGTTTCAATTAAAACGAAAATGCGATCTCATTGCTTCCTACTTAGAGGAACGATGCAGTAACAATAACTACAACTTTCGTTCTTTACCGATGAAAATTAGTGGTTATAACTTATTATTTACAACTTCGTATAATGCCAAAGCTATTTTAATCGAAAAGATTGTAGAAAATGCAGCCACGATAACAGCAACCGCATCGAAAAATAGCAAGACGCAAGGAAAAAATTAAAAACTCTATGCCCCCGGAATTTTTGTTCAAGCACCTTTATTTAAAAGTCTCGTCAACATGGTCATTTGCATCGATGACCGCATCAGAAGTATGAAACGGGTATTATCGAATGTCAAGCTCTGCAAGGATTTTTTCGTGAAAGAATTAAGTGCTTGTTTTTGGCACAGAAAATACACAGATCTTCCAGTGAATTTATGCGTAAAATTGTAAATGTTCAATTTGAGTACTTTAACCAACAGGTAAAGTCCAAATTGTCGCCGGATTTTGTAAATTCAAATTTTCAAATTGTATTTGACAAAAGAACGTGTATTTAAAGCACTTAAATTATAAACGAAATGAAAGATAATCTGTGTAAAATATAAAAAAAAAGACTTATGACTGTTAAAAAGTTTTTCGGTAGCTTCTGTCCACATATTTCATTTAAAAATATGTCGGTAATATGTTTTTAATAATTTTATGATTTTGGATGGTCGAAAATAAAATTCTACATTCATATCACCGATTACAAGTATGTCTATAGGTATATTTTTCTCTAATGTGTGTGCATGTATGTATTTGGGTGTAATATGTGAGAAAATGTATATGCATTTTGAATGGAAATATTACAAGAGTTTAGTGAACAAATTTTTAAACTTTTATCTGCTACCATTATTCTGAAACTGAAATAAAAAATGCCTTCAGTTAATATGATATTTTTCTATTTTCCTAAACCTTCCTTGCGTGTGAAAGTATATGAGATTAAGAGCTACGCTGAGTTAAGATAACATAGCATATTGCGATGGGCTGTAAAGGCTTTTAGTTGTTAAAATTGAAAAGTTTTTGGAAGCAGTCAAAATACCATAAACTCTACGCGCTTTCTTTTCGTTTCTGCTATCTTGTGAGATATTAAGTGGTGGAGACAAATAAGAATCATATTTTCACACCATCTGCCAGCGCGAGTCCCCAAATGCGTGAGAAAGCCTGACGATAAGCTGATCCAGGCGATCCGGGAACGCGGGTGCCGGATACTAGCTGATTGTCAGCATGCAAACCAGGCTCTAATAAGCTTAAAAAGCCTGGTCCGTGAGCGGAACGGGAAAAAGCTTATATAGGTTCGATGCTGTGGAACCGAAAAAAGCTTATAAAGGTTCCACATCGGCCGTGCTTTCAAGTCAATTAGTTTTTCAAAAAATACATTTTCTTTACCTATGTGATTTTACTATAAATGATTAACTATAGCGAACTATATATCCGTATAGAAAATAGACCCTCGTTGGCAACATCCTTTCACTGCTATGGTTTGCGTGTCCAGTGGTTGTGAGAAAACTTGTTTTGTCAAAAACATCTTGAGCTTTACCTGGTAAGAAGAGAAGAATAGACCAAAATTAATATTTTCAGATTTAAACGAAAGAGTGAGCATCAATTGATTCTTTTAATAGTATAATTTTCCATCGGGAGAAGTGTCCGACGAAAGAATAGGTTTATCTCCGAAACAAATTCTTTTTTATTTCCTTAACATTTGACACTTGTATTTTCGACTTATTTAATTCCCTCTAATATCTCCACAAATATGTGCACTTACATAGCTTCTATTCCTCCGTGTGCAACATAAGTTTGGAAATTTCAATCTTTTGTTAATGTTATTTTTAATTTCACATTTAGATGATATGTTTTTAATTATTTTAATTCCGTCTAATTTTTTCACAAAATATGTGCACATGCATAGTTTCTATTCCTTTTTATGGAATATAAGTTTGCGATTTTCAATTTTTGTCTGTCATAACGGTGGAGGAATTTCAATTATATTATTTTATATTGTTTAAACAAATTATAGATTTATTAATATAATAAATAATAATAAATTCATTTAATAATGCTGTGCAAGGTAAGCAGAATTAATTCATCCTAAAACAGAATTATAAAAATGTTCTTTGACAATATTTTGCTTAGGACAGCCCTGGACAGGGAATGACTTATCTTTTTACACTGTCACCGTTATCTCAAGAAAATTCCGCTGTGTAAACATTGGAAAGAGGATGAGAAAAAATCTTCCACATATGTCATCATAAAACCGTCTTTTTGAAAGCACGCACCATCTTTTATTTCGTCCAAAACAGTCTTACACGTCTGTTGATCCCCAACGTGGTTTCTCGTTTGTGCACGACACGCTACTCTTTGTCAATGGCATCTTCTTCGTCAAACTCGTCATGAGTAAAAATTCTTTTTCATGTGAAAATTATTATGGACTTCGTGATTGATATTCAAGGCGTCCGTGATCTTGAAGATGACTTTATTGCAAAAGAAGTGGCCGTCATTGCACTAAATCATAACTATATTGGACACTGGATAACTGCACCACTATATCTCCTCTCCGATCTCTGTAGAGCTGCGAAAGAACAAAATAACTGGCTCACCTGTTATTTCCACGGTCTGGAATGGTTTGGAGGAGAAAATCCTACGCAGTATCTATATTTAAATCTACGTGATGTTGCAAAATCAGGTGGTCAGATATGCGTATAACAGAGGTCTAGAAAAAGCGGTACTTTCACAAGATATCCAATAAACATGATTGTTTTCATCACAGCATGAAAAAAGGTACATTTTTTACATGTGCTGTCAATAAAAGCAATTAAGCTGAAAATCTAGCGTCATAAACAAAGACCAGAAAAAATTTCTCTTCGTGATTTCACTCGTTGCAGTCCGAATACGCTGAAAAACACTGAATGCTCTAAAATTAACACTCTTGGGACAGCGGTGACATCGAGGAAGGTCGCTGACAACATACAGATTTCTGTTTGAAAAAATCAATCAGATCAAGACTGAGGTTTCTAATCCTGTACCAGTGCTACCTCGACTTGGAAATCCTGGATAAAGGTATAGACAGTCTTCGAATACTTCAATCACTTCAAATAATACCAGGGCATACGGCGATTGAATTGCCCGTGGATCGGACACCGAACGTGTGAATGAGGCCGGCTACCCAGGAAAAAAGAAACGATTGAACTGGAGCGCTTTGAAATATGTATCTTAAAATTTCAGATTGACAAAATTGTATTTTAATTGTTTTGGGAATCTTTGAATTAGTCAGCTATTTGGACTTAATTAAATCTGCCAAGCCACATTCGGAGATGTTCTCGTTCTATAGTTTTAGGACATTCTGAATAGGGGAACATAACCCGAAAAAACTAAATTAAGCTCAATTCGTGATTTACGATAGACAAAAGAAAAGCATGAATCGTTTCAAGTTCTCAAGGAAATGTAGTTTGAAGGACATCAAACTGAATGGAGAAGTGCAGGTTCCCTTTTACAGAAACGAATCTTCATCCTACAATTGATGTTTGATGAAGTCCGATCAATTGTATAATGCAGATTACGCTCATCATTATCTAATTGTAGTGAATGGGAAGTGTCTAAAACTTAATTTGTAATTGGGATCTGAAGTATGGGTGTCCCGCTGAGGCGAACTTATGAAACCAGGTAGCATTTTTAAGTTGCATTTTAAATTGGACTTAAAACCAAATTTAGCACTGTTTTCACTCCTTTAAAACAATACGTGAATACAAAAAATGAATATTTTTTGGAAACTAAGTGTTCAATGTCGAATTTTTATCGTATCCAGTGAAAAAACGCATTTCCTGTTAAAACTTTTTGTCAAGAAAATAAATATTTTACTATACTAAATAAGTTTTAACACGCCATGAGCTAAAATGAACTTAATTTAATGCATGTAGCAAAATATTTGGTTAAAAATATACAAAAAATATTAATTATAGACGATCAGAAATGAAATATGAATTCTAAGCTAACTTTTAGGTTATAATTTTTTAGATCGTAAATATTCCATGTATAAATTAATCAAAATTTATTTTAAGTTCACTTTTATGTGAAGGTAAGTTAATTGAAGCTTATAATGTGTTTAAACATATAAAATATACTAAAATAATGATTTTTTTTGACAAAAACTGTTTTAACATAAATCGTGTTTTTCGCTGTATACGATCAAAATTACACATATGTAACACTTAGTTTCCATTCAATCTTCATTGTTTCCATGCACTCAGTAGTTTAAACTATGCGAAATAATTAAAAAATGGTTGTTAAGCTCAAATTAAAATGCATCTTCAAAACTCTGGCGGACCGAAGGAACCGAATGGAGTCTCTACAAATACCCGTAAAGACCCCATCGGGTCCCCATTCGGTTCCTTTTTAGAAAAAAACAGCCAAATCAACTTTAAATTGTTGAAATTCGGATTCTGTGTTCAAATTTGCATTAGAAACGCACGGAGTAATCACAATATTTTTTCTTGCAGCGTTAAAAACTTAAAAAAATAAAATACCTGTCATTTTCATGGGCCGAAGGTGCCTTCAAGTGCATCTTCTTTTAGTAGCAGTTAATAAGCGTTCCGTCGGTAACTTTATGAATTTGCTGCATGCTCGCGCCACGCAGTGGAATCCTCAAACAACAACGCTGCGATGCAAGTAAGAGAGAATTTTATTTTTAAACTTCACGCGCAACATACTACTTCAGCTATTATGGATGCGCTTGAAGTCACCTTCAGCAGAAGTTAATGACATTTTAAAAAATTTTTAACGCTACCAAAGAACTTATTGTGATTACTCCGTGAGTTTCTAATAGAAAATTTAATGCAGAATCCGAATTGTAACAGTTTAAAAGTTGATCTTGATGTCTTTTTGAGTCTTTTAAAAAGGAACCGAATGATGACCCATTGGGGTCTTTACGGGTACTTCGTGGAGGCTCCTTTCTTCCCTTCGGTCCACCATGGAATCCTACCTGGTTTCGCGAATTCACAATACGGCCGCATTGAAAAAATAGATGGCGTATTGTATTGCCAATAGTATTATTACGATTAACTGTCGTTGTTTAATCGATAACGAAATATTTCTTGGTAAATCGTAAAATAATCACTTTTCCGATTCACTGGCACCTCTAACCTATCATCAGCAATCTGCCATTCCTCTTTAAGATACACATTTGATACGACTTGAAATACGATTGAAATGCGGTCAATCGTTTCTTGTTTCCTGGGTGCTTTAATTTTCATCGAAGAACCACACAATAAAAAAGGATCGCATTAGGTCGCTGTTAATATTGACCGATATGGCCACGGAACGTACTTTGACAGCTATGGCTTACCGCCTCTTATTCTTCAATATCTTTATCGTATGAGAGGAAACTGTACCCTATTACGATGAAACACAGCAGAGTTACAAAGGTTCTCTTCGGATGTGGGTGGCCAGTTTTGTATTATTTTCTTGTATCATATGTGCAGTGGTTTTTCTTCGCGCAATTTTACCAAACTTTTTAGCGAAAATCTCGTAGAAAATGATCGCCTTGCATCGAATTTTTATTAAATGATTAAAAAGAAAGAATAAATCGAGTGTTTTGCATAAACCTGAAGACAGTTTGCAAGGTGGTGATAAGAACAAGGGACGTATTAATGTACATCTTGAATCCTTTGTTCAATCTTGCTCCTTACAACTTGCTACTTTATATCTATCGTAGAGTACTTACATTTAATACCGCGCGCTACGTGTTAATTTTTAACTGTTTATCAATATGTATTTTTGCATTATGTTCTTACTAATATCTATACGTCTTCAAGTATATCTTTCTCTATCTTTTAATACTGAATCGCTTATATGGCTTTAATTTTAAGGTTGATTGAAAATTATTGTTTGCAAGGGTAGAAAATGTGTGATTTATTCATTGAAATAAATTAATGTCCCAGGTTACGATGTGTAATGAGTCATAATAATCATAATCATCATATTTGTTAATTTTAAGCGCATGTGTCTTTGAATTTTAAGTAAATTTTTAATTTTTAAACTAATTTACTGGCTTTTTCTAGTTGTAATTAGATGTATTGTTTTTTTTTGTGAATAAAGCTATTTTAATAGGTTTAGATGAAATCATAATCTCTTTTATTTATCTTCCTAATGATTTAGTAAATTAATTTAATTATAACATTTAAACATAAAAAGATTCATATTGATATTTAGATCCTAGTTAAAATCATTCAAATATAGTCGTAGAATTTAATTTTAAGAAATGACGTCAGGAAACTCCCTTCTCTCAGAAATTTATCTCCAGACGTGTGCGCAAACATAACCTCGCGGTGCAGCGGAGGGGGAAGGTGACGGTATAGATATACGGCCGAGGACCCAACTAATAATCCCTGTACAAGAACCTCGGAGGATTCTGCACATGTTCCTGTACATGAAACTGCACACGAACCTATACAGGTAATTTTTACGGTTCCTTGACTGGATTTTGGATGTTGCGGGTTCATGTGCAGGAACATGTTCAGGATCCTATACATGAACTTGAGTAGGAACTAATCTACGAGGGTCCGCTAGTGGCTTGGCTCTCTCGATGGTGAGTTGAGTCTTAGAGGAAATAAAAGGAAGGAAAATTTATAGCTGTAAGCAACATCATTTTTCGCGATGGCTTTTTGTAAAGGAACCTATACATGTTTCTGTAAAGGATTCTTCCAAAGGTTCTTTTAACGGTTTTCTGTAAGGGATCCTATACACGTTACTGTATGGAAATCTGTACAAGAACTCATACAGGATTATTTAGAGGTTCCTTTGTCAGTGCAGGTTTCTTTGCAGGATCATGTACAGTTTCCTTCGCCAAATTCCTGCACAGGAACCGTTAACATTACCTGTACAGGTTCGTGTGCAGGTTCGTGTATAGGAACATGTACACGATCCTCCGAGATTCCTGTACGGGTATTCTTAGCTAGGGAGTGTGCGTGGGCGGCTGTCGGCCCCTAGTTTTACCTTACCACTAACGCTATATCACTGGTATATCGATAACGCTTTTTCAATTGAGCCACTTACTGGTTCACCCAATCAAAGCTGGAAAATCAATGGTTCACCAGTGATAATGCAAAACACTCCTTCAACTAGTGACAATTTCAATAGTTCAGCTTAAGAGAGTATTGATTGCTTTATAGACTTACCTAGACTGCGCTTAAATTTGTTTAAAGACATTAAAAGGTGATTTTTTTAAAAGGGAAAAACATGGGATACAGTAAGGCTTGTTTTCGGATTAGGTTTCCGATTTAAATTTCTTGTTGAATAACAAAAATTTATTCGATGTTCTATGGCGCATATTGCATACATTTTGAAATTTATTTTGCAGTAAAAAAGGAGAATTAGCTTACTTTGAGGCAAGGCTCAAAAACTGTGCAAGACAGTATGCGGCAGTGTTAGAGTAAGAAAATACACCATTGAATAGTTACTATTTATTAATTTAATATATTTTTTATGACATCATATTGAAAACTTAGTTTCCAGTTTAAAAAACAAGAAATTCTTGACTTATAAGAAAGTTTCCAGGGAAAATTGCCAGTGCTGGACATCGGGTCAAGAACAGCGAAAGATTGGCAACGATTGGTTTTTTAGCTGGCTCAGGATTGGTCACTAGTCCTGGGACAGCATTGTCTTAAACTTAAAATGATAATGCCAATGACAAAAATTGGCAGCCAGGACATTCATGCTCAAAACATACATAAGAGGCAGGATACTTAAAGTGTTCCTACCTAAAATTATTGTTTTTCCATTCTCATTCATGAGAGTGTAATGTAATCGTCCAAATTTTCGATCTCTGGGTTTTAACGGAACTTTACGTTTCGGCACTCACAGAATCCGAAAATCATAAAATTTTATCGGTGTCAGTCTGTCTATCTGTATGTCTGTCTGTATTCCTGTATGTATGGTTACCTGAATGTTGTGGCCACATTAACTTTGGAAGCATTTGTCCAATCAAGTAAGCCTTTTATATAGTACACTTCTTAAAATTTCCAAAATAAAGGTTAAGTTACTTTTGAGAATTTGGAAAATGTTCAGAAAAATAGAAAAAAATATATTTTTTTAAAGATTACGAATTTTCATTAAGATTCATCACTAGATATCAAATAAATTTAAAAACTATGTCAGTTATGTATTTAGATTCGACAAAAATTCCAAAATTTTGAGCTCTTTCAAAATTTGAATAAATTTTTTTATGAGTTTTCGAAATTGTTGTCAAATTTTCTGGTATGCGTCAAAAAGACTTGTAAATTATTTTAATGACATTTTCAAATTCGGTTAAACTTCAAAAAGTTGTATGCTTTTCATCATTTTGAAAATTTTCAAAAAAAGGATCAGTTTCAAAAATATGTAATTTTGGTTTTTTAAGAGATCCATAAGTTTAAAGCGTTGTTTTATGTAGATTTTAACAAGATTGACAAATTATCTCGACGAAACTTTTCAATTGGACATAAGTTATCGAGCGCAAGTCTTGTTATGAGAATGTAGTCTTTAAAGTCGTAGGTGCTTTAAGAATCTTCTTTAAAAACAAATCGAAGAAAATGTTAGTTACAATTTATGACTGTAATTCCTCAGAAGTCTAAATCACAGTTTTTTATTTAATTTGTAGTATTTACGATACTTGAAAAAATGTACTTAAACTGTACGCATTAAGCATACGAAAACGAGCTGGAAAGCGTACCCGCGTGTCCTAGACGCGCTGAAACTTGGCGCAAATCGCCGCGCGCACGGCGCGCAATGAGAATGTGCCCGTGCAGCAGGCATTTTTTTATGGGATTGAAACTTGGCTGAATTATATTCCTAGTGGACCTATATTAATTCTCTAAACTACAGGTCAAGTTATCAACATCTGAAATAGCGAAGAATCTCAACGGAAACGGAAGCTAAAAAAAAGTTTGGTTGGGCGCCAGGCGCGCATGCGCTAACCAGATTATGCTACAATTACTCAAAGGGACGTGGGTCAGGTTTCTGGGCCCTGGCTAGATTCAGCCCTCTGACGAGTGATGGTAGAGAGGGGTGGATCAAAGAAAATAATATCAGTTTCCCCTAATACTCAATTTGACCTCAATTTACATCTTACTCGTAAATAAAGAAAATAGCAAGCCAGAGTAATAACCAAATTTTAGTCAATTTTATTTCACAAGGTTTGCCTATTCGGTAACAAGTTTACAAAGGGGGCCATTTTCCCCTGAATTTACACGATACCTTAATTTAGAAAGTAATGAGTTTTCGTTCGAACGGCCGATTCTCCAAGGGCTAACTTACTCGGTAATTTACGCTACTTGAGCA
Source organism: Belonocnema kinseyi (assembly GCF_010883055.1). NCBI lineage: Eukaryota > Metazoa > Arthropoda > Insecta > Hymenoptera > Cynipidae > Belonocnema > Belonocnema kinseyi. Next base: position 36,449,318 of record NC_046661.1, on the reverse strand, counting down.
TAGTAGTCTACCTAACCCAGAAATAACGGAAAGGACATCTTTACCCGTGGCTAAATCTTCGATAGCAACAACATAACAAAATTTTACAGTTCGGCTAGCAAGCTTACATCACATTCAGGATTACTATTATTAACGGCCATATTGGCTTCGTGAAAGCGATAGCTGTGATCAGAAAATCAAGACCCAAACCGTAATAATTTTATTAACTAATTCTAGACTTGAAAATAGAGATTCGTCCGAGTCTGACCGGCTGGCAAAAGTTATGTAAGCTAAGTAGTTAGTGATATTAAGAGTAAATCACATTTTACACCGGTTTCTGCCAGAAGAAAATTAAGCACAAAAAAACAAGCGAAAGCAGTCAGGCTTACAGAAAACCGAGAATAAGATTCAACCGATTTTTCCATATTCAGCAATTATAAAAAACGTGTAGATTAAGACAACATATCTTTTATGAAGACCTGAGAGGCTCCTCATGTTTAGAAAATCTCTAAAATCGGTACAAGCGGTAAAGCAAAGCTCAAACTCCGAACATGGGGATCCGCAGCGTGTTTACCATTATGGAAGTGACTCTTATCTCAACCAAAATTAATACACAGACTCTAATTTTATATAATTTTGATACTGTACTTCGATAGCAATAAAAAGGAAAGGTAGCTAGCGCAAATAAACCCCGGCCCGTGGCTGCCGAAAGAAAGAGAACGTGGCGTGTTGGTCGTCGAGCTCGTGGTCTTGTCTCCTTTGGGCGAGTTTCCCCGCACGTCGCTGATTTCCTGCTTGCTCAGCGCTGTCCTGGGATTGTTTAGTACATATTTCGACCCGCTCTTTCTGCTCGTGGTGCCGGTTTTAGAGAAGGATGCAGGGGTGGTTCAATGAGTGCACTGTAACTAATAGAAAAAATATCTACAGGGAAAATCCATAGCAATTTCCGGTAAATGAGGAAGCTCTCGTCCTCTCTGGAGCGAGTGTCCGCATTGGCAAAACATACGGCAATAAGTCTAGGACATTCAGACCTGCTTCATCTCGGGATGATCGTCATCTCGGGAGTCTTGAAGTAGGCTGGGCTCTCAGTCCAGTGCTTCCAGCGTCATGAGCCCTGTTAAGGGTTTTTAGGACTTCCTCCCACAAAAGAATTACTAGTGCAGACCCAAGTATAGCTCCGGGTTACTAACTTCGTCCCCAAAGCCTAAATAAAATGATCCGGAGTCATCCCTGACTCTGCAGGTATCTCAGGTTTCCATCCAGGTTCCGGGAATATTGGAGACAGCATACAGAAAGGCGGGAACCAGAATCAAATTCATATCTCGATTCTGAGTTTGGAGTAGGAGCAGCAAGTAGATTCCAGTTCCCTCGATGTCCCTCGTTGAGAATATCGATGAGGTAAGGCCATAAATAATAACCAAACAAAAGAAAATCGAACGAGTTAATCCTAAATTCTCAAATTAATTGTAAATATGCCCTTGGAGTACCGTGTCACGTGCCGAGAGCACAGATTTCACCTCAAAAATAAAAATAAAATAAATTGATTAAAAATTTTGTCTTGTTACACAATGTACAGAGGCCTGCAGTTTTCACTTTTCAGGCGCTGCTTCACCTTACACGTCAGTGTAACTTCCTTTAGGATTCTTTAAGCACACATTCTCATCGCGCGCGGCTCACTGCGCTCGAAAATTTGAGGGCGCCTGGGGCGCGCGACTAGTGCTTCTCGCGCTCGATAATACATTTACCTCGCGCTACGTGCTCGATCTTTCTGCATAGACTCTTTAAAACTAGAGGTGAAAATCTCGACAACAGTAATTTGGTGATTGTGAATTTCTTTTGTTAAAGCTCCTTCGGCTTGCACGAACCCATTATAATCACGTATCTCGTGCTTCGCACTTGAGTTTCTCCCTGAAATTTTATATTATTCCCATACATTTATATAATTCTAGTTCGTAACTTGCATGGGTATTAAAACAGATGAAGTTTCATTGTCCCGTACACAATAAAGAAATGTAACTTTTGGATTTTCCACTATTTTTCATGCTGTCAAAATTTAATTTTTGATTTATCCAGAAAATTCGAAAAGTTGTCATGATAATCTTCTAGGGCATTTAAAAATCAAATGTTTTCTTCTCTTGCCATTTTTTCATATCTTCCGTTAATTGGCTTAAAAGGTTCATTTTCGTGTCTTTTTTGGAATTTTGTAAATGCTATAATTCTAATAATTTTTTATTTTATGAAAAAAGTTACTAGACAAATTGTTCTACTTTTCAAATACTATGAATGACTGCGCAGAGAATTCTTCAATTTGGAAAAAATGATGTCAAAAATATTCAAAAGGCGCTCACTTTTTGAATTTTTATCGAAAATGGTTGGATAACGAACTTGCCATTTAGTTTAGGACACTAAAAGAGTGTACCAAAAGCCAATCTAATAGTTTTTTTTTTTAAGTTATCGTGTTAACAGACAGACAGACATACATACAAACATACAAACATACAAACATACATACATACATACCTACATACATACATACAAGTAAATTAATATAACTCTACTAGTACTATAATTAAACCAAGTTTCAGCCCGATAAATAGAAAATAATTTTAGGTGGGGCCACTTGGCGTATTCTGTCCCATAGTTAGCTTGACTGCCATTGAAAGACCATTAATTGAAACAAGCATGGGTTAAGATTAGGAAAAAGCTTTCAACGATATAGTAAATAATAATTGTTTATATACTCAAGTTTTTCTCAATCTTGGCACATGCCGACAAAATCAGGTCCAATCTCTGACCCACAAACCAGAATATACTTTTTCCGAAGGTTTTTTGGCATGTTCAACCCGAATCTAAGGTCCGAATTTCTCAATTGGCTCTGGTTTCTAAAATATCTTAACCTAAAAGTGCAAAAACAGCCTTTTTGCCCTAGGGATTGTCCATATCTTACGTAAGACGTTTTTCTGTTGTTTGAATAAAGACGAAAATAATATTTTTATCAAGTTGAAAAGGACACAGCGATATAAACAAAAGAAAAATGTCTTACGTAATATATAGACGATCCCCTATACAGAGGTAAACTAACAAACATAAAAATTTCAAAATGTGATATCTCAGCAAAAACAAAAGATATTCTTGAAAACTCAACGGCATTCGAATGGGCGAGACTTATAATTTAAAATGGCGTTCATGGTTTTTAGAGTCAACGAAAAAATTTGATGCTAGATAACCTTAAATATAAGCAAAAATTGCTATTTTTGCATTTTTAGGTTAGGACATCTCGCAAACCAGAGCGGATTGAGACATTTAGACCTCAGATTCGGATTCAGCATACAAAAACCCTTCGGAAGTGTATATTCTGGTTTCTGGTTAAAAATCTTGTCGGCCTGTGTAATTGGTCCATCAATGGTAGCCAAGCTGCCTATGTTTTCGAATTATTTAGCTTAGGTCATTGATGGTCTGTCTCGATCGGTTCTACAAATATTAGGATATTCTTCCGTTGTCGTTAAGAATGCGTCTATCCACTTCTTAGGAAAAAAATCCATTCATTTGTATTTGAATTGGTTTTGAGGTCTTCTGAATTGCGTATCTGTCACTGGAATTCCAGATAGCCGCCCATAGGGTAGAGTGAGTTTTGGATGAGAAATCAAATTTTTTAATCGGCCGCGTAATTTTTTTCTAGGAACCATTCAGTAGCTTAAAAGTGTGTTTATTTATTTCACATTTACCATATATTAATATTAAATTTACAAAAACTAACACTCACGTTTCATTTTATCGAAATTACCTTTACCTAAAATACGGGTATTAACATTCTAAAAATTTGGATGTTTGTGATGCAAATGGTTATAAGCGGATTGCGGAGTTTGTTTCTAACACGTGGACTCCTTGCAGCCATTAGCATGTGCACTAGGGTGGTCCAAAAATGATTTAAAAAAATTTTTTGCATGCTTTATTTTATTTTTTTATGTTAACAGATGTCGGTTTTGATTTGAAGTTTCCCATGTAAAATGCATGTGGAAAAATCACTTTTTTGAGTTTTTAATATAATTTTTTAGGGTTTGAAAAAATGCAACGGTAAAGTATGGGGACCTTCAGAGAATTATCCAGCGAAGAATTTGATGTATTTGACATATAAGTTTGACGTCCCTATTACACCTCCACGAGTACCTGAAAACTACTCTTAAACCAAAAATGTCAATTCTTCATGAAATCGACCTTTTGAACACTGTATTCTCGTATTTTTTACTTAGAATTAATAATATTGGTCTAGTGGAGTATGTATTATCATTGGTTAATTAATATTCAATTATTTAAACAAATAGAATTTGTTTAAATAATTTTTTCATTGATTATTCGTTTTTCCCATACAATTTTTTACTATTAGTCTAGTGCAATAGTTATTAACATTAGTTACATAATTTTAATTGTTTAAACAAACGTAATTTGTTTAAACAATTTTTTTCAATAATATTCGTTTTTTACCTTAAAAATTATTATTATTGGTCTAGTGGAATATTGATCAAAATTGCTTGATTAATTTTTTTTTTTCGAATATTTCTTTTATAAAATTAATCATTATTAAATTTATTATTATTCAGAAATTAATTATTACTGATAATGTATTGAAACAAATTATTTAAACATTCCATTATTTGAAAAAATTAAAAATGAATGAACTACTGTTATTAAATATTCCAGTAGATTAATAGTAATAATTTTAAGGGGAAGAACAAATTTTCAAAAAAAATTAATTAAACAAATTCCATTTGCTTATTATTTAAAAATTAATTAATTATCATAAAAATTCCACCAGACCAATATTAATAATTTTTAATAAAAAAGACCGGAATACAGTCCTCAAAAGGTCAATTTTATGAAGAATTAACATTTTTTGTTTTAAGGGTAGTAGGCGCTTAATTCAGTGTAAATTTTATAATTCCTGTACAGGATAATCTACTGAAAGCATTGTCAAAAGAGAATTACAAATAAATAATCATTGATTTTATAAATAAATTGTCACATCAATTATAATATATTACAATATTATTTACTTTGAATTTTTTTAATTTTTGATTAATAGCATTGTGCTATTCAAATTTATTACTTCATACTTCTCATTCAAAAGAATTAATTCTTTAACATTATATACGATTTCTTAACGTTGATAAAACAATAGCCTGATATTCGTTGAACCCATCGATCTAAGATTTTAAGACTGGTTGCTAATCTTGCATCAACATTCGTGTCAGTGGATCCCAAGCTGTAGCCAAGCATGGCTCAATGGTAAATTTTTTACTCGAAATTCTTTCATTTTCAGATACGTGCAGGAATTAGAGAAGGTAGGAAGACCTTGCATGTTCGTTCAGTGCGTACAAAATATCGCTGTCTTATGTATGTCCTCTTTCGAAGTAGCGACTCTTCAAATCACGGTTAATAATTGCATTATTGTTTATTTATAAACAGTTAAAAGTGCATCTATCTGTATTTAAATATTACTTATTACATAGCCAGATGCAGAATGCATTATGAAATTATTCACCATGGCAGAATATGTACTCGCTGTTACAGTGCAGTTATTTTTTTTCTGCTTACTGGCTACATATATTAAATCACTGGTTAGTTTACTTACTTTCTATTTGCATAATTGTTTTTTAATTAGTATTAAGTTTTTTCGTTTACAACATTAGACCCTTCATTGAATTGCTTTTCTCAGAACAAGAAGGTGGCAATGAAAGTTTTTCTATGTGCTTCTATAGCTAGTCGCCTTTAAGAAGAATCAGAAAAAAGTCAACGATGTCCTTGTGACGGGGCTTCATGTCGAGGGGTCTATCGCTCGGTTTGGCTCGGTGGAGGTTGGTCGATTTTGAGTAAAGAACACAAACACACATATTTATACACTGACATAGCACACCAAAATAATGCGCTGAATGTAAGCATCTGATGACGACCTTTAAAGGACCACTTCGTCTACCCTAGCTTAACCACCTTCTATACGGCCTGGCTAGGGATGCTGCAGGATACAGAGTGGGTGAGGCTCACTTTGCTGTGCAGAGAAGTCCACGTAATTTACTGTGTCATGGGCGAGGGGCCATGATCCAACAAACCATGATCCCGCCAATTCAATGCTCACAACTCACATGCGTTCGACTGGGAGTGGCCTGACGACCCCCACCATACCGAATACCGTCACTGTATCCCATCACCCGAATTCCATTTATGAATTCAAGAAGGAACGTCGTCGGTCCAAACCGTCTGATAGGTTGACTTTTTTTTACTTGTGCTTGGCGGGACCATGCTTTTGGATCATGGCGAAGGCCGTTCGCTCTCGAATCAAGGGGTTTTATCGTTTGAAATTGGTATGAAATGAAATTTAACAAGCATAATACTTTGTGACACGATCTGAAATCAGCGGTATCTGAGTGGATCTTTTAAAAATCTTTTAAACTATTCCGAAATCGCGAGCGAATCAGTAGGAATCAAAGAGAGATTGTGAACTATCACAAGTATTCAAAGGAGCAATTAAGAGGGCAGTCAGTGTAGTCGGTGCATTCAGCGTGCGACCCTTTGCTTCCTTGCGTCCAGAGGGAGGGGGGGGGGGCACGATTTTCTCTTTTGCATTAGCGGCGCGAGTCAGTTTTGTGAAGAGCGGCGGGTCTTGAAACATTGGCGCCACCACAGCAACGCCCAGTCTGCCCGTTTTCTGTTATTATTCTGCATGAAAAAACTTGTGAAATGTCATAACTCTATCGCCTTTTTGACGTATTTCATTCATTTCCGGATAAACATGTAATCAAAATGGGTGGACATCGATGTATAGATCTGAACTGTAAATCAGGGTACGTCTCAGCCCGCTCAAGTGAAGTAAACAGGCGCGAATCCAGGGGGGGGGGGGTCACGGCGGCTTGCCCCTCTTCCAAAAGTCCAGACTCGAATTTTTCAAATGAGATAATTAAAGTTTATTATATAAGCTACCAAGCACAAAATATTTCTTATCATTCGAGAAGAAAGAAATTAGGTTCTGAAATATCATTATTTAGGGTGACCGCTGGACCGGGAAACTGGGAAATGACCTTGAATTATTTTAGACCGAGAAGTGATAGTGAATTTTTCCTTTGACCGGGAATTTTATAAGTCAATTATAAATGATTTTTTTATTTCGAAAAATTAATTTCAGCAGAATATTCAGGAATATTTCAAAACAATAGCAAATTTTGATAAATAAATAACAATTGAATAGTTATGAATTTTAAAAACATTGGAATATGTTTAAGAGATGTTTAGAAATTTTAAACAAATTCAAAAATAAGTTGAAACTTTAAAGGATGTCAAAAAATTTAAAACAAAATATAGATTTTTCAAGATTTGAAATAAAAAATGTAGAAGCTTTTCCAGCATTTTTAAAGGTTTCAAAATATATAAAAAAAAATTTATTTAGATTTCTTACAAAATTGACAATAATTTTTTATTTTGAAAAATTAATTTTAAGAGAATATTTTAAAACATTTAAAAAAATTCCTAAAACTGCAAAAATAATAATATGAAGATTCTAAAACATTTAAAAGAAAATGTAGATGTTTAAAGATTTTAATACAAAATTTAGTAGGTTTTTAGGTATTTTAAAAGATTTTGAAATCATGAATTTTTTTGGAGATACCTGGAAATATTTAAAGTGATTTTTTAGTAAGAAAATAGACTTTTATAAAATGTTTTAAATCATTTTAAAAAAACTTTGTATAAATAGCAATTAAACAATTATTCGTTTGCAATTACTCAAAATTAAAATAATTTAACTTCTAATTTCAAAAGTGTTTGATAAAAAAAATTAATCTTTCAGTTCTTAATGTTTTTAACTGAAAATTGCTTGAAATGATATAATTTTTGAAAATTCATAAACTTGTTTATTTATTCTTCAATTTAGGACTTTGAAAGTGATAGCGCGCATTTATAAATAATACAAGTTTTGATTCGTTAAAACGATTTTATCATACAAATAATTTTTTAAGAACAAGAAAAAATCTGCCTCAGCCCGGATTTGAACTGGGCGAAGAATAACTTTAAAATTATTATTAATCTCCCCCTTGAGTGTGGACGGGAGAAGGTAATTATCGTGTGTGCCTCCCCCCCCCCCTTCCACAAGCCCTTCTCTAGATCCGCGCCTTGCTCCTGATGGAACGGTTATTGTGGTAAGTATTACGATTTGTTTACACTGATATCCTTTAACCTAAAATAATTGTGTGGGTCTGAGGATTTTATGATAACAGTGATTTTCATATCTTAATATATTCTTCTTGTTACGGAACTTTTAGATTATTGTGATAGTGTGTAAAATTATAGTTTAAATAGTTTTTGAAATTTAAAAAATATTTCTAAACCCTTAATAACTGTAAGAAAAATGTAAAAGTAACATTCATGACAGTGTTGAATTATCGTTGAGTTTCAACATTTATGTACAATTAAATTAATTTATTAATAAATTCAAGTATTAAAGTAAATAAGAATTGCAACATAATAATTTTGTTTCTGTCAGAATGGTATGATAAACCCAAATTAAAACCAGGGGTTTCGAAATCTCAATTTCAAACGGGCCCGAGCATTGTTCGAAGGCCGCTAAAAAAACCCCTCGTCGCCTGATAAAGCGCAATTTTTTGACAAAGGATTCTGGAACGTCTAATAAAAAAGTTTGCCGTCGAACAATGATCAGGGCATTTTGGAAACTGAGATGGCAAAACACCTAGTTTTAATTTAGGTTTCTTTTACCATTATGGCTGCAAGAAAATCATTATTTTACAATTATAATATAGTTTAATATTAGCATTTAATACTGTTTAAATTTCTAAACCTATTGAAACCACATCGGTGTAAAAAAATCGTAATATTTACCGATATAACCGTTCAATCAGGAGCTAAAACTTCCTTTTTCTAAATTATCTGATCCTTTAAAAAGGGATCTTCACACACTGCATGTCCAGGTTTAATACTAAAATCCTTTTTTTCACGCTTAATTGCTTGTTGCCAACCTTCAAGCTCATTTTTTGAACGGAGAAAAATACTTTTTACTCCGTTTGAACGGGTTGAGTCGTACCCTGCTCGACAGTTCGGATCGATACATTGATGTCTTTAGTCCATATTTAATTCATATCTCCATATTTTAATCCAATTTTCAAATAAATATATGACTAAATGTACAGTGGACTTAATAGCTTTCATACTGATATTCTTTTCACTATCTTGACGATTAATACGAGGGTGATTCAAATATGATTGAGACAAATACTCTGACACGTTTATTTACGATTGAAAAAATTTACAGTTTTTCTAGATATTTCCCTTTACAAGTTACGCATTTTACCCACCTTTCAGAAAGTTTTTTGATGCCGTTATCGAAGAATTCCTTGGGGGCTTCTTTCAGTGGTCCCAACATGTGGAGTCGCAAGGTGATAAATCTGAACTGTAGGGGAGGGGGGGTCTAGTACCTCCCACCCCAATTCCGATATTGTATCGAGCGTGAGACGCGCGGTATGAGAGCGTGCGTTATCCTGGAAAATAATCGCACTTCGTGCTGGAATGCTCCTCCGTTTCGAGCGATAAGCGGGTTTCACGTGTGTTTTCAAAAGATTAGAGTAGTATGCAGCATTGATGGTACGTTGGGTGCGTAGGAAATCGACGTACATCACGCCCCGCCGGTCCCAGAACACAGTAAACATAACCTTACCCGCGGACCTGGTTGTCTTCGCTCATTCTCGACGGTTTCGCGACCATCCTTGCACGCTTTGGCCCATTTAAACACGGCAGTCCTACTCAGGCACTTACTACCGAACTGATTTCGCACACGCAGAAAAATTTCCTTTTTTTAACGCCTTCCCGCTCTAAAGAACGAATGACAATACGTTGCGCAACGGCGGTCGGCACTTGACGTTCACTCATGGTCGTAGCACGCGCGTGAAACGTGCGCTCCCAACGAAAACTATGCCACACTGTTTGTAAGGGACCCAGCTATGATATACTCAAGCCACGACCTTCAAAACATACATGCGCTCCATCTACAGCGTTTGTCTCGATCATATTTGAGCCACCCTCGTACAATATACTAAATATTAAAAAGTATAATTTTTATAATTTCTTGTGTATTTTTATTATAATGTAATAATACATTAGGATCATTCAGACGTATTCTTTATATTTTACCATTTTACTCTGCTTGAGTAATAAAATCCTTTAAAAAGACATTTGCAGTGTTTTTAAGGCCTATTTTTTAATCCACGATATTTTTTTAAATTTTAGAACCAGTTAATCTTGGCTTAATTCAAGCTCAAAGTTTTTAAAATATCCATAAATGTTCAAAATTTTACAAAAACTGAGAAAAATACTACATCTCCCAAGTTTCTTATCAGCTGTCATTCAAATGTAGGGCGTGGCGCGCCGTCCTTCACAAAACTGACTCAGTGCATTTGCATGACCTTTTTCTGCCAGAAAAAAATTTCCGGTCCTTTACTGGCGTTTTTAGGGTTCACAACCATTTTTGACGGTTATTGTGATTGAACCATTGGAACTATTGAATCTAAAAAAATCATTTGAAGCTATACAAACTCAAATTTAAATTAAAACACTCCAACAGGAACCATTCTGAATTTTTAACTTTTAAAATTATCTTTAAAATTTTTTATTAAAACGCTCAATGATTTACGCATATAAAATGAAAGCTTCCGACACATTTTAAGTGAACAATTTTTAATTCAATGCCGCTAACTTGTGGAATTAAAAAATTTATACTTTTATAAGTTGTAAAGTTCGAAGAATCTACATTTTTAAATCCTAGCTATCATATTCAATTCAGGAACGATGCAAATTAAATGATTATAACTTTTTTTAACTGAACATTTTTTAAATTAGAATATAAATTAATTTAATTTTAAGTCATGGGAAATTAAAAATTTCTCCATTTTTATTCATTTACCAAAACCTGTGCTTCTTTTAAAATCATTGTAAATATTCTTTTAAAACTATTTAAAAAATTAAAAAATGATCTTAAATTATTTCCCCGGAATCTTTAAAAAATTTTTTGTATTATTTCTAAACCTTTCAAAATGAAAATTTCGAAAATCCTTTTAAATTAAAAAAAAATGTTTTCTCGTAATTAATTATTCAGAATAAAAAAATCATTTTCAATTTTCTTTGAAAATCTTAATAAATTATATTGTAATGTTCACAAATTTATATTTTGTTTTAAATTCTTTAAAATCTTTTTTATTTTTTAACCAAGTTTGAATATTTTCAAAACTTTAAGTATCTCTTGAACCTATGCGAATTTTCGAAAATTATTAATTTTATAATTGTTATTTATACATCAAAATTAAAAAATGCTTCTTC
>NC_046661.1:36436684-36437872 GCF_010883055.1 Belonocnema kinseyi | reverse complement strand
TTTGGGTGGGTGTTCGACAGTAACTGGAGGGTCTTGAAAGAGTCGAGATGGGTCAGAGAGAAACTGTTGATTTTCTCTGACCCATCTCTCCCTCCGCTCTAGCTTCTCTTAGAGTCAGATAGTATCCGTATTCTCTCAACAATATGCTGCCTGATGGTCAACAGCTTTGACTTGGTAAGTGTGTGATAACGGGTCCGGAGTTCGCGCGCGAACTTTCGAACCTTGGCGGTAAAATTCCTGCCAGATGTGATGTATTCAATCACACATTGAATGCGGGACGCGTACTGTCTTGCCCAGCCTATCTTTATGGCAAGTTGATGCATTCGTCTTTTGGTCTTATGATCAGCCGTTGGTTTTGTTTTACGGTTCGCATCAGCCAAAGCTCTCGCTGCATTATACACACAATAATTGTTAGCCCAGAGGTCGGATTTACCGGAAAATGTCCACGAATCTCGTCATCCATTTCAGACAGATCTTTAGGCTTGAGAGAAACCTTGGTGTTGATGTTTCTCCGGCTCGTAAAGCATCGCTCTTCTCTTTCTTTGTTGCCGGCTTGTTCTAGCTGTGGTAGAGTAGGCGTTTCGCTTACATGGCCTCTTTTACGGAGTAGTTCAGCATGGTTTCGCAGACGTTGCTGCGAAAAGTGCGATAGCTCCGGGTGTTTCTCGCACCACAGAGCATGCAGCCGTGCCATGTAACCCCGTTCACGGGCCACACTCGCATCGTAGCAGTCTAGCAAGTCGTGATTCAGTTGCTCCGTCCACCCAAAGGTCACGAGATCCCGCCGATCCAGCGCATTGAATCCATTTTAATTGGCTCCCCCAGCTCTAGATTGGTCGGCATTGTTGGCCGACCCATTGTCGGGAGCCCTGCGCGTTATGTTGTTTTGAACCGCACTTACTACAACTATGTTTGGTGTTGTCATTATTGTTCCCACGAGAAGCTAGGGAAAGGGTTTCGTCCATCCTTGTAGAGTCCCGCATGCAAGGATAAGGCTGCTTACTCTGAGAGGTCGCCCGGTATCCCAGAGTCACCGTTCTAGACACCTCACCCAGGTGCCATTCAGCCTCTTTATTTTTGTAACCATATTCAGCAGAAACCCTTGGTACAGGGACCCCCCATCCGCAACCCGAGGACGCGTTTGGTGGCTTTGTCATAGGCCCTTCGGTTTGATTCTAGAGGAATCAA
>NC_046661.1:36434977-36436584 GCF_010883055.1 Belonocnema kinseyi | reverse complement strand
CACCTCATATTTGAAGTCGGAAGAGCCGATTCCAGAGTGGTTGGTGGAAGGGCGCACAATACTCCTGCCGAAAATAAGCAACTTAGCTGACCCGAAGAACTATAGGCCAATAACTTGTCTAAACACGCTTTATAAGATATTCACAGCTATCCTAAATGATAGGATTGTTCGGGCTATTGAACCTGTGTGGCAAGAAATGTATGAACAACGAGGCGCAAAGAAAGGCGTAGCCGGATGTTGGGAGAACCTGCTCATCGATAGATGTGTCTGCAAAGATGCAGCATTCTACCAGCGTGACCTATCGATGGCCTGGATTGATTATCGGAAAGCTTTCGATTCTACATCCCATAGACTTATCATCTGTCTTTTGGAAATCTTAAAGGTTCATCCGCAAATAGTTGGGTGCATAGAGAGATTAATGCCGCTTTGGAAAACCAGATTTACTATCTCATCTGGCAAAAATCGTGTGACAACTAACAAGGTCACGTTTCATAGAGGTATCTTTCAGGGCGACACAATGAGCCCACTCCTCTTTTGCCTTACATTATTGCCACTATCTCTAGCACTGCGCCATTCCGACGGGTACTTGTGCGGCAAACCTGCAGATCGAAAGTACAAGGTCACTCATGTATTTTACATGGACGATCTTAAGATCTATGCTAAAAACAGAGAGCAACTTCATCTAACTTTGGGGATTGTCGAATGATATACTAAGGAAATTGGAATGGAATTTGGGTTAGACAAATGCGCCAAGGTTTATTTAAAGCGAGGAATACTTAATGGCATCCCTGAAGATCCTGAGCTCGTTGATAGAAGCGCCATACGACACCTTTGCGCTGGAGAGACTTATACATACCTGGGCTTGCCACAGAGCCGCATTCAGGATGTGAGATCTATAAAGGATACTCTCCGAAGCAGATACAAACGTCTCATTCGACAGATTTGGTCTTCCGAACTGTCGGCGAGGAACAAAGTATCTGCAACGAACATCCTTGCCGTCTCAGTACTACTCCATTCATTTGGAGTAGTTCCATGGACGAAGAACGAGCTCAGATCTCTTGATATCGGGACAAGAAAGGTTATGCACATGAACAAAAGCATGCATCTTAAGTCTTCCGTTCCGCGACTGTACATCTCACGCCGTCAAGGGGGTCGCGGAATATTGAGTCTTGAATGTCTTCACAACAGGATTATTCTGGGTACAGCACATAGAGTTGCAAATGAAAGAGACCTTTTTCTTAAAATGGTCAGGAATCTCGAGGAAGTGGGCAAAGGAGCATTTCTGTACAAAGCAGCGGAGGAGGCTGCTGAAACACTCGGACTTGACTTCAGTATTAGGGGTGAGCAAAATGCATCAAATCTAATCTATCTCGAGTACTCACTCCTGAAACCCCGGATTAAGAAAGCACAAGAGAAAAACTTTCGTGAACAGCTCCTCGATAAGAGGATGCACGGTATCTTCCACAGAAATATGAAGGATCAGTCAATGTCTTATTAGCGTACGGTTACTTTCCTTAAATCGCCCGGATTGAAGTCTGGTACAGAGGGTTTCATTTTTGCATGCCAAGACGGTGTCATTTCCACCTTAACATACCGTCGCCACATTT
>NC_046661.1:36408951-36434877 GCF_010883055.1 Belonocnema kinseyi | reverse complement strand
GTTATCGAATTTTCGGCACCAGCTGACAAAAACATCATAGCCAAGGAGAATGAAAAGAAAGAGAGGTATCGAGACCTTATAAGGGAGTTGGAACGATTGTACACGGAATATTCTGTTAAACGGATCGTCTTTATCATCGGCGCTCTTGGAGGTGCCAAGCTTTCACTTGCTAATAGCCTAAAAAGCATCCCTGCGTGTCAACAATATGCTAGAACACTTGCGGGAAAAATGCAGAAAGCGGTTGTCCTTGGGTCGCTCCGTGTTCTTCGGGTCCACAACGCCTTTGCTGGATCGTCGTATTGATTCCTTTAGAGACTGTAACCACCTATCTCACGGTTGTGAGAAGTGGTTATGCCTGAAATTTTACCGCGATTTCGCTGGAAGCGGGTGCAATTTTTCAGATTAGCACCCGCTCCCAGCGAAATCCTGCGGTTGTCCTTATGGCAAATTTTTAATTATATATACATATATATTACAATCTCATCCTTTCTATATATACAATTATTTACAACTATTGACATAAAGTCTTATATCTTGAATTTTAAACACATTCTCTTGCCTTTTTTAATTATTCATAATTTACTCCAGTCCCGTCTTCTATTTCTCTAGCATTAAATAACTCCCTCCCTCTTCTCTCTTCTATCTCCATCAAATACTCTCTCACCAACTCCCCTCCCTTTCCCTCCCTCAGCTTCGTCTCAAATGTCCATGCGCTCTTTCCGGCTCTAATACCTTTATTCTTATATACCTTTCTTGTAAACTCTCAATATCTTACCTTTTTTTCCATCCCCATATCTCTAATCCAGCGTAGCAAATAAATACATTCTCCTTTTCCAATTTTTTTTAACCTTCTTTTTCTTATTTCCCATATCTGTTTCATTACCCCTGATGCTTTCTTGATCCTTTCTATTATATGAGCTCTATGATCTCCATTTGTTTACAAGATATATCCCAAATATTTAAACTCTTTTACTTCTTCTAACTTCATTCCCTTCATCTCCCCGTCCATTCCTTCTTCCTTCCCTTTCCTTTTCTAAACCTCATTATCTGTATCTTTTCTACATTTAAAATATCTCTTCTTCCGTCCTAGACTTCTCCACCTCTTCCTTAAACCTTTTATTCTCTTTCTCTTTTTTTTACCCTTGACCAAGCCCCTTTTCCTGCACTTTTTATCTTTGCCCCCCTTTTATTCATATTTTTATTACTTTTTTGTCCCGCTAATGTGACTATCAAGAAAAATTGATTCGAATCAATATAATCACCTACCTCTAATTTCTTAACCTTCTCTTTTACCTCATCATCCACTATCACATAATCAATTACCGTTCCCCTTTCACCTCTGGAGCGCATATATTCTCCTTTCTCATCTCCCTCTATATTTCCGTTTAAGGTAAACCATCCCAACTCCTCCAAGCTCTTCAACATCTCCACGCCCCCCCCCCCCCCCCCCCCCCCCCCATTTAGTACCTTATCTTTGGATTTTCTTTCTCTCTCTTCTCCCCATTCCCTTTCTCCTCTTTCTCCTGTTCTCGCATTGAAATCTACACCTATTATCAGCCTAATCTCGCCTTTATTTTTTTCAATCATTTCTTTCATCTCCTCTGCTTTCTCCTGCATATCACAGTTCATATGAACCCCCACTACCTTCCACTTCTCTTCTCCCATCTTTACCTCTTTTACTATTATTCCTTCTTTTTGTTCTTTTCTCTCTTTCTTATCTTTCCCTGTTATACATTCATTCCTTACTCCCATTACCATTCCTCCCATTGCTCTGCCCTTTTTATTCTTCCTCTTTACATTTTGCACTTACCATTTGTAACCTCTTTGTAACCTTCCCCTTACTTGTTCCCATCCCTTTTCATCTAGCCACGTCTCCATTATTCTGACTACATTCCATTGAGTCAAATTTTTCATAAACTCCCTATTAACTCCCTATTCTTTCTTTTCAATACTGCTATATTCCAGTAACATATCTTCCATTCTTCCCCACTTTCGTTTCTCGTCTCTTCTTCCTTCTTATTATTACCTATTTTCCTATCGCCCGTGACTTTCTCTCCTAGTTTCCCTGGACCTCATTTCTTACTATCTGTTCTCTTTCTTCCTCCCAATCCCACCATACTCCTTCTATCAGTATTCTCTCATACCTAACCCATGTTCCTCTTCCCTGTTTTCTTTCATCTTCCCCTATTTTCCTTAACTTATGCTTTATCTTCCTTTCTACCCCTGTCAAAACATCCTCTATTCTCTCCGAGCTTCCATATAACGTGCTCTTCTTTGTCATTACCTTCCTCTTATGTTCCCATTTCTTATGTACCATTCACTGCCCTATTCGCTCTTTCCTTCCTTCACTTATCACTTCAAAATAGATTAATTACAATTGTAACGTTTAAAGCTTAAATTTAGTAGTATGAAGTTTTAACTACTCAAGGCACTCATTTTCAAACAATTCAGTTTCAAGTTGTTTAGTTTTAAATATAAATAGTTAAATATTGCTATATATTAAAAAATGGTTCGCTTTCTTAATTGGAATTTTTTCCATTGAATTGCTTTTAAACTTGAATACTTTAGATATATTTTTCTTCGCATATTCTAATTTAGTTTGCATAACTATACAAAATATTAACATAAATTCTAATTGAATTTTTTTCATAAACAATATATTAGTCAAATAAAAACAAAAATATTTTATTACTATAAATAAATAAGGTTTACATACAAAAATTTTCGCAGACCTTCCACCATAATAGTACTTTATCAGGACCTTTTTACATAAGAAAAAACTCCAAATCTATCCCTGTTCTCAATTCCGGCTATGTTTTATGTATAAATGTGTGTATGCGTGTGTTTATGCGTCTGTGTTAAACTTAAGGTGAAAGTAATAAACTCTAGGGCACAAAAATTTTGAAAATAAGTATAATTTCGAATCCAGACAAGCTTCAACTTTTCTGATTACATTTCTCTGATCAATTTCTAATTTTTCCAAATGTCATTATGATTATACTGTAATTTTAAAGGTATAACTTTCAACTGCATTAAGTTATTAGTTTATTAAAGTTTATTCAACTTTTAAAGTTTTCACTTTGCAAGAACATTTCAAACTGTTGAACAATTAAAATTAAAATAATTATATTTTAAAACAAAACCAGTATAAAATTGAAATGAAACAAAAATTTTTTTAACTTAGAATTTCTTTTACTTCGAATTCATATACAATTTTCATTTATTTAAATAGAATTCTTTTCGATGAAATAAGACTTATAAAGTTAACAAAAAGTTAATACAAGCAGTAAAAAAGTGGTTATATACAGTTTTGTCCTCATAAAAGAAGTGGCCTGGCGGTGTTTTCATAGAAACTTTGACTTAAGATAGGAATTTAGAGAATAAGCTAGAGATAGGGTCTCTAACTTAGGAAAGTGAGTTCTTGAAAAGTACCTTAAACCTACCTAAAATATCTTGAAATTTACTGAAAAATTATGTATCTTTACCAACAAAATTAAGAAAGTGATTGCGAACTTTTGAAAAGCTCATAATTTTTTCACGCAATAAGAGGAAGAAAAAAGCAAATGAGCTTTAAACACTAGTCATAATCATTTCTCAGCAACCATCTAAACCTTAACCACGTTTTGTGGCAAAATAAAATTGTTTTAATTACATATTTCTAACATTTATCGATAGACCAAAACCTGAAGTACTTGTAACTATAATAAACGATTTTCGACCAAAGTGGGCTTTATTTAAGAGGTTTTAAACTTTTTCAAACAAATTACAGGGGGAAAAAAACTGCAACATCGTTTACTGTTTGCAAGTGCCTGCAGAATATATTCTGAGGATATGTTAATACATATACTGCCAATATAGGTCGGGATCGACGGCAGTCGGTAGTTCCGAAGATGCACCACGAATGTGTCACGAATTGCGCTAATCGGTATTTCAAGAGAAGTTTTGACAATATTTTTAGTAATAATTCAGTAAATTTTTAGAATAAATCTCGTTTTCATAGTGAAAATACTCAAACGAATGCGCATACACGGTGAAACTCTTCTTCGTAAAATTTGGCATCATAATATTGATGTTTACAAAAGTTCGATTACAATCTAGGATATAGCCGAGAAATACTATTATTGCTGCAGCTATACAAAGAAATACATTTTCCATTTCATTTACAAATATACTACAAACCTAATAACTTCCATTTATGCTTAGAAAGATTAATATTTTTGATAGCATATTGAAGTTCAAAAAAGTGATATTCACAAATTAAATGATGAAACCATAGTTGCGATAACTAGCAGTTAAAATAACATAAGTTGCAAAACAGGTAAGAAAAATTACCATTTTCAATGGGAAGGTGCAATGAGAGAAAAAACATTTGAAGTAGTGCTTTGCTATGTAGTAGCGAATGACGTCATTACACGCGTGGGAATTCACGAGGATGATAAAATTCCTAAACCTCATAATTTATTTTATTATAGGAAAATATCTCAGTTCTGCCGCCCCAGAGACCCGTGTTCAGTTCCCGCCGGGACTGATTTCTTCTAACAAAATTTTTTATCTTTCAGCTTAAAATAAAATATAAATATCTAATTGTATGTTTAATGTATAAAATGCATAATGCGTGCAACTGTTATATATATATATAAAATTTGTCATAAGGACAATCGCAGGATTTCGCCGAGAGCGGGTGCTAATCTGAAAAATTGCATTGTGCAAACGTTGCAACTCCCTCATAAGGTCTCTATACCTCTCTTTCTTTTCATTCTCCTTGGCTGTGATGTTTTTGTCAGCTGATGCCGAAAATTCGATAACGAACATGGTTCGCTTCTCGAAGTCAAGAAGAACCATGTCGGGCCTCGAGTGTGGAACAAAAACAATTGTCGAGAATATAAAGTTCTAGTATATGCGGCAATCCCATTCTCGACAATTGACTCGATTTCCCTAGGAGCATTTAGAGGAGCGATATTAAGGTTAATGCCGTAAGAGTGACAGAGATGGTAATAAATTACTCTTAGTGCCGCATTGTGCCTTTGAATGTAGATCGTTCCCGCGCGAGTTGGACAACTAGATAGTACGAGTATGTAAGCTAAATGCTCGGGGTGTTCATGGCACGCCCTGCACCGTCTTGGCATGCAAAAATGAAACCCTCCGTACCAGACTTCAATCCAGGCAAATTAAGGAAAGCAAACGTTAGCTCACAAAATATTGAGTGATCCTTCACATATCTGTGGAAGATACCGTGCATTTTCTTATCGAGGAGCTGTTCACGAAAGTTTTTCTCTTGTGCTTTCTTAATCCGAGATTTCAGGAGTGAGTACTCCAGATAGATAAGATTTGATGCATTTTGCTCACCCCTAATACTCAAGTCAAGTCCGAGTTTTTCAGCCTCCTCTGCTGTTTTGTACAGAAATGCTCCTTTGCCCACTTCTTCGTGATTCTTGACCATTTTAAGAAGAGTGTCTCTTCCATTTGCAACTCTATGTGCTGTACCCAGAATAATCCTGTTGTGAAGACATTCAAGACTCAATATTCCGCAACCCCCTTGACGGCGTGAGATGTACAGTCGCGAAGCGGAAGACTTAAGATGCATGCTTTTTTTTATGTGCATAACCCTTCTTGTCCCAATATCAAGGAATCTAAGCTCGTTCTTCGTCCATGGAACTACTCCAAATGAATAGAGTACTACCGGGACGGCAAGCATGTTCGTTGCAGATACTTTGTTCCTCGCCGACAGTTCGGAAGACCAAATCTGTCGGATGAGACCAGGGTCGTGTGAACTCATAGAAAGTCTAGATCATTGGTCGGCAAACTTTTTGCTTAATTGTCAGGTATGGTCAGACTCCACCCCACTTAATTTTTCCTACTAACTTTCTGTCTATTCATGTACCTTAGTATGAGTGAGCTTACTCCAGCAAGGGTCTTTTGTCCACAGGCTTGTCAAAGTAAGGAAATTTTAAACTTTTAATTTTTCAACTAGCTCTCTAAATCTGAATTAGTGAAATTTCACTACGCAAATAGCGGGTTTGAGAGGTAAAGTATCTACTATTAAATAGTATAAAATCAGTAATTAAGTAGTCAAAATCACTAATTACACAATGAAATAAAATATTTGCTGGAATCAACCAATAACCCCAACAGTAAACTATATTACAAGACAAGTTATACAAGTAAACTATAATGTATATTTAAAAATTAAATTAATGTATGTTGATACTGTACTTACTAAAGAAAAATCGCAATTCAGCTTTCCATGTATTATTATAGAAATGAATGGAAAGCTGAATTTCATAACTTAAAATGAACACAGTGCTCATATTTTGTAGCAAATGTTTTCGTCTCGATATACATATCACCACATAATAACGACACTATTCACTGGGAAACTACACGAAAGTATAATAAACTGGAAAATATAATTAACATGTGTTTTAAAATTTTTCTACGCTCGTAGAAGGAAAAATGATGCAAGCTGACAAATGTAAACGATGCACACGAGACGTGAGCGCGGGTTGGCGCAAGTCCAGCATTAGCCGCGATCACATGATCACGGCTTCGATCTCGGCTTCACTAATTCAGTAGTGAATGAAACTACTAAATAATAGTGAAATAAAATCCAATAATTGGAAATAGTGAAATTATCACTATTTTTACAGTAGAAGACCACTAATTAAATAGTGAAAAGTCAAAAAGTTACTATTTCAGCATTGAATCATTCAATCACTAATTCAATTGGTGATTACAAATTTAAGATTTTTTTAATCTCACATTTTTTCCCATTATCTAACAAAGAACCCCTGAGGAAAGGGGTGGTCTGACCAAGCTCGCAGATACTGCCCTGAAAGTAGGTCGTAGGGCAGCCAGGGCAGGGGACCCTGCCCTTGGCAAGAGCGTGCCGACCACTGGTCTAGACGGCTGATTAGCACAAATATGCGTTTTCGAAAGAAAAGTTTAGACAAAAGTTTCAGGGTTTCGGACGAGTATCTAAATGGTGGCCTTGAAAACCCAAAGACCTTCGAGGTCATTCCGGGGTTGCGTAAACTTAAACAAGGTCTAGAAGGCTGATCAGCGAAAATATGCGTTTTCGAGAGAAATGTTTTTGACAAAAGTTTCAGTATTTTGGACGAGGATCTGAAACTTTTGTCTTAAACATTTCTCTCGAAAACGCATATTTTCGCTGATAGAGGGGGGGGGAGGGGTCCGATACTTTTTATGACCTTGTACATGTATATACATATTTCTGGCGTAAAGAAAGTTTTATCGTGATATTCTCCGTTGCACACAAGCTGGCTGCACCGCTCTTGACGTTATATGGTGCAACCGAGTGATCCCAGATTTGAAACGACGTTAACTCCAATACTATCACAGGTCTTGTCCGTGTCTTTTTCTTCTTATTCTGCGTTGGCACTATACCTTCTTTACTAAAAGCTTTGTATATCCGGCTATGACAAAGTTGAAAGAGTGTGTGCTCCACTTTATCTGCAACATAGTGTCGGGCAGGACTCAAATGCACAACTCGCAAGAGACGGCAGCCGGCCCAGTTTCCCGACACACGTAGCAAGGCGGTAAAATTCAAAAGATAATGTGAAGGCCGCTCTATACGGGGGGAACCCTTCGATAGAAAGGCTCCCCCCTACACAAGGCGGCCGAGGTAAGATTGAAGTGTGTTCAGATTTTGAGATTTGCTTTCTTCAAGATTTTAAATAAATGGCTGGCAGTTTTAATAGATGGGTTAGCTAATAATTGATAAGAATAAAAAGGGGGAGGGCATTTCAGAATTTTTTATAGGGCTTCAGTTAGTTCTGATCTATAGGCTTCGAATCTGAAACAAGCC
Source organism: Belonocnema kinseyi (assembly GCF_010883055.1). NCBI lineage: Eukaryota > Metazoa > Arthropoda > Insecta > Hymenoptera > Cynipidae > Belonocnema > Belonocnema kinseyi. The sequence continues at coordinate 36,427,052 of NC_046661.1, read as the reverse complement.
CATAGAATGTGGTCTAGGTCTTCGTCGGAGAAAGGAAGGGGGATATTGAGAAAGGAGGCTTCTTTGCCTGCTGTTTTAGCTGCCACGTCTGCTGGTTCGTTTCCTCGCATACCCTTAAGTCCAAAAATCTATACTAGTGAGACTACGCATTTAAGTTTTCCTAGAACTGCTAAAGGATTTTTAATAATAAAGATTAAATAAGAATTTATGGAATCAGGACATTTATTGGCAATACTCTTTAGAACACTTAGTGATTCCGTGAAATTTACTGATTTGGAAAACCGGTTTTGGCTCATGTAATCTAGTGTATAGAGTATGGCTACAGCTTCAATCGAGAAAATAGAGGCAAAATCTGACAGTTTCCACATTCGAATTAATTGAACATCTGGGCATACAGGGCACAACCAGCTATTGCTTCAGGTATTGATTTTGAACCATCTGTGTAAAAGTGGATGTAGTTCTGAAACTCATTTTCTACCAGGTCTCGAAAATCCTGTGTTGAGAAGGGGCTTTTTGGATTAGTCGACCTATTGCTGTGTTAATGTTTGGGGAAAGTAGTAGGTCTTCGTATGGAAATTCATACTGAGGGTGTGTTTTTGATCTACGGATCCGATGTTTAAAATCTTTAACATTCTCAAATGCATTTAGAAGGATAAACCGATTCTTTATACCGCTTTTAGTGATTCTAACGCGTTCAGATAGGGCTAGTAACATATCTGGAAGTGGATGATTAAGGTCTGAGAAGGTTCTAATGCCGTATTTTTTAACCAAAAAAACAGAATCTTTTTTGAATGGAGGTTCACAGAATTCTGCCATCATAATGTTAATAGGGGTACTGCCCCTATAACTGACGGCTAATCTTAGAGCTTCATTTCGAATTTTTTCAATTTTGTCAAAGTATTTATGAGACTCGAAGTTAAAAACATGTGATCCGTATTCCAGACTGCTTCTGATAAGGGAGACATAGACCACCCTAAGGATTGTTGGATCTGCGCCTCACCAGGTACCCCTCAGAACCTTTAAGAAGTTCAATATTTTCATAACTTTATCGCATAAGTATAGAAAGTGAAATTGGTAAGAAAATTTAAAGTCTAGAATAATGCCGAGAAATTTGACATGGGGGAGGGGGGTATAAGTATGTTATTTAATGATAGAGTATATGCTGGGTTATAGGTATCAATATTCCGTCTATTAAAAAGAACCAATTTGGTTTTTTCAGGACAAAACCCGAGACCTCTTTGCTCTACAAATATTGCAAGTGCATTAAGCCATTGTTATAGGGATCGAATACAGATCATTGGATCAGCAGACCGACAGAACATGGCAATGACATCTGCAAATTCAACGATACTGCAATTTTTAAGGACGAGTAGGCGAATTTTCCTAGTATAGATGGAGTAATTTATCGGGCTGAGGATACAGCCTTATGGAAGGCCTACTGTACTGCGACGGGGGCCCACCAGTTCACCATTTATTTTGAAATAAACATTTTTGCAAGATATGGAATTATGAACATATCTGGCTATTTGCCAGGGGACACCGATTTCTTTAAGGTCTTCACTAAGAATTTGGAAAATGACGCTAGGGAAAGCACCTTTCAGATCCAGGAATAGGCCCGCGACTACTTCGCCACTGGCAAAGCCCGAAAGAATTTCGGTTGACAGGATAGCAAGGTTACCAGCGCAAGATTTTATCTTCCTGAAACCCAACTGAGCAGAAGATAAAAGATGGTTGTGTTCCACATACCACATAAGTCGGTTGTAAATTAGTCTTTCCATAACCTTGAACAAACATGAAGCTAACGCGATTGGACGGAATTTTCCTGCGGTTGATTTAGAAGCGAAGAAAATAAGAAATTCTTTCGTAGAGCTTGGAAAGGAACCAAATAGATAAATTTCATTGTATATTTTGAGAAGAGTTGTCTGGACTTGTTCAGGAAGTTGTAATATGATATTGCAATCAAGTTTATCTAAACCTGGAGAGGATTTAATTTTTGACGAAGTCAGAGCGATGCAAAACTCGGACATCGTAAAAGGGGCCTCTAAGAATTCATTGCTCTGAAAGCTGTTATTATCAGGAAATGAATCGAAGAAGACCGATGCTGGAAACATTTCCTCCGCTAAAGCGTGGAGGTTTCTAATTGTTTCCTTATCTCCTGAGCAGGAAGCATTTGCTGGCTGGGTGTATTTATTTTTGAAACATTTAATTACACTCCAGACTCCAGACTTTATTTAGATCGATGTAATTTAAATCATTTCTGCATCTCCCGAAAGAAGTCAGGGCAAGAAGTCAGGTATAATGAAACAATGAGCAGCTCACCTACGGAAGACTCTACTGAGATTGCAAGTGTCTCTAGTTTGTTCTTAAGACTAAGCACAGAGGTGATTCTAGAAAATGTGATCCCCCTTCTTACGGCAATGGCCAAGCTACCGCGGCTGTTCGACAGCCTATCTGCTCTGATGATGTTAAAATCTTTAATTTTAAAATTTTGTTTAGAGTCAGGTGTTAGAAAAGTCTCAGACATAAGCAGAATATCAAGATCGTCACGGATATTTGATAGGTAGCCTTGTTTATTCAAGGCGCCCCGGCAATTCCACTGGACAATTCTTAATCTATTTAGCTGAGCCATCATTAGCAAGTAATGCTTCAGTCGAAAGATTCACACAATTAAGGACTTTATTTAAAATATTTTGGCTTTCCTCCGTTTTGAGAGGACCCGTGGCTATAACTTCCACCAAGTTCATCAAAGCAGATAGAGTCGTGTTGATGATCGAAAACCTGGATTCATTTAAACCCGGTTTATGAGCCTGATCAGACCAAAGGACTGGTATGAAAGATTTTGGAGATGGGGTAGGGTAGGGGAAGGGTGAAGAAGGAGGGCTGAGGTAGGTGGGTGAGGCGGGAGGTGAGTGAACTTGTTGATGAAGAATAAAGCCTTTCGGAAACAGGCTGGGAATTCTACCATTGTTATGGAGGTGAGAGTAGGATGAGTTGAGATGACGGTTGGAGTTGGGCATTCGAAGGAGGGGGCTCCTTGGATTTTGGATGGTATTCTGTTTGTTTCCATACGGGTGTCAGAGGGGGGTTGGGATTCTCTGGGAAGGTAGGTGCTGTCAGTGTCTGGGAGTAAGGGCGTGGGGTTTGGGAGCGCGAGTTCTTTGGTGAGGATATAGGTGCGTCATTTAACTCTGGAACATGGAGAAACTAAACGTTTGTGAGGAGTAGGGAAGCGGCCGGGAGGAAGAGGAATATTCAGCTCCTTTTACTAGGTCTGAGGATAGACTTGGCTTCTTTGAAGGACAGTTTATATTTTGTGGCAAAAACACGTAGCTCTGCCTGAAATAAAAATTCGGAGCATTTTTTATGGGAAGGCATGTGGTCTCCGCCACAGTTCGCACATTTTCGAGGGTTATTCGCGTTAGGGCATGGCTTCATTTCGGTATGTTCTTCTGAAGAGCCGCAGCGCTTGCAGCGTGCACTGGATCTGCAGTGCTTGCTAATGTGACTAAATCTGAGGCATTTGATGCACATTTTTGATTCCGGGTTGTAGAGGTCGACCAGAAATGATGCCATATAGATAGAGGTTCTTTCTAAAAGAGCTGTACCTTCAAAGGTAATCAGGACTGTTTTAGAAGGGATTATTTTAATTTTCTAGGTCACAGGGTCGCTTGTTTTTCTGTTTAGTCGTAGAGCTCGAATAACCTTGGTTGTGCCTCTCAGTGAACCAAGGATCTCGAGATTCTCTACGATTTCGGGTTCGGTGATTTCGTGTGAAACGCCACGAATAACACCCTGGCACGTGACGAAGCTAGAGGGGAAAATAGTAATGAGACCCTCAATTTTTTTAGGGATTTCTTCAAGCAGAGTATTAGCTTCTCCAGGTGACTTTCTCATAACCTTTAGTTTTGAAGCATACGACCACAAGTGTCAGGAGCAAGATCTTTTTGTGCATTCTCTGAATTGGTGTTGCGCTGGACGATAATGGGCATTCTTCTTTTTTTAAAACACTGTACCGCAGTTTAGAGGATTGCATAGTTTCCCTTGTCTGAGAGCGTTGGACACTATTCAGGTTGAGGTTAGGGTTAGTCAGGTTCGGCCAAACACTTGAAGCTCCTGCAGTGCTGTTTGACAATTGTGTCTCGGGAATTATGTTTTCATCTGCGGGGGTTGATGAAGAAGAAAACATGTCAAGGGTATCCATGTATTCTGACTCATCATCTGGAAGGGACAACTGGGACGCGAGATCCGTTTTTTCAACTCCTTTCTGTCTCTTACGTTTCGCGGGCACTACACGGTAACCTTCAGAATTCTTGTTCCTAAGGAACATAAGAGCTTTCGCGCCCTATTCAAGGTACTGCGTGGGGATGGGTGCCAGTGACGGGATGTTACTCACCGCAGACCCCAGGCCGTGTTTATTAACCACACCTGGGGGATAATTGAAGCTCCGCACGCAAAGCGACAAGAGCTAATTCACCTGCTAGGTACACACGAGATTTTTGTTAGTTAAGAACAGCACACCGCACTATTAAGTGAGACTGCACCAAAAACACATCCGTCTTCAATCGTGGTCTCAACGGACTTCCTCTTGTCCGTGTGAAATATAGTAGGAAATGATGTACATAACTGGGTTGCGCGCGCAACCCGCTTCTCCTCTTGTGAATTTGAAAACTCGAAGGTGACGATTGCCGGTCGAAACACTTCGGCGGTTCTACTTATATCTCTATCTTATTTATATCTTGATCCGCATTTGAAAGAAATTAAAGAAATTGGCGATTTTAGAATTCATCTCGTTCGGATAAAACCTTCATTATTTGGTTGAAAAATAAATCATTTTGTTGAAAGTATAACTATTTTGTAAAAAAAAGTCCTCTTTTTTATCAAAAGTTCAACTACTTTGTTAAAATGTATTTTTTTTCTTTGAAGGTTCATCTCTTCCAAATAGTTAAATTTTCAACCATAATTATAAAACGTTGTTAAAAAAGCGTATTTTTTTGCAAAGTAGTTCAACTCTTAGTGAAATAATCGACTTTTAAACCCAAGAAGTTGTACAGTTGATATTTCAACCAAACAATTGCATTTTTGACCAAAAATGATACATTTTCAACCAAAAGCATTAAATTTCTACTAAACAAGGTCAATTTCCAACAAAATACATAAACTTTCAACGAAATTATTTAATTTCAAAATCAAAAAGAGTATTATCTACAAAGAAAGACGAATTTTTAACAAAATACATGGGTTTCTAAATCAAAAATGGTATAGATTAACTGTCAGCTTCAAACATGTATTTTTACAACACATAAAACATATTTTTATCAGAATAGTTATTAAATAAAAAAATTAATAAATTTTAACAAAGTAGTTGAACTTTTGATAGAAAAGAGGACTTTTTTTACAAAATAGTTCCATTTTTAACAAAATCATTAAGTTTTCAACCAAATAATTGAGTTTTTATCGAAACGAGATTTTGACAATATTGTGAATATTTGAATTTTAATAACTGATAAAATGATAACGTGAATTATCAAAAAATTGTCCAAGTTTTTCTTTCGTGTGTGATATTGTTTAAACTAAAAACAAATAGGTAAATATTTGTATTATAAATCTATCCGTGCTACCTATCTATAAATATTTATATCAATAATTTAAAAAAAAAACACTTTAAATTACACCTAACAGGTGTAATTAAAACTTTTTAAATTATAATGTCATAGTAATAATAGTTACATGATATAAATTTTTAAAACTTAACTAATTCCCAACAAATTATACATTTTTAGGAAGATTTTTCCTTATATTTTACAAACTAAATAATTACTACATCTGTTTAGGAAAATGACAAAGGAGTTGTCAAGAAATTATCCACATATTTTTTAAAAGTGTTTTTCTTTTAAATTATTGATATAAATATTTATAGATATGTAACACGGATAGATTTATAATACAAATATTTAACTTTTTGTTTTTAGTTTAAACAATATCACACACTAAAGAAAAACTTGGATAATTTTTTGATAATTCACGTTATCATTTTATCAGTTATTAAAATTCAAATATTCATAACATTGTCAAAATCTCGTTTGGATACACACTCAATTACTTGGTTAAAAACTTAATTATTTTGTTAAAAATGTAACTATTTTGTAAAAAAGTCCTCTTTTCTATCAAAAGTTCAACTACTTTGTTAAAATGTATTTATTTTTTTGTATTAAATAACTATTCTGATGGAAATATGTTTTGTGTGTTGTAAAAATACATTTTTGAAACTGACAATTAATCTATACCATTTTTGATTAAAAAAATCATGTATTTTGTTAAAAATTCGTCTTTCTTTGTAGAAATTAAATTTTGTATGGAAAATTTATACTTTTTGGTTAAAAATTAAAATTTTCGGTTGAAATGTCAACTGTAAATATTTTTTGGCTGCAAAGTCGTTTTGTTGTAAATGAACTATATTGTTAAAAATTAAAATCATAATTTTGGGGTGGAAAATTCGATTATTCACTTAAAGTTGAACTACTTAGTAACAAAATTAATTTTTTCTTATTAGGGATTCATAATTATAGTTGAAAATTTAACTATTTGCCTTCAAATTAACTTTTTTGTTAAAAATTTTACTGTTTTGTAAAAAATGCATATTTTGGGCATTAAAAGTCAACAGTTTGATAGAAAGTTAAACTTTTTGGTCGAAAACTAAAATTTTGGTTGGAAAATCATATTTTTGTGTTGAACATTTAGCTTTTTTTTAGATAATACTCTTTTTGACTTTGAAATTAAATAATTTCGATAAAACTTCATGTATTTTATTGGAAATTGACCTTGTTTGGTAGAAATGTAATATTTTTGGTTGAAAATGTATTTTTGGTCAAAAATGAAATTGTTTGGTTGAAATATCAACTGTACATCTTCTTGGGTTTGAAAGTCGATTATTTCACTAAGAGTTGAACTACTTTGCAAAAATACACTTTTTTTAAGAACGTTTTATAATTATGGTTGAAAATTTAACTATTTGGTTGAAACTTTAACTCTTTGATTGAAAACTCATATTTTTCGCTTAAAAAATTCAACTTTTTATAGGTAACTCTTCTTTTTGACTTCAAAATTAAATAATTTCGTTGAAAATTCATGTATTTTGTTTAAAATTTGTCTTTTTTTGTAGATCATTAATTTACTTGTTCAAAAATTCATCTTATTGATTTACAGTTTAACAACTTTGTTGAAAATTCATTTTTTCTGTTAAAAATTATTTTTCTTTATCTGAAAATGTAACTATTCTAAAATTAATTAAAAATTAATCGCTTTTATGTGGAAATTGAACTATTTCATTTTTCGTTGAAACTTTATCCTGTACATTGTATTAGTTAAAACACCAATTATTTGATAGAAAATGAATTTATTTTTCCAAAAAGTAAACTTTTAGGTTGACAATTGATATATTTTTTTAATTAGATCTTTTTCCTAACATTAAAAAACTGCAAAATAAAAAAATTGCCTTAAAATCATTCTGATTCGTTTTTTTTTTCTAAATCTTTTCAACTACTCAATTAAAATTAATTTTTTAAAATAAAAAATCATTTTCAATTTTCTTAGCAATCACAACCATTTTTGTTATTCTTTTTAAATATTTTACAATTCTCAAAAAGCTTAATTTTTTTTAAATCTGCAAAAATCTAAATCTTCTTTCAAATTATTTGAAATAATTTCAAGTTTTAAATTAATTTTGAACCTTTTTTTGAATAAAAATTGTAGCGTTAAAAGTTAAAATTTACCTCATTACAATTTTAACAATTCAAGGCTTTCTATTTTGAACCATTCTGCTCAAATTTTTGTAGTTTTTAATAGTTCTTTATAATGGATTGTTTTAAATGAACTGTCAAATATTTTTAATAATTAACGAGATTTGTTTTTTTTTTAATCACAAAATTTCAAATTGAATGGGTTAAAAATAAAATTTTTTTAGACTGAAATAATATTTGAAGTCATCATTGAAAATAATTTAAAAAAATAATATCTATTAATTCTTTTATTTTCAACGGATTCAGAATCATCTTGTAAAATCAATTATTTTTCCATTTTTAATATCTTAAATTCAATTAAAAAAATTTTATTTAAAAATTCTTTCAAATAAAAGAAAATCATAATCGAAAACAAATAAATTAATTTTCTATCAAATAATTCGTGTTTTAACTAATACAATGTACAGGATAAAATTTCAAACAAAAATAGAATAGTTCAAATTCCAGATAAAAACTGTGATAAAAAATTGAATTGAACAAGAAAAAAAACGAATTTTTTAACAAAATTGTTAAATTTTAAAGGGAAAATGTGAATTTTTGACCAAGAAGATTAATGTTTTGTATAAAAAAAAATTTTCAACTTAATTAATATATACGATTAATTTTTAATCAATCATATAATAGTTACATTTTCAGATAAGAATAAATAATTTTTTAAAGGAAAAATGAATTTTCAACAAAGTTGTTGAATTGTCAACCAATAAGATGAATTTTCGACCCAGAAAATTAATGAGCTACAAAACAGACAAATTTTAAACAAAATACATGAATTTTAAACGAAACTATTTAATTTTAAAGTCAAAAAGACCAATTATCTACAAAAAGTTGAATTTTTTAAGGGCATTCTCTTCGGTGACCACGTGACCAAACTAGTCCCCGGTTATGAACATTTTTTTTGGTGTTCACTCCGTCCACACGAATTAAAATATCGTGTTTAAACTTTGACACATAAAATAAAAAGCACTAAAGAACGTTTGCATACATCAATATATTGGTAATTTTAAATAAAGTTTCTTTATAAATTGATGGAATAGGATATTACCATTCGAGTTATAGCACTTTGCAGATCATTTTTGGTTTGATGCATTTTAGATTTTTTTATTCGTTCATATTGAGCACTGGCACCAATTTTATACGAAATCGTCTAAACCTTGGAAAAAATTAATATAAGCAATAAAATTTGCACCTTCTTTGCAAATCAACAAATAAGTATCTGCACACACGTAACCTACCATTATTTTTGGGCATTTTTAACGATTTTTAGCGGAGAAAAAAAGAAACTTTGAACGTCGATAAAGTCAAGATCAAGTGACTAAGTTCGTTCATGAAATTTCGTTGTAAAATGATTTTCATTTTTTTGGTCCTAAAAATAAAAGATAAATTTCAAATTGGAAACATAGCAACACCAGCAATGTGCTAAAATTTACTGGTCGGAGTTCTCCAACCAACTTCCATAATTCTTGACGTTCAATCGATCAACTACTAACTATTGTTGACAGTGAACCAACCAGCGGGACTCAGCGTCGGACTCGCCTTGTCTTTCGCCCCCGGGCGAAATTTTGTTTTTATTCTTAGAATTGTTTCATACCAGTACAAAAAATCTATAAGAATATATAACCATTAGAAAATTTTAATTATTTTCTAATGATGCTCATTTCTCAAGATGGAACTTGGACGAATTTTCGAGTATGACATTCTAAGATGTTCCTTGATTTTTTTAAATCGAGGCATCTACTTCATCGACGTTAAAAGTTTATTTCCTAATTCCTGTAGTATTTTATTCGAAAACTTTCTTCGTAATTATGAACATATTGATATATACAAACGTTCCTTAGTGCTTTCGGTATAACTTCCTAAATCCTGAACACGATATCTCAATCCGTTTGGACGTAGTGAGGACCGAAAATAATGAAAATCATTTCATTCTCCACACAAAAATTTTATGAATGAACTTAGTCACGTGATCTCGACTTTATCGACGGTCAAAGTTTCTTTTTCTCTCCGCTAGAAATCGCTAAAAATGTTCCAAAAATAATTATAAGTTACGTGTATGTAGATAATTATTTGGTAATTTTCAACGTATGTGCAAGTTTTATTGCTTACTTCCATTTTTTTAAAGTTTAGACGATTTAGTCCAATACTGGTGACAGTGCTCAATATACGTGAACCAAAAAATCCGAAATGCATCAAACCAAAAATTATCTGCATAGTGCTATAACTCGAATGGTAATATTCTTTTTCATCGATTTATAAATAAACTTTCTTTAAAACTTTAAACACATTGATGTATGCAAAGGTTATTTAGTGCTTTTTATTTAATCTGTCAAATTTTAAACACGATATCTCAATCCGTGTGGACACAGTGAACACCAAAAAAAATGCTCATATCCGGGGACTAGTTGGTCACGTGGTTACGAAGAGCATGCCTTTAAGCGAAAAATATGAGTTTTCAATCAAAGAGTTGAAATTTCAACCAAATAGTTAAATTTGTTAAATTTTCAGTTTCAAAAATGTATTTTCAACGGAAGAGAACTGGAGATGAATCGTGGGTATATGGTTATGTCGTCGAAACTAAAGCCCAATCATCTCAGTGGAAGCATCCTGAGTCTCCAAGACCGAAAAAAGCACGTCAAGTTCAGTCAAATGTGAAGATTTTTCTCACTGTCTTCTTTGATTACCGTGGCGTAGTGCATCAGGAATTCTTACCACAAGGTCGTACGGTCAATAAGGAGTATAACCTTCAAGTTATGCGCCGTTTGCGAGAGGCGATACGCAAAAAACGTCCGGAACTTTGGAAAAACAATTCGTGGCTTTTGCATCACGATAATGTACCTGCTCATTCATCGTTGCTTGTGAAAGATTTTCTGACCAAAAACAGTACCACAGTCATCCTCAGCCTCCATATTCACCGGATTTAGCCCCCAATGACTTTTTTCTTTTCCCAAAACTGAAGAGACCCATGAAAGGACATCGATTTTCAACGATTGAGGAGATAAAAAAAGCATCGCTGAAAGAACTCAAGGCTATACCACAAAATTATTATCAGAAGTGATTCGATGATTGGAAAAAGCGTTGGCACAAGTGTATTATATCTGAGGGGGATTACTTTGAAGGGGACAACATAAATATTGAGGAATAAATGAATATTTTTTGAGAAAACCATAAAGTCACCTTATTTTTTGAACACACCTCGTATGTTAGCAAGAAAAATGTAAAGACTGACTACGTTTGCTGGGATGACCCCAACGAACTATTTGATCGTTTTCGTCTACTCCTAGCTTTTCAGGCACCAGGCAACAAGAGTCACAGAAATGAAATCATATCAATCATTGAGTTAAAATCATATATCAGGAGTGTACTCGTAACTCAATCGTCAGCATCACGATGAGTATCTACGTGTTTGGACGTCACGTGGATGGAAGCAATGCAGCAAGCCGTGGACCACCTGGTGTTGGATTTGAGATCACCTCTGACGGTCATTACGACGTAGATGGAAAAAGACTTTGTAAAGTTGAAAAGTATGCGAACAGAAATTGACAATAATAATTTGATGATACACATACTCAAAGAATCAATGAATAAGAAACTGTAAACTCTACAGATTGATACCCAATACAGTTTTATATATTTTCTCCAAGTATGTCTGGGCGGTTCCTGTAAAAAGCAAAAGTGGACCAGATGTCACTTTAGCAATGCATTTTATACTTGTGCAGGGTCGTGTACCAAAAAACTTACAAATTGATGAAGGCCAAAAATTTTATTATTCACATTTTAAAGAACTTATGTAACGATAAGGCATCAATCTTTACTCAACGGATAGTAATTTGAAGGCGTCAATCTGTGAAAGATTTTATCGCACGCTCAAGAATGAGATGTGGCCACAATTAGTTTAAGAGGCAACTACAAGTGGATAGATATTTTACCTACACTGATCTCCGATAAATCGGATATGTAATCAACTATGTGCAATGTTACATGAACTATGTGAAATGTTAACTCTGTGCAATGTTAAATTAAATTGAAACTGATGTTAAGTTAACTCCATGCAATGTTAAATTAAAGTTAATCTAATGATGAAGTAGAGCTAAAATATTAAGTGCATGCTTATACTAATTCCATATAAGGTTTTAATAAATAAAAGAAAGAAATTCATATATACATGTTTTTTATTCAGTTAAATCCTCATAACCTTCAGAACGTTGGAAACAACGAAATACACAGATATCTAACTTGGAGATGGTTCTCAGATTCCGTGTAACATCTAAAAATAAAGACGGATGAGGAACAATAGACTTGTTAGTCTGACCGCTGGGGGGGGGGGGTCGCACATGCTCCCCCGCCCAGATTAAAACTAAGTTTCTTTTGAAATCGAAATAAGCAACAAAAAATGGATTTCTATGCATTATAGTTCTAGAACAGTTCCATAACAACTGTTACAGAACAGTTTCATTACACAGATCTAGAACGGTTCTGTCACAATAGTGTCACAATCTCATAATACGAACACTGTTACCTTTTTGTCAGAGAACAGTTTCGTCATACAGTTGTAACAATTCTCATAAAACACTGTTCCTCTTTACATCATTATCGTTTATGATTGATATATTAGCATCGTCCGAAATTTAACATATCAGTATTTAAATGAATTTTGGCGATGGCGTACGTCTCTCTGTCCGTCCGTAAACTGCAGAAAGAATAAACAACTCAAATCGAACTTTGTGATACCTTTTTATTCCTACAATACAGGACAAATTCGTTAAGCAGTATTCCTTGATGAATGGTTATGATTTTATCCATCGAAAATACTATCCTAAAATGCAATATTCAAATTTCACGCCAAACGACGACAGATACGTGAAAACAGTTTAAAAGAATAATTGAAGCTTCGTAAAAAGGTCTCAAGGAAAAATAATTGTAGCTTTTCAAAAGCCTTACAAAATTTTATAACCATTTTTGAATTGGACTTGTTATTTCGTTTTTTTAAAATCAAAATTACTATTAAAAAAAAAGTAAAGTCAAATTTTGAGTGTAAAAGCGAGGTATACGGAAAAGGTTTTAGGGATGAATTGCAGCTTTGAAAAAGTCCTACAATATTTTTAAAACCCATTTATTGATAGCACTTGCCATTTTGGTTTTATTTATCAAAAATTCTGTGAAAATAATTCAACTTTAGCACCAAATCGCACAAAAACTGGAACATTTCTTGAGGTAAAATTATAGTTTTTAAAAAGTGCTGAAAAATTTCCCATAATTGTTTGTTTAAAGACTTGTCATTTCTTTTCATTTATCGAGAATACTATGCAAAAAAATAGAAAATTCTAATTTTGAGGTAAACAGCCTCTTTAATTATTGAAATATTAATTGAGTAAGTGTGGATTAAAGGAAAAAGGAGTGTTCAAGTATGAAGTATTACGTAAAGCGTCTAGGGGGAGAGGGGGGCTGCTGTAGTAGAGCGCCTATATTAAATTTACATACACTTACTGTATAAAGAGCGTTACGTGGGGGTTCGGGCGGGTTAAAAATATCACTAAAACGCCAAAAGAATAAAAGAATAAAACTAAAACCAAAGAATAAAACGAGTTTACCAGAAATACAGAAATAAGGCTCAGTAAAATTGATTCATTTTAATCACTTAAATGAATTCATACTGGCTATAATAACTAATTTTGATGAAGTCAGCACAGGCTGATCATTTAATTTTAATGAGCACAGCTTTCGTTCCTTCGACGCGATATTGTGATACTTTGTGGAAAATCGACACGAAACGCGAGCAAAACCGACCTGTCTTCACAAACCCGTGCGGTAAAATTTCGTGGAGTTGCACGGCGCGCGGTGCTGTTTCCGTGCAATCCGCCTTGAGTTGACACAGACGCGCTACAGGCTCACTGTCCAGTGGCTAGACTGGGATGTAACGCTGGGATAGCTTAGTTTCTAGACAGATCGTCTATTTTGATAAAAAAAAGTGTAATATATAGATTTTCCAGATAATTAATTGTATAAAAAAGTTTTTATGAACAAAAAAAAAGAAAAAATAAATTTCCGCAAATCTTGCACATACGCCGAGTGTCGAACTTTTGAAGTAACGTCATATTATGTTGCTGCAACTTTGTCCTCTCGCTTTAAGGTGCTTCCTCGGGCTTGATATTTAGCCCATGTATTTACAAATTACAACTTTTCTCCCATAATTATGAACTGTTTCAAGTCACATTTAAACCATGTGACTTTAATGGGTAAATACAATTCCTCAACAAGGGATTTTTTGACATATGGTCTGGTTCTTGTTTTATTGTAAGTAATTGAAAATTTGATGCATTTTATGCGCCTGGGTGACCCATGGTGAAAGGAAATCGGGGCTGCTCGTTTCCGAATGAAACTTACGACTATTATTTTTTCGACGATACTTTAAACATCGTGAATCCCGGATCGAGCTCAGGATTTGATTGAGTTCCTGCAATGCCTCACTAAACCTTTCTATTGTTAGAGATAAGAGCCAGTTGAGAAGAATAATAAATTATTAAAATATTAAGTTATTTAATTTCAATGTTCTGCAATAGGTGAATTAGATAACAACGAGACGATAAAAAAAAAAATATCGGTAAATCCGTTCAATTTCTGTTGATATTTTTCTAAATTTATCCTATCTTCTTAGATTCTATGACCAAAAATACTGAAGAGAGATGCTGCGTATTCCTGAATCGGAACAGTGTGCAAGTGCAAGTTATTTCATTTTTAAAATTACACCTGAAGGGTATGCAATTCGCAGGCTTTTCTGCAGCAATTTCTGTTTCATAGTTTTCAACCGAACACTCTGCATGCTTTACAATGAATGTGATCTTGCTCAGGATTGATGAACTATTTTGTTTCAAAAAAGATAGTTACATTTCTAACCAAAGATATTAATTATTATCAACTAAGATGGTGAAGCTCAAAACATGTATTTTCAGGAAAACAGTCCCACATTCAACCAAATAGTTGAATATTTAACGAAAAAGATGATATGGTAACTAAGACGGTTTGTTTAGTACAAAAAAGACCAATCTCCAAACAAATAGTATGAGTTTTTATACTAAAAATTGTTCAAACTTTGAAACCAAAAAGGCGAATTATCTTGATAGGCGTTGAATTTTCAACCAGAAAATTATAACATTTTAAGAAAAAAGTTAATTTTCTACCAAGTGGTTTTACCAAGTAGTTGATTTCCAATGGATAGTTTTATTTTTAACTAAATAGTTCAATTTCGTACCAAAATAGTTCAATTATCAACCAAAAGTATAAATTTTCAACAATAAAGTTTACTTGCTACCAAATATTTTTATTTTCTACCAATTTTATATATTTTCAAGCCAAAAAGACGAATCTGCACAAAACCGTATTTATTTTAACAAGAGTTCAACATTCAAGCAAATAGTTTTAAACGATTTTATGAATTTATTTATGAAAATACATGAATTTTCAACAGTAAACGATATATTTGTAAACGAAAATAGAATAGTTATATTTTATGTCAAATAAATAGATTTTCAACAACAACAGAAACAAATTTTTAGGAAACGAATTAAGTTTTAACCAAAGACATGGATTTTTTACCTAATAGTTGAATGTTTAACACAAAAATAACAAATTTTCATGGAAAACAACATTCAATACTTGTAAATCAACTTTCAATACGTGTACGAAATCAAGGGGGGATTGCAGCTAATGTAACGTTAGCGCAATTGTTTAATATAAGCTTTCAAAATAAAAATTTTTATCCGAAATTTTTCTAATTCAGAGTTCAGACAATTCCGATAGGGAGGAGGTGAAATAGAAAACAGATTTGAATATTTCAAATTAAAAGCTTCTAAAATTGTCCGAATATAAGTTTTGATTAAAGTAAAAAATTATGATTCACCGCAAACATTGATTAGACAAAATTGTTTAAAATTAAAAAATAAATTGACTTTCATTTTCACCACTGACAACAATTGTTTTCTATATTGTAGATAAAGTAGACAAAATATATCTTTGGTATTCTTGTATAAAATAATGATTTTTTTATATCTGCGAAAAATCTTTACATATTAAAACTAGCACTTTACATCGAGTTTTAAAGAAATTACAGATATATTTCTTAAGTCTAATTTATTATGTATAAGCCACAATTAGAGAAAAATGTTATTTTCGTACTTGGAACCCGATAAACTACGCTTTACCTAAGATGAGTAATGGATGTAAAGGTGTTCATTGGATCGGCCAATATGAACATATGAAAGACCCAATAATCACCTTTATATATATAAAAACATTTTTGGCTTAAAAAGTATGTAAAACTGCTTTACATAACAAAATAAAAGTGATATAAGGTATAAGAAAGCTAATTTACAACGGAAAATATATCTTTGGTATTATTGTATAAAATAATGATTTTTTATAGCTGCAAAAAATCTTTACATATTAAAATTAGCACTTTAGATAGAGTTTTCAAGTAATTACATAAATATTTGTTAAGTCTAATTTATTATGTATAATCCACAATTTAAAAAAAATGTAATTTTAATACTAAGGATCCGATAAACTACGCTTTACCTAAGATGAGTGATGGGTATAAAGGTGTTTATTGAGTCGGCAAATATATACATATGAAAGACCCAATCAATTTGGATTTTCCAAACGTCAACTGATTCCTGGTTTCTATGAACAACGATCAGCCGGTTTGTCCCGCGCATAATTATTTTTTAAATTATGTATTCAAGGCGTTCACAAAATGTAATATTAGTAATAGAATGTTCGATTTTTTTAAGCCATACACTCATTGGCTGTTTCCTCAAAAGTTTGTAAACCTATTATTCAGTTAGTTTATGTAGGTTGTTATCGATGGATTCTGCGAAGTATAGCCTATCCTTTCGTTGCTATTAAGAATTTGGCGAACTTCATTTAGCTAAGTTTTCAGGAGGAATAAGTAACCTATTATTTTTCGAAACATTTCCTACGAATTAAGAACTGCATTATTTTGTAGTGCAGTTTATAATATAATTTAGAATGCAATAACTTTCAAATTAGAAATATTCAGAGATTTTTAATACTTTTAACACTATAACGCTTTTACTAAATTTCATACAAAATAAAGCTAACGATCAGCAGATTTGTCTCGTTCGATTTCTTACAGCCATAAATTTATTGCCTGTCTTCTAAAATGTTTTTATACCTATTTATCAGTTAGTTTATGTAGGTTGTCATCTATAATTTCTACGAAGCATAGGCTATCTTTTTATTGTCGTTAAGAATTTGGCTAAATTCATTCAGCTAAGTTTTCAGGAGGAATAAATAACCTATTATTTTTCGAAACATTTCCAACGAATTAAAAAATGTTTGTAATGTAATTTAGTCTCTAATAACTTTCAAACGAAGACATTTTGAAATATTGTTATTTCTTTTAACACTTATACGCGTTTACTAAATTCCATAAAATACGAAGCTAGCCTTATTCTTAAAGGTAACGAAAAGACAGCCTATTCTTCGTCGAACCTATCGTTATAAAACTCGAATTAGATACGTAAGGGTGTTTAGCATGTCGCCCATCTCTGGCGAATTTTGATGAAGAAAAACACTATTTTCACTTAATCTGAATCTTTATCAGCTTTTTGGACTATCGCATGACATTTCTTGACCTTGGAGAATATAAATTTGGATTTCCCAAACGTCAACTGATTCGTGGTTTCTATGAACAATGATCAGCCGATTTGTCCCGCGAATTTGATAATATAATTATTTCTTAAATTATATATTCAAGGTCGCTCGCGAAATGTAATATTAAAAGACGAATGTTGTGATGAAAACTTTCCCATGCAGCAGGCGGATTTTATTTTATTTTCTTACTCTTTATTATTATATTTTTCACGATTAAAATAAAAAATACGCGCCCTATTCAAAAGTGATCACAGAAAAACGATGGTGTTAAATTTGTTGCAGCTCAAATTTCATTGGGCTACCAATGATCATTTGAGAGAGTTTTCAAGTCTCAAATGTATTCCTCTGAACGTAGGTGCCCATGTGGGCATCTAGGGGAAAGTATCATTTGGAGACTGAATTTTGGCTCATGCAGAGTTGTGGAGTTCTGAACCGCGCTGTCAGTCACCTGAATACCTGTCAAAGCAACTATTCGCTTTGAGATATTAGCCTAAATAATTGTTAATGAGGAAACCAGTTGAAACAATATTTACCTATTTTTCAAATTTCTTTCATTTAATAGGGCGTACCAGTCACTTAGAATAAAATTATAACTTCCTAATGCAACTTCCAAAAGTTAGGTTAGTCATGCCCGTCGAC
>NC_046661.1:36400625-36408851 GCF_010883055.1 Belonocnema kinseyi | reverse complement strand
ATAAAATCTGGTTGAAAAAATCTGTACGACCCATGTGCGAAGTCACATGCGGCCCAACATTGGCCTATAGACGGCTTAGCCCCATTGTCCCATAACCCCATTGTCGGCCCAACACTGGCAACGGTCTAAGGATATGACAAAAAAGATGTTGAAAAAATAAATATTAATTGATTGCGAGTACTTTTAATATAAATATTAATGGTCCTGTTTAGATTGAATTCATATATTTCATTTTGAACATTATATTACAAATAAAATTTCCAACGCTACGGGGTATCCAACCTACATCTATATACCTGAATCTATTGCCTAGCAGTCGGACGTGCTAACCACTCCAAAGTGCCGATTCTGGGTCAAGCATCGGTGGAGAATCGGCAAATATAAATAGCCAATATAGGCTGCCAGCACTGGCTCAATATTGGGCCGATTTAAATAAAACATGATTTTCCGTGGTAAAAGTGACACTTGGCCCAGTAATGTGCCGTCACTGGGCCAGACTTTGGCTGATCCTCCATAAACATGCTTCCCCGTGCTAAAAGTGATACTAGGCGCAATAAAGTGCACATACTGGACCAAGCGCCGGTGGAGAATTGGCAAATATAAATAGCCAATATAGGCTGCCAGCACTGGCTCAACACTGGGCCGATTAAAATGCCGATATTGGCCCAATAACTTTAGCCGACCTTTGGCTGCCAAAATTGGACCAACACTGGGTCGTGTATTCAACTCCGGCAATTCGCACTTGGGGAGGTTTAACATACATGCGTGTGAAGCCAATATGCACTAACGCTACTGAAATGTAAAATACATTGGTGTAGTGAATTTAATATACATCTGTATTAAATTTAGTATACAGGTCAGCACAGCAGTGTGCGTGAAAACTCAACGTGCTCTAATTTCTTTAAATCTTGTCAAATATTCTCAATTAAATTAATAGTCTAGAATTCGTTGACTGGATTGTTATTTATTATGAAAGTGCAATGTACAGGTAAAACTTTTTCCTAATTTCGCTCAAAATGGTCAAAATTTAAGGCGAAGACAGTTAATTGTAGGTTAGGTTTGTTATTTATTTGCTTAATTAAACTTTTCAACTTGAAATCCAATTTTATTTCTGATTAACAAGAAGAAGGAATCGTGTTTTATTATTTACAATCGAAAATGGCTGCTTGTAAAAAAAGTCCACTTTTCTATCAAGTCTTTTTTGTAGATCATTAATTTTCTTGGTCGGAAATTCATCTTGTTGGTTGACAATTTAACAACTTTGTTGAAATTTCATTTTTCCTGTTAAAAATTATTTATCTTTATCTGAAAATATAACTATTATAGGATTGAT
Organism: Belonocnema kinseyi; assembly: GCF_010883055.1. Classification (NCBI taxonomy): domain Eukaryota; kingdom Metazoa; phylum Arthropoda; class Insecta; order Hymenoptera; family Cynipidae; genus Belonocnema; species Belonocnema kinseyi. Next base: position 36,407,518 of record NC_046661.1, on the reverse strand, counting down.
TAAAACTTGATCGTATATATTGGTTAAGTTGAAAAATCGTGTTTTTTTTATAGAACATTTTATGAAATTTAGTAAACGCGTAGAAGTGTTAAAAGAAATAACAATCTTTCAAAATGTCTTCGTTTGAAAGTTATTGCAGACTAAATTACATTACAATCTGTAATACAAAATACTGTAGTTTTTAATTCGTAGGAAATGTTTCGAAACATAATAGGTTATTTATTCCTCCTGAAAACTTAGCTGAATGAAGTTAGCCTTGAATGAAGTTAGTTTATGGCTTGAAAAAATCGAACATCGTATTACTAATTGTACAATTTGCGAGAGATCTTGAATATGTAATTTAAAAATAATTATATTATCAAATGGGTGGCAGAGACCGGCTAATCGTTGTTCATAGAAACCATGAATCATCCGACATTTGTGAAATCCAAATTGATATTCTCGCAGGTCAAGAAATACCATGCGATATTCCAAGAAGCTTATAACAATTCGCATTAAATGAATAATGCATTTTTCATCATCAAAATCTGCCAGCGACGGGCGACTTGCTAAACATCCTTACGTACCTAATTCGAGTTTTATAACGATAGGTTCAACGAAGAATAGGCTGTCTTTTCGTTACCTTGAAGAATAAGGTTAGCTTCATATTTTCTAAAAGTTAGTAAACGCGTAAAAGTATTAAAAGAAATAACAATCTTTTTAAATGTCTTTATGTCAAATTTATTGGAGGCTAAAAAACATTAAAAACTGTAATACAAAATAATGCAGTTTTTAATTCTTAGGAAATGTTTCGGAAAATAATAGGTTCTTTATTCCTCCTGAAAACTTAGCTAAATGAAGTTCGTTAAATTCTTAACAGCAACGAAAGGATAGGCTATGCTTCATAGAATCCATTGATTACAGCCTACACAGACTAACTGAGTAATAGGTATAAACACATTTTAGGAGACAGCCAATGAGTTTATGGCTTTAAACAATCAAACGTCCTATTGGTAATATTACATTTTGCAAGCGACCTTGAATATATAATTTAAGAAATCTAATATCTAATTCGCATTTCATAACGATAGGTTCTAAGAAGAATTGGCTATCTTTTCGTTACCGTTATGAATAAGCCTAGCTTCATATTTTATGAAATTCATTAAACGCGTAGAAGTGTCACAAGAAATAACAATCTTTCAAAATATCTTCGTTTCAAAGTTATTGGAGACTAAATTATATTGCAAACTTTAATACAAAATACTGTAGTTTTTAATTCGTTGGAAATGTTTTGAAAAATAATAGTTTACTTATTCCCCCTAAAAACTTAGCTGAATGAAGTCAGCCAAATTTTTAACGGCAACGAAAAGATAGCCTATTCTTCGTAAAACTTATGGATAACAACCTATATAAACTGAGTAATAGGTATAAAAACATTTTATAAGATGGCCAATACTTTAATTGCTTTAAAAAATCGAAGGTCTTATTACTAATAGTATATTTTGCAAACGACCTTGAATATATAATATTAAAAATAATTATATTATAAAATGCGCAGGACAAACCGGCTGATCGTTTTTCATAAAACCCTCAAATAAACTGACGTTTAGGAAATCCATATTGATATTCTGAAGATAAAGAAATGTCATGAGATATTCCAAAAACCTGATAACGACTCGCATTAAGTGAATACAGCGTTTTCCCTCATCAAAATCTGCCAGCGACGAGCGACCTGCTAAACACCTTTTGGTATCTAGTTCGCATTTTATACACGGAGAGACTTTTGATATCAATATTTGATTCATTCTATATGTATAATTAAAATAAAATGTAAGAATTTAGGGATAATCGGGGTACTGCTGTAAAGATTCCTACTATGATAAGAGATGATGATATTTCTTTATGTATTATTATAAATTTGAGCGAGCAAAGTTAGTATTCACGTTTAGAAAAAGTCTTATTTATTGTATGAAAATTGTGAGTGCGAAAAATTGATAATGGTCAATAACAAGTTTTGCAAAACTTTTAGTCAAAAGTCAGAATTCTAAGTAACATAAGTTGTAAAAAATGTAAGAAATTTTTGTATTCTTAAATAAGAATGTATATTGAAATTAGTACTAGTGAAATTTAAATTAAAGTTTAAACTAATTTTAATTTGGAAATTTTTTATTTAAACTCACAATATTTGACATATACAAAATAGAACCTTTTAACACTTTCCAATTAAGTGCAATTAAACTGCAAAACCTCACATATTGAATTGTACAAAGATCTCTGGTTAAAAAATATGAATCCGCGCTTTCGTTTTAAATTCTCTAAATTAATACAATAAATCAATATCTTTTAAATTAATTGAAAAACACAACAACAAAAAATACGATCGACCCTAATGTCAATCAAAAAATCGTCTTCACTGTTATGATAATTGGGTCAATTAAAAACCGATATCTTCCAAATAAACAGCAAAGATATCATCTAATTATATCAACAATTAGTGCATCTTCCTATTTAAAAAAAAACTTAAAAAAACGAATGTCCTTCCTTCCAGTTCTATAACAACCATATCAATAAAAAAATCCCTCTTTTAAACTCAGAAAAAATTGAAAATCAACACTTCCTCTCCTCCGAGTCAATAACAATATATATATTTTAATAATCTTGTTCTAATTAAAAAAAAAAATAAAATGAAAAATTCTTTCTTCTAACACAATAGAAATCTTAAAAATAAAAAATGGTCTCTTCCAATTTAAGAAAAAACTGTATCACTTTCAACTCAATAAAAACTTTACAAATATAAGATGTCCTACCAATATAACAAAAATTAGAATTTTCTATATTTCTTAATTATCCTATTTTAATTCAGAAAAAAAACGAAAATAAAAAATTCTTTCTTCAAACAGTATAAAAACCTTAAAAATAAAAAATGGCCTCTTAAAAATTGAAAAAACGGCATTTCTTTCAAATCAATAAAAATTTTGCAAATATAAAATGTACTGCCAATTTAACAGAAATTAAAAATTTATCATTTGAAGGTTGATAAAAATGTTAAAAATACAATACTTCACATTTTTCCACACAATAAAAATGTGAACCTAAAAAAGTTTCTCTCGCGATTGCAAAGAAATTAAATACAAAAATTAATTTGATTTTTCTCAATTATGGTCCTTTCAAATTAATAATTTTCAACTGTTACTTAACGTTGCAATAACAATTCTGAAGTTAAAAGTTTAAATATCTTACTCTGAAATTTTTACCATTCAAGGCTTTCTATTTGAAACCATTCACTTTCAAATTGTTTACTTTTGAATATTTGATGTATAATTGCTCATTTAGATATTTTTTTAATTAAAAATTTTCGAACTGAATGGGTTAAAAATTTAATGTTATTGACTGAAACAATATTTTAAAAGGATTTTAAATAAAATAAAATCGTTTAATTAATGAATGTATTAATTTTAAGTTATTTTTATATTAAAATTATTTTATAAAGTTTAAATCATCACATTTCAGTTTGCTTAATTATTGGGGCTTTCGTATTGAAAAAGTTGAATTTTTAACGTCAAAATCTGTAAATTGTGTAATTTAAAACCGATTTAGAACCATATTGTAAAATAATTTTTGTACAAATTTTAAAACTCGAAATACAGTTTAGTTTTAAAACCATTAATTAATTTTTATTTTTTTATATTTAAATTCTTTATATAAAAAATTTACGTTTAAAAATGACGACATAAAATCGAAAAATTATCAAGTAAGAGATTTTTGAATTAGCGTTGTGAAGTAAATGATGTAGGAATGAAAATAGTTAACAATTAAACTTAACATTTAAAAAAAGTTGAATTCGAATTTATTTTTAATTGAATTATATTATTTGATATGATATTTGTGATATTCCAAATGATTTGATAGATGGTTCTTCTAAAAATTTGTGAAATTCCATGTAAATAAATAAATTCACTCTGATATTCAATTCTCGGCTTTTTCCGATTTAAAAAAATTCCCGGACATTTCCCGGTTTTCCGTCCAGCAGCTACCCCACAAACGATAAGTTAACAAAGCTCCAAATATAGATTATTGGGATGATAAAATTCAGTAAATGATAGTTCTACATCTACTCCAAGAGTAAGTAAAATATTGAAAACTTAAAATTACATTAAAAATTCAGAATATGGAGGTTCACGTTGCCATATTTATTATTTTATTTTAATTACTTCAAATAATAAATAATTATTTTTTCATCTTAATTTTGAAGGAAAATGTTCAAAATTGTTGTTCGATATAATTGCACATTTTTCAGGAGGTTCGAACAGAATTTCTTTCTGAATATATTTTACTGAAAATATGAATGTTAAATATGCTCCGAGTTTTAAGCAACTATTAAAAAAGTAAAAAGAAATTTATAATAAAAAATGAGAAATCTCATTTTTCTCGTAGACTCAAGTAGGTTAGAGTTCAATATATTAAAGGCATTTTTTGTTAAGAGTAGGATTTTTTTTTTAGTGGTAATTATAACTTTCCTAAAACCCTGTACCATTAGGGAATTTGTTGTTCTTCTATAAAGTTACTTTCATAAATTAGGTACCATCATTTGATTTTATGTATGAAAATTTTATTTTTCCTACACAGACATATATTTATAAGGACTAAGAAAAAGATTATTCATAATTAACTAGCGTCATTGTTCCATTCATATCATAGTGGTGTAGAAAATATTCTTATTTTTTCTTCTAAAATGGCTCGATGCCTAAAAATTGTTCCTTTTCGAGCAAAATGTCCACTGTATATTGGCAGAATTAAAAAAAAAATTAGGTATCTCTTAAGCCCAGGATTTGCAAAAAATTGCTTATGTTATTTTAGTTTCCGCCGTTAATGGGTTTTTTAGATTAGAATAGAAAAAGGATAAAATGCATATGTACTTAAGTAAAATTATAAATTAACAGTTGAAATTAAAAAAGCAATTTTTTGCAAAAATTGACTTGAGAGATTCCTAAATATTTTTTTTTTATAAATAATGACAATATTCAGGAGACATTTTGACACCAAAACGAAAAATTTGTAGGGCAGACATTTTAGAAAAAAACTTTTTTTGGACCACTCTTCATTTATTCCTATTTTTTATCACTTTTAATGAACTTAGTTAACTACAATTTAACCATTTACGAATGGATAACGGAAGTTTTTTAAGTGTTATGTAATACTTTTTAAGGTATGTAGGGTAAGAATTGCTTTAACGAATGTGATATTTAATACTTGGGTGGCTCATTACTCAGGAAAATTGTACCTTGGGAAAATCTATAGATACGTGGCAACATCCTAGAATTACAAGAGAATTTTGTTACAGAATTTGATTAAAGGCCCTGAGATAATTCTAAGCATAATATTTTTAATATTTGTATTGATATCTTTCAACATAATTAATATATAAAGAGTATACCGATTATGAGTATGAATTACCGTGATTCTTTCTCAAATGAGCTAATAATCACTTTTACATTTTATAAAGTAAAAAAACCTGAAACTCCAGAACTGTCGCTTAATACATAAAAATATATATTTTTTAAATTATTCCGTCTGTTAGTCTATAGATGTTTGGTTTGTTAGCACGATAACTTTTGAAAGAGTTTACAGCTTGGCTTGGCCTTTGTTATATTTTTGAGTGTCTTAAACTAAAGGACAAGTTCTTTATCCAGCCATTTTGGATGAAAAATCAAAAAGTGAGCGCATTGGAAACATTTTTGAGACAACTTTTTTCAAGATTCAAACATTCTCTGTACGGATATATACCGTATTCAAAAATACGAACAATTTATCCTAATGATGATTCGAAACTTAAAGCACATGAAAAATACGGAAAAAGACGAGAAGACAGAAATTGTGCATTTGAAAATGATATATAAATTTGTTAAGAATCACAGAAAATCACCGATCCTCCAATGTACACCGAAATCGGTGTTCAATAGAGTTGCAACAAATTTGAATTGATCCATTTTTCCCCCTCAGCTTTTAACAAAGTGAAGTTAGCTGATGGTTGAAGTGAAAATACCTTATTGAGGCTTTCATATCCCGACTTTTTCCTGCCGGCTGATTTGATTTATTTTTCCGGTTTGTACTGTGGGCCAATGATGCCAATGTTGGCATCCTGAGCTACTGCGCTCGCATTAGGGCTGACAGCTTATTGGCCGCACTTGGCGCACGATTCAAAATTACATTAAAAACAATTCTTGTAACTTAAGTAAATAATTATTCAAATATCCACAAGGATATATGCAAATTGTGTAACTTTGATTTCAGACTAAAAAAATACAACACATATATTATATTAATAGCAGTTTATTTTCAGTGAATTCCAAAGACCAAATTATATTTTACAAAACATTCAATTTAAAAAGGAATTTCTTGGAAAAGTGATTGAAAATAATTATTCATGAGTTTTTAATATTTTGTATGTATTTTTCTGGGAATTCATGTAATTATATAACCTATAAATACATAAATTATCACGACTGCATTGTAGTTATGCTTTCTTTTTTTTTGTTTACTTCAAGCGTCGTTTTGTCACGTCTCAATCGAAAAGAACAATCTGAAATTTTGTTTTAGAATTATTCAAATATTATCACTATTATATTCTGCAATTAGCTTCTACATATCAAGTTTGCTGAAATATCATATGGTATTTAAAAAAATGTATCTATTAACAAATATTTTGAGAAATATTAGTCAGTCTTTCAAATTCAATGAAAATAAACTGTTATTCATCAAATATATGTGTTATAAATTTTTTTCTCGTCTGAAATCAAAAGTTACAAAATTTGTATACATTCTCGTGTATATTTTAATAATTATTTATTTAAATTACAAGAATTGTTTTTCAATGCAATTGTGAATCGCGTTTCAAAGGGTAGACAACCAGCGCT
>NC_046661.1:36397293-36400525 GCF_010883055.1 Belonocnema kinseyi | reverse complement strand
TTTCGCTGGAAGCGGGTGCAATTTTTCAGATTAGCACCCGCTCCCGGCGAAATCCTGCGGTTGTCCTTATGACAAATTTTTAAATATATATATATATATAATAGTATTGATCTGGAAATAATAAAATGCCAATTTCTAGATTTTATTTGAAAGCAGATAGAGATATAAATAGAACCGCCGAAGTGGTCCAACCGGCAGTCGTGCACCTTCGAGTTTTCAAATTCAGAAGAGGAGAAATGGGTTGCACGCGCGTGGATGGATGATAATTTGTAAGAGATAGCTGTAAGAAAATTCTGTGAAAGAAATAAAAGTTTAAGCAAGTCAATTTTTTGCAGGCCAGCAGACCGAAAAATAAGCGTAATGAACAAAAGTTTTGTAAAGTTGAATGTTCAAGAGATTTAACGGTGTTTATTGGTTCGGATTCATGTATAAAACGATGTTTGTATGGTCAGCGAGATAAAAAGATTTTGTTTAATGGTATTTTTAGAGGGCATCCTTTCACTAGTTTTATATGCTGCACAGAACTTTATTCTTCCAATTCTAAAACTAATTAGGATATTAGGTAACTAGCAAAAATCGACAGACCACTATCCCAAAAAACCGTGAGTATGCTGATATATGGAGAATCCTTAGTGTCATTCTCCCAGAACACCACATGTCATAAAATCTTCAGAGAAGATTATAAATATTTCCATTAAGTTACTAAAACGTTTTAAGCAAATAATAACTGTCGGCGACATGCGACCTGCTAAACACCCTTACATATCTAATTCGCAATTTGAATGTTATGAGAGACTAAATTACATTACAAACTGTAATACAAAATACTGTAGTTTTTAATTTGTAAGAAATGTTTAGAAAAAAATAGGTTATTTATTCCTCCTGAAAACTTAGCTAAACGAAGTTAGCTAAATTCTTAACAATAGCGCAAAAATAGCGTATGCTTCGTAGAACCCATCGACAACAACCTACAAAAACTGAGTAACAGGCATGAAAACATTTTAGAAGACAGCCAATGAGTTTATGGCTTTAAAAAATCGAACATCCTATTACTAATATTACATTTTGCGAGCGACCTTGAATATATAATTTTTAAAATAATTATATTATCAAATGCGTGGGACAAATCGGCTGATCTTTGTTCATAGAAACCACGAATCAGTTGATGTTTGGGAAATCCATATTGATATTCTCCAAGGACAAGAAAGATCAGCCGATTTGACCCACGCATTTGTTAATATAATATAAGGTTGCCGATGGGTTCTACGAAGCATAGGCTATTTTTGCGTTATTGGTAAGAATTTAGCTAAGTTTTCAGGAGGAATAAATAACCTATTTTTTTCTAAACATTTCTGATGAATTAAAAACTACAGTATTTTGCATTACAGTTTGTAATGTAATTTAGTCTCCAATAACTTTCAAAATAAGAAATTTTTAAAGATTGTTATTTCTTTTAAGACTTCTACGTGTTTACTAAATTTCGTATATAATGAAATTAGCCTTATTCTCAACGGTAACGAAAAGATAGCGTATTCTGCGTAGAACCTATCGTTATAAAATGCGAATTAGATATGTAAGGGTGTTTATCACCCGGTAATAAGCGTTGCATTCAGAGAAATTAAGAATTTGTATTCCTATGAATACGTGATTTTTCCTCCGTCTAAAAATCGGCCAATTGGAACAGAAAAAGTGCAAATCCTATTCATCTCAATCGACTTAATAAGATTCAACGAAAGCATTTATTCAACCTACTTTTCAATATTAAATATTTTTATAACTGCACTCAAGAAATCTATTCAAATGTGTGAATTTAAATCATTTTAACTCTAGAGAGGCAGAGTTGAATTGGTTAAAATAAAAATTTCAGAACTTATAGCTCGCATGAAGGAATTAAAACAACTGATTGCACATATTTTGTGAACTAATAAGAAGGAGTTAAATAAAATCAAAATATGGCCACTTCTGAGAAATAAAAAATATCTCTGTGAGGTGTGTTACCGGTACAATTAGAAGGAATTAAATATATTGAAAACACGTTCTCTGTGGGAGAATAGAAAACCGTATGACGGTCGCTATGGGAATAGAAGTGAATAAGTTTCGGAGGTATCTTATTTTTATGGTGGAATTTTAGATGCATGGAAAAATCGCTCATTCAAAATAATAGAATAATCTTCACTTTTGCGCTTTAATCTGAAAATATTAATTTTTCTCTATTCTACGATTATTACCGGGCAGGTCGCCCGTCACTGGCAGATTTTGCCGATGAAAACCGATATTTTCAGTTATATGAATATAGATTTTCCTAACGTCAGCTTATTCATGGGTTCTATGAAGACCGATCAACCGACTTGTGCGCGCATTTGATAATATATTTTAAAAATTATATATTCAAGGTCGTTCGCAACGTGTACTATTAGGAATAGGGTGTTCGATTTCTTAAAGCCATAACCTCATTGATTGTCTTCATTCAGCTACGTTTCCAGTACGAATAAATAACCTATTATTTTACGATACATTTCCTACGAATTGAAAACTGCAGTATTTTCTATTAAAGTTTATAATGTAATTTAGTCTCCAATAACTTTTAAAATAAGAATGGTTGAAAGAATGTTATTTCTTTTAACGCCTCTACGAGTTTATTAAATTCTATACGAGATTAAGCTAGGCTTCTTCTTAACGATAACAAAAATTAGCCTATTCTTCATAGAACCCATCGTTATAAAATGCGGATTAGATACGCAAGGGTGTTTAGCAGGCCGCATGTCGCCGGCAGTTATTATTTGCTTAAAATGCTTAAGTAACTTAATGGAAATATTTATAATCTTCTCTGAAGATTTTATGACATGTGGTGTTCTGGGAGAATGATACTAAGGATTCTCCATATATCAGCATGCTCACGGTTTTTTGGGATAGTGGTCTGTCGATTTTTGCTGGTTACCTAATATCCTAATTAGTTTTAGAATTGGAAGAATAAAGTTCTGTGCAGCATCTAAAACTAGTGAAGGATGCCCTCTAAAAATACCATTAAACAAAATCTCTTTATCTCGCTGACCCGACAAACATCATTTTATACATGAATCCGAACCAATGGGTCGCACGCAACCCATTTCTCCTCTTCTGAATTTGAAAACTCGAAGATGCACGATTGCCGGTTGGACCACTTCGGCGGTTCTATTTATATCTCTATCTGCTTTCAAATAAAATCTAGAAATTGGCATTTTATTATTTCCAG
>NC_046661.1:36396111-36397193 GCF_010883055.1 Belonocnema kinseyi | reverse complement strand
CAGAGTATCATCCCCATACTGATCCTTCAATCGAGTCAAAATTTCGCACGGTTTAACGCCTTCTTTAGTTAAAAACTTTATTATAACCCGTTGTGCAACGGAAGCTGGAACCTGTTGCTCACTCATAGCTGTACTGACGAATTTACTGAGTCAAACAGCTCACCAAGTGTTTTACCCACTCCTAATACACAACATTACAAGAACCTACACTGTGAGAGTGCTTGCGATTGGCTAAGAAAAGTATTTGTAAAATTCTGGTTTATATTTGATCCACCCTCGTAAATAACAAACCTAACCTACAATTAACTGTCTTCGCCTTAAATTTTGACCATTTAGAGCGAAATTAGGAAAAAGTTTTACCCGTACATTGCAGTTTCGTAATAAATAACAATCCAGTCAACGAATGCTAGATTATTAATTTAATTGAGAATATTTGACAAGATTTAAAGAAATTAGAGCACGTTGAGTTTTCACGCACATTGCTGTGCTGACCTGTATACTAAATTTAATACAGATGTATATTAAATTCACTACACCAATGTATTTTACATTTCAGTAGCGTTAGTGCATATTTGCTTCACACGCATGTATGTTAAACCTCCCCAAGTGCGAAATTCCGGAGCTGAATACACGGCCCAGTGTTGGTCTAATTTTGGCAGCCAAAGGTCGGCTAAAGTTATTGGGCCAATATCGGCATTTTAATCGGACCAGTGTTGAGCCAGTGCTGGCAGCCTATATTTGCTATTTATATTTGCCAATGCTCCACCGGCGCTTGGTCCAGTATCGGCACTTTATTGCGCCAAGTATCACTTTTAGCACGGGGAAGCATGTTTATGGGGGATCAGCCAAAGTCTGGCCCAGTGACGGCACATTACTGGGCCAAGTGTCACTTTTACCACGGCAAATCATGTTTTATTTAAATCGGCCCAATTTTGAGCCAGTGCTGGCAGCCTATATTGGCTATTTATATTTGACGATTCTCCCTGTACCAAGGGTTTCTGCTGAATATGGTTACAAAAATAAATAGGCAGTCGCGGACAATTGTCCAGGGGTGGTCCCGAAGGAATTAACCCCCAAGCGAA
>NC_046661.1:36394737-36396011 GCF_010883055.1 Belonocnema kinseyi | reverse complement strand
GAATAAGAATTATTAAAGAATAAAAATTAATTACAATTTTTATTTTTTATTAAAAGTTTAATCATAATTAATATTATTATTTTTCATGTCACTTTTCCTGAATATCGATACGATAAATACATAATATTAATTTGAAAAAGATTTATACATACGATTCGTAGAATTTTCAAATTAAAAAATTAGTATTCAACAAAATGATTTATTTTTAAACTAAAGTAAATAGAATAGTAGAATTTTCAGATCAGAAAATTAGTTTTCAACAAAATAAGGCTTAATGCTAATAGCAGACAGCCATATCCTAGGCCTAATAAGCAATAGTGCTTTAGCTTAGTCTATACTAATGATATAGTATATATCGACATTACGGAAAAATTACACGAAAAATAATAATATCAATTATTATTAAACTTTTAATCAAAAATAAAAATTGTATTTATTTTTTTATGATTTGAAAGCCCACACTGCATACGGGCGTAAGTTCCACGATGTTTGCTGGCGTAAGTGCCATCCGTCATAGTGTTCTGTCACCGCGGTATCATTGATTTTCAGAGCACGTGCCAGTTCTAGTTTTCAGAGGTTACCCCGTAAAAAATTATGAATTCTCGGAAAGAAATAGTTGCTGCAAAAGTTACTTTTTGTGTGTCAAAATTGAAGCATTTTGGTGCTCGTCGATCATTGACCAGGACTTTCTTGCACAGTTATCTTTTTAAACTGCTCTTTTTCGATGCAATAGAGCTAACCAATAGCTCAAAAGTACTTTTTTCTTTTTCTTTTAAACTTACAAATTAAACAGTTACGCAACTTTTCATGTATAAAAATCAAAGTGTATGGATACAAACTGTTCCTTTGAACAACGTTTTCTTGGAGAAGGATGCTTCTTTCAGGATGTCCGCTTCATGGTTCGATAAAACTTAATGGTACCGCGAATCGCTTTTGTATGCCGCATGTAGGTGTAACAGGTTCTGCGCGGGATGCGCGGGATCTGTGGCTGTCACTCAGGCAAACAGTTAGAAGTAAACAAACAAAAGCGGAGCAGGCTATAATGAGTTAATTCCCACCCACGATCAGCCCCGAAATCAGCCCGAAGTCAGCCCCTGCTTGTCAACAGTATGCTAAAACACTTGCGGGAAAAATGCAGAAGGCGGTCGTCCTTGGGTCGCTCCGTGTTCTCAGGTTGCACAAAACTTTTGCCTGATGGTCGTATTGATTCCGTTACAGACTGTTACCACTAATCCCATGGTCGTGAGACGTGGTTGTGGTTGAAATTTTACCGC
>NC_046661.1:36390930-36394637 GCF_010883055.1 Belonocnema kinseyi | reverse complement strand
CCTTATTGTAAGTGACAGGCGGTTCACTATTCATGAAATCGCTTTACAGGTGGGCATTAGCTATGGAAGCGCTCAAACAATCATTAAAAATCATCTTGGTTTGAAAAAAATCTGTGCCTGATGGGTCCCGAAGTTATTGAACGAAGATCAAAAAACATCCGACTGCGAATCAGTAAGAGACACCTGAATCGATTTCAGCGGGAGGGAGAGACTTTTTTGAAGCCAAAACCCGTCTCTCAGCCGTAAGGTCCTCGCGACCGTCTTTTTCGACTACAGAGGAGTGTTGCGCATTGATTTCCTACATGATCGACGTACGGTTAACGCTGCCTACTACTGCTAGCTGTTGGAGGCAGCAAAAGCCGCTTACAGAAGCAAAAGACGCGGTAACCCCATCAGAAACGTCATCCTTGTTCATGACAATGCCAGGCCACATACGGCGGGTGAAACGAAACAAAAACTGGAGGATATGCATTGGGAAACCCTTGAGCATCCTCCATACAGCCCAGATTTGTCACCCTGTGACTATCATTTGTTTGCGCCCATGAAAGATGCACTTGGAGGATTGCGATTTGAGAACGATAAAGATGTTGAGGAATTCGTGCGCAATTGGTTGATGACTCGACCTCAAAGTTTCTACGAGCAAGGAATTAACAAGCTTCCAAACCGCTGGAAAAAATGTGTAGAGCGTGTATTTTACAAACTAAATAATTACTACATCATTTTAAGAAAACGATAAGGTGTTTTGTCAAGAAATTATCCACATATTTCTTTAAAATATTTTTTCTTTTAAACTATTGCTATAAATATTTATAGATAGGTTACACAGATAGATTTTTAATACAAATATTTACCACTTTCTTTTTAGTTTAAACAATGTCATACACTAAAGAAAAACTTGGACAATTTTTTGATCATTCACGTTATCATTTTATCAGTTATTAAAATTCAAATATTCACAACATATTCAAAATCTCGTTTGGATAAAAACTCAATTATATGGTTGAAAAATTAATTATTTTGTTGAAAATGTTGAAAATGTTCATCTCTTTCGTTGGAAATTTAACTATTCTGATGAAAATATGTTTTATGTATTGTTCAAAATACATTTTTGAAACTGACAATTAATCTATACCATTTTTGGCTAAAAAATCATGCACTTTGTTAAAAATTCATCTTTCTTTGTAGAAATTAAATTGTTTTATGGAAAATTTATACTTTTAAATTAAAAATGAAATTTTTCGGTTGAAATGTCAACTGTAAATATTTTTTGGTTGCAAAGTCGTTTTTTTTTAAATGCAAATATATTGTAAAAAATTAAAATCATAACTTTTGGGTGGAAAATTCGATTATTCACTTAAAGTTGAACTACTTAGTAAAAAAATTAATTTTTATTCATTAAGGATTCATAATTATAGTTGAAAATTCAACTATTTGCCTTCAAATTAACCTTTTTGTAAAAAATTTTACTGTTTTGTAAAAAATGCATCTTTTGGGCTTTAAAAGTCAAGAATTTTGTAGAAGAAATTTGTAGAATTGTATTTTGTAGGAAATTGGCCTAGTTTGGTAGGAATTTAATCTTTTTGATCGAAAATATATCATTTTTGGTCAAAAATGCAATTGTTTGGTTGAAATATCAACTGTACATCTTCTTGGGTTTAAAAGTGGATTATTTCACTAAGAGTTGAACTACTTTCCAAAAAAATACGCTTTTTTTAACAACGTTTTATAATTATGGTTGAAACTTTATCCTGTACATTGTATTAGTTAAAACACTAATTATTTAATAGAAAATTAATTGATTTTGTTAAAAAGTAAACTTTTGGGTTGAATATTGATATATTTTTTTAATTACAATTTTTTCCTAACTTTGCAAAAACTGCAAAATACAAAAAATTGCCTTAAAATCGTCCTGATTCTATATTTATTTTTCTAACTTTTTAAATACTCACTTAAAATCAATTTTTTAAAATGAAAAGTCATTCTCAATTTTCTTAGCAATTACAACAATTTTTTTAATACTTTTTAAATATTTTACAGTTCTCACAAGGCTTGTTTTTTTTAAATCTACATCGTGTTTTAAATTATTTGAAATAATTTCAAGATTTAAATGAATTTTGAATCTTTTTGAAAATTAAAATTGTAGCGTTCAAAATTGAAATTTAGCTCATTACAATTTTAACAATTCAAGGTTTTCTATTTGAAACCATTCTTATCACATTTGTATAGTTTTTAATATTTGTTTATAATGGATTATTTTAAATGAAAAGTAAAATATTGCTAATAATTAACGAAATTATCTTTTTTTAATTAAAAAATTTCAAATTGAATGGGTTAAAAATTAAAATTTTGTAAACCGAAATAATATTTGTAGTCATAATTAAAAATAATTTAAAAAAAAATAATATCTATTAATTCTTTAATTTTGAACGGATTCAGAATCATCTTGTAAAATCAATTATTTTTCAATTTTGAATACCTTAGATTCAATTTAAAAAAGTTTATTTAAAAATTCTTTCAATTAAAAAAAATCATAATCGAAAACACATAAATTAACTTTCTATCAAATAATGGGTATTTTAACTAATACAATGTACAAGATAAAATTTCAACCAAAAATGGAATAGTTCAATTTCCAGATAAAAACTATCATAAAAAATTGAATTGAACACAAAAAACGAATTTTCAACAAAATTGTTAAATTTTCAAGGGAAAAATATGATTTTTTAATCAAAGAGTTAAACTTTCAACGAAATAGTTAAATTTGTTAAATTTTCAGTTCCAAAAATGTATTTTAGACGAAAGAGATGAATTTTCAAATAAAAAATAAATAAATTTGAACAAAGTAGTTGAACTTTTGATAGAAAAGTGGACTTTTTTTTACAAAATAGTTACATTTTCAACAAAATAATTAATTTTTCAACCAAATAATTGAGTTTTTATCCAAACGAAATGAAGTCTAAAATCGCCAATTTCTTTAATTTCTTTCAAATTATAATACTATCATTAATAATATATATATAATAGTATTAATATTTATATCATTTATATTTTATACTCAAAGTAACGTAACCTCAACATATGCGCATATAAAAAGAGGCGCGAAGTATTCAAATGATGAGAATCGCCAGCATCGAAATCTGGTTGCGCGCGCAACCTAGTCATGCACATTGTCTCCTAGTATATTTACACGGACATATACCTGTGATACACCGTTAAATCTCTATAAAATTCAGTCTGAAAAAGCACTCGTTTATTATTATTTTTTTAACTTTTAAAAAAAAATATTTCCGTCGACGCGGTTAGACATACGGTTAGAAACTAAAAAAAGGGGTAGTCAACACCTCAGGAGATAGTCCTCTATTGTTCACATTAAACAAAATCTCATTATCTCGCTAATCCAATAAACACCGTTTAATTCTGAATGTGACCCAATAAACACTATTAAATCTTTCTAAAGTTCAACCTAAAAAAGCACTACTCGTTTATTATTATTTTTGTGACTTTTGAAAACGTGAATTTGATTGGAGTTCTTGTGTTATTCATGCTAAATAAGTTTCACTGCTCTACATTTTGTTTCACATGTCATTTTGATGCTTTCAATTTGACGACCTGATAAACACCGCTTTATATATATTTCCGTCCACGCGTTTAGACATACGGTTAAAAACTAAAAAAAAGATAGCGAAAACCTCAGGAGACTGTTCTCT
>NC_046661.1:36388176-36390830 GCF_010883055.1 Belonocnema kinseyi | reverse complement strand
TATATCTTTTCATTTAAAAATTCAACTATTTTGTTGAATGTTAAACTATTGTTAAAATAAAATCCGTTTCGTGAAGGTTCGTCTTCTTTGGCATTGGAAAATTGATCTATGTTGAATCTCACTTCAGAAAAAAGAGCAACGAAAAAATTGAACTGGTACTAGTGAAAGAAATCATTAACACTCTTCACATATTAATCCGTTTTTATTGACGACACAGTTATCCAAAACACACATGAGTCACTTGAAGAAACGGATAAAAAAAATACACAATCAATGGAATTGTTGTTTTCCAATTAAGTACAGTTACTCACAAATTCAATCAGAAATCTGGAGACTTCTCAAGCCCAAAAGTGATTTGATGTTTTTTGAATAATAAATTAGCGGAAATCCTCAAGACTACTCAAATAGCGGTACTCCTCAAGAAAAGAACGAGACTCCTAAAAAAAGAGACTCCTGGAGCATCCACAATGTTGCCTTGTAGGTTGAGCGGTTTATCTTAAACCTAACAAGGGGGAGAGTTTGCGAAACCTTGTGGATGTAGGTGAACTTGGTCCAGAAGCATTATAAGTTAGGAGCGTATGAGTCTCGACCAACAATTTTACTATAGAAAAAAGATATTTACTAGACTCAACTCGTAGGAAAGCTTTGTGAAGTAACCAGAATTCAAGAAACTCATTCTAAAAATTTCGCGTGGTTTTTCTTGCTCGTAAGAAAACTTAGAATCATTCGAAGTGATGGAGTCAAACACCGCAAACATACTGAACTCATGCTCTAGTAACAAGTGGATAGTTGTCATGGTATAGGGCATACATGGTGGTTTGAGCTTCAAAGAATGATGATGACACGAAAATGGAGGAATCGACGGGAAGGTGTCCCTCGATGTGCAGTCGATAAAAGGTGTGAGACGAGCCAGATAATGAGCACTTGGTAGTGAATGACCCTTTGCTAGAAACTTGTATTCACTCCGAACGAATTCAGTCGAGTCACGTGGATCCAGTAATGGTTTGCTTCTTATAATTCCTGAGAAGATTCCAATAAGTGCTGAAAGTACTTGCAGCCACAGAAGCGGATTGGGTAGGACGTTCCTCGGGATTGGCATCAACAGATGGAGCTTCGAACCTGTTCAGCCATGTTGGAGAGGGTTCCTAAAGCCAGTCTGGACCATTCCACCAGATTTGGTCTTGAGATAATTGACTTGGAGTTAATCCTTGAGTAGAACAATCAGCAGGATTTTCTTTGTCTGGTATAAAATGCCATTTTGCTGTAGGAACTGATTCTTGAATTATGCAAGCACGGTTGTGAACAAACTCCTTTCATCGCGATGGATGATTGCTGATCCAAGTATAGACGATGGCTGAGTTAGTCCAAAGATGAACTAGTGCTTTGTCAATAGCCAATACTTGTATAATATGATGAACTAGCTTTGCAAGGAGCGTAGCTGCAGACAACTTGAGTCGTGGAATGGTCAGTCTTTTGAGCGGTGCTGCCTTCGTCTTGGAACAAATCAATTAAGTATGAACTTTCTAATCCTGATCAATGGATCTGAGATATACAACAGCAGTTAAAGCTTGTTGAGATGCATCAGAAAAGCCATGAATCTCAATGGAATGCTGTGAAATTAATCTAAGCCATCGAGGAAATGATAATGGAGGAAGCTCTTGAAGTTGCTGCAGAAACTGGGTCCTTCTATCATATAACTGAGCTGGTAAAGAGTCATCCCAGTCAAGGTTATTTGACCAAAGTTCTTGGATGATGATTTTGGCTTTGGTTAAAATCGGTGATAGAAATTCGAGGGGATCGAAAAGTCGAGCAATCGTAGAAAGGACGGTTCGTTTGGTAGTTTTTTTGAGTAGTGAAACTGTCCAGTTCAAATTAAATGAATCAGAAGTTTGATTCTAAATCATTCCAAGAGCGTGGACAGTACTATCGTGATAAATTGGTACACATATCGAAAAGACTCGTTTATCCAAAGGTATACCTTCAAGAACGTCCGGATCGTTGCTTATCCACTTCTGCAAAGGAAAACCGCCCGCCAAGCAAAGACGGATTACCTGTTGAGCATTCTCCTCGGCTTTTTTGATTAAATCAGCTCCTCCGAAGATGTCATCCACATATCTGCCTTTACTTAATGTGGCGATAGCTAAAGGAGAATTGGAATCTTCATCTTCGATGAGTTGCTGCATGTTACGAAGAGCCAGAAATGGAGCGCAGACTAATCCATATGTGACTTTAGTCGGCTGGTACGTAAGGATTTCATTAGGCTTAGTACTCCAAAGAATTCTCCGGAGATGCCAATCATCTGGATGCACCTTAATCTGTCGATACATTTCTTTAATGTCCGATGTGAAGACATAACGAAACTGGCTTAATTGGAAAACAACAATTCCATTGATTGTGTATTTTTTTAATCCGTTTTTCCAAGTGACTCATGTGTGTTTTGGATAACCGTGTCGTCAATAAAAACGGATTAATATGTGAAGAGTGTTAGTGATTTCTTTCACTAGTACCAGTTCAATTTTTTCGTTGCTCTTTATTCTGAAGCGAGATTCAACATAGATAAATTTTCCAATGCTAAGAAGACGAACCTTTACAAAACCGAAATTATTTTAACAATAGTTTAACATTCAACAAAATAGTTAAATTTTTAAATAAAA
>NC_046661.1:36386963-36388076 GCF_010883055.1 Belonocnema kinseyi | reverse complement strand
AACGTTTTAATAAAATATACCCGCTAAATCTAACTGCCTACTTGATAATCATACGTATACCACTGTCACATCGTTAAACGGTATGATTTATACATGTTTTTAACCCATATACTTGTGAATTTTCATTCAATATACCTCTTAAAGTATATTGCTTTAACAATATACCACACTTCATCGTTACATTGGACTCTTCTAGCTACGGTTCACCTCATCGTCGTTTCAGACAGAAGTGAGCAGATGAAAGTTAGAGCACTTATCGATCCAGGTTCTCAAGTTTTTCTCATCACTGAGAGATTGGCTGAATGTCTTCACTTGCCAAGGCAACAATCGTCATTAAAAGTGAAGGGGGTTGGTACTGTAGGAGCAGGGCGAACACGAGGCTCTGTTTCAATCAAGCTGAAAACTCATTTTAAGTCTTCATCCGAATGCATTATCATTGCTCATATTCTTCGACAACTTACAGAAAAGTTTTCAGTTATCGATACCAGGAACATGAACTGGCCGCATTTGGAATAGCTTCAATTTGCAGACCCTGATTTCCAATCACCTGGTCACGTGGACGTCATCATTGGAGCTGATTATTATGGCCAAGTCAACGAAGAAGGTCTTCGGAAAGGTTCAGCTGATACTCCAACTGCACAAGCCACACTTTTTGGATGGGAATTTTTGGGCCAATCGGATACCTGTCAATCTTTATCTGAAGTTCAGAGTTATCACTTATCTATTGATGAATAACTTAGCGAGGTTCTCCAGAGATTTTGGAAACTAGAAGAGATTCCAAATACATCAAGGACAGCTCTGTCTATCGAAGATCAAGAGTGCGAGGACCATTTTAAACTCACACATTCTCGAGACAGTAATGGTCCTTATATCGTCAGATTCCACTTTAGATCACATGAAGCTAGTTCCAGTTTCCAGTCCTGAATCACCCCAATACTACTCTATCTTCCTCATCATGGTGTGATCCGTGCCAGCAGCCTTACAACTAAACTTCGAGTAGTGTTAATGGATCCAGTCGCTCTTTAAATGGTGTATCACTCAACGAGATTTTACATACAGGATCCAAGCTTCGGACTGAGCTGAGCGACGTTTTACTCTGGTTTCGCCAGTTTC
>NC_046661.1:36375681-36386863 GCF_010883055.1 Belonocnema kinseyi | reverse complement strand
TATAAATTTCGCAAATACACATTTTGGTTTATATCAACCAAAAATATATGGTTGATATACACAAGTATATCAACCATATGAAATCGCCATTAAGAGCGCGTATATTAAATTTTATATACATTCCCCTTCTAGAAATAATCAATTAATATTAATAAGAATCGATAGAACCAATATCTCAATCGTTCTTAATCGTGTTTCTTAATTGTGCCAAATCGATTGACAGCGATAAGCATTTTGCATTTCCAATTGTTTCCTATCGGGTACTTGGAATTTGGAACGTGATCCTCAACTTGAATCTAAAGTTGAGGATTGAAGTTTGTCGGTTGAATTATCTTTATGAATGGTAGAATGACATTTCTTTCCACATTTATTCCAGCGCCTGGTAGAACGACAGGCGGATACCGTTGAATTGACTGATTGACATATTCTGGACAGTTATCAGCTTAGTGATCCGAAGAGCAAATTCCGCATTTGCTGGAAGTACAAGAAGCTTGATTTCCAAAAACTAAATGAGCCTCAACTGATTGCTGATTAGATTGAAATCTCGATCTTCGTGATTTCTCTACTGCTTGAACTGTCAGCAATCTTGTCATCAGAAACTCGCTAAGTTTCTTTCATGATGGAGGTTCCTTAGAAGATCCTAAATGATGTTCCCAAGCATTGACTGATTTAGAATTCGTTAGACAGCTATGAAAACTAGAACATCATCACATGTGTGGACTGGTAGGCCTAAGGTTTCCAAAGTGCGATAGATTTGAGCTATGGTTATGTACAGGCTGTCCAGCTCAGTTGCTGATTCTTTTGTCATTCTTTTAATAGTCAATGAAGAATGCAAAGCTGTGCTAATAAATAGACGTTTATTTTTGTAAAAGAAAACAAGAGAATCCCAGGCCTTTTGAAAATTCTCAGTAGTTAATGCAATGTTCATCAAAAGATGAGCTGCAGTATCCTTGAGACTTTGCTTTAAACATGGTAATTTCCAAACAAGTGATAAGTTGGTATTCGAAATCACCGTTGATTCGAAAAGATCCTTGAATTGAAGCCATTCGGACGGTGATCCATCAAAAGTTGGTAGATTTAGCTAGGGAAGACGCGGGCCGTACCCTAACATTGCTGTGGAGCCAGAAACTTGTGATCCTGACTGTACCGACGGTGACCTAATTCTATTATCTCGAATTGGATCCCATGGAGAGCTCATTTTTCCGTCTGCTTCTCCCGTGAATCCAGCTGTCTCATAGCAATATATATTGACGCCGTCATGATTAATTAAGCACTTTAACCAAGCTTCCTTGAGAGCGTTCCTGCGGGTCTCAACTCGGTTTAAAGTAATGTTCGAAGACCCGACACTCATTAAATTATCCACAGTTATCTACAGTTCTCCACAGTTATCCAAAAACACACATGAGTCACTTGAAAAAACGGATAAAAAAATACACATTCAATGGAATTGTTGTTTTCCAATTAAGTACAGTTAAATACTTATAGCGGTACTCCTCAAGAAAAGAACGAGACTCCTAAAAAAAGAGACTTCTACAGGATCCACAAGGTTGCCTTGTAGGTTGAGCGGTTAATCTTAAACCTAACTAGGGAGAGAGTATGCCAAACCTTGTGGATGCAGGTGAAATTAGTCCAGAAGCACTATAAATTAAGAGCGTATGAGCCCCGACCAACAATTTTACTATAGAAAAAATATTTACTAGACTCAACTCGTAGAAAAGCTTTAAGAAGTAACCAGAACTTAAGAAATTCTTTCTAAAAATTGCGCGTGGCCGATAGTACCGAGAGACGAGTTTCATGGCTGTCATTTAAATGTGAGGCAAAGCAAAAGTTGTTTTCGTGCCGTATTATGTACTATTTTTTCGTTGTTGATAATTTTGAAAAAGATACATATATTTCGAAGCTGTAAGTATTTAATGCATAATTTAATGCGGAGTTATCTTACAAGTAAACTTTCCAAAAGTGATTTTTTTAACGTTAAACAAAAATAATTTATAGGTTAAGTGGTAATGATTGCAATTCTGTAATTTTCGTACCATTAATAATATTCGTGTTAATAATTTTTCAGATAATGTGTGTTATACGAGATGCAAGAAAAAAATAATGAGATACAAGGTTGGTTGGAGGGTGGTCCCAGCAGTATTGTTATTATTTTAATTTCGAAAAAAAGTAAAATTTTGAATTTTAAACTGAATAGTTTTTCATTTGGGCATTTCACAATTTAAAATTATGCGAGTTTTAGGTTTTGAAATTAAAAATTCTGTAACTTTTATGAGTTCAATTTGAAACTTTCAATTCGAAGCTCTTGGCGACAGTACATCGGGCATCTTCGTGGCTCTCGCAGATATTTCACTTAAAAGTCAGGATATCTATTCCGAAAAAGTTGCCATGTTTTCGTAGAACACAGTTCCTTCTCCTTACTTTTACTTCGTAGGGTATTTTAAGATTTCGATTGTTTCTCTATGTTTTCTTGGATATATATTGTGTGTTTTTACAATGACTGCTGTTTAGTCGAATAAAATGTTATGTCCTGTTTCGATATGATGTTCAATTAGTGCTGATTACGTGAAATGTTTTAGTCTGACATTACTCTCATGTTCCTTTATACGTTGGCTTACCACTCTCCCGGTTTCTCCAATATGGACTTTGCCACAAGTACAAGGAATTTTATATACTCCAGGATCACTGAGAACAGGCGAGGTCAACGCAATGGGAAGTAGACGGCCGCGTACTATTATGATTATATTTAGTTCTAAGACCAATTGTACGCGTGCTGCTGTCGACAGTGGGTGAACGGGGAAAGGGAAGGTTGACTTTTAAAATCAAAAGCGTTGACGGTCGACTGGCCCGGGCATTTGAAAACTGTCATGTGCGACTGACAACCTGAAAAACTTGTGTTTGCAAACTTTCATTTGCGTATTGCCATACGAAAGAATTAGTGCAAACTTATGGAAATATGATTTGAAAGGCATTAAAAAATGTTGCTTATCTGTCTTTTGTCTCATATTCTTCAAATTTTGCTCTAAGTCTTTCATTTTTCATAAATTATAATAAAATGAAAACATGAAAAGAAATATATATACATATACGTGCACTGACACATGCACATACGATCTAGTTTACAGACCAATTGTACGCGGAGCTAGCTCTGGGTACCTATTGCCGCCTACTTCCCATTGCGTTGACCGCCCCTAACTGAGAAGTGCCTTTTTCTCTTTAGGGTTACTTGGCAGTTGTCCTATTTATGTTTTGAGATGGGTGATGGTGGGATGGCGCATATAGGTATCTGTTTGTATGAGTGGGTTTTCTGTAAACTTCATGTCCTAAAGTGTTATCAGATTTTTTGTAAATTAATACACACAAGAAAGGCAGTTTTCCGGTTTGTTCAATTTCTATGGTGAACTGGATATTAGGATGTAATCGATTAATGAAATGAAAAAGCTTATTCACTTCATCTCGTCCATGTCGCCAGATGGCAAGTGTTATCAACGTAACGAAACCAAAATTCCGGTCTAAACTTGACTAGGTTGAAATGAAAGTCTGTAAAAGATTTAATAATACCAATTGTATCAGAGATTGGTACTTTCGTAAAGAGAGATAGTATGTCGAAACTCGCATGCTAGGTTGTAAGTTGATGAGTTTATTGCGCTGACGATTGGTCTGAGTGTAATGGTATCTTTTTGGATTTTTGAGAGACCGTAATGTCTGGGAGAGATGGGATTAGTTGATATAATTTAGATATTGTTTGGCTGCCAAGTTGAGAGTCTTAGAGAAGGGTTTTTGTTTTACTGACTATTGTTTTTATAGGGTTCTTTTTAATTTGTGTGTATGTATGGTCAGTTCAAGGGTCCATGATTTTGTTGCTATAGTCTTCTTTATTCTTTATTACTGTTGTGTTGCCTTTGTCTGCGGATAATATTATAATGTCCTTATTCCGATTGAGTTCTTTAATTGCTGTTTTTTTTCTTGTTTTGTTAAGTTTGAGGAGGAAACTTGAGCTTGGCGTAAAATGTTGGCCGTCCTACGTCGTATGTCATTCGCTTTTTTGGGTAGAAGGGTATATATTGTGTATTCTAAATTACTGATGATTTCTTCTTTCGGGATTTTGGAAGGAGCTACAGCAAAATTATTTCCTTTAGATAAGGCTGAAATCATTTCAATGTTGAGAGGGTAGTCAGAAATGTTTACAGTATCCGTTAGTTGTATTTGCCTTACTGGAAGTAATTTGTCAAATTTTGATTTTTTTTTGAGTGGAAAGCTCTTTAATTCGTTGGGATTGGTCAAAAAATATGCGGTCCAATGTCGGCCAAATGTCAAATCTGAGGATGTCTGACAGGAAAAGGTGAAGTTTTAATAGTTTTTTGAAAGTAGTGTGCAAGAGAAATTTGTTATGTTGTATTCTTTCTTTCAAGAGAAGCAAACTTGTATTATGCAAAATTGATTTGGATTAAGATGTTCCCAAATTATTTTTCAATTGTGAGAAATTTGGGACATTTTGTTATCCCTGCACCGTTTCAAAAAAGCTAAGGATGTTAGTAGCTTAACTTGAGAAGTCCTGATCTTACTAAAATCAGATTTTAACACCTAACATGCATATATTAATGCCAAACATTTACTATTTTTTTAGATGTTAGGCCTAAAAATATTTGTATAGTAAACTGAAAGACAATAAGATGTTAAAACCGTCCGAGCGTATGCGCATCGCGCATTGGAATTTCAAAAATATATTTAACGGCTATATATTTTCAATATTGTAAATATTATGGAATGTTTCAATTTTAGAACATTTCCAAAAAAATTAAAATTAGCTATCCTTAAATAAAATTGAATAACGATTTTTTCTGACTAAAGCAGGGAACCCGGTAATAAGCGTTGAATTCAGAAAAATAAAATTTTGTATTCCTATGAATACGCGATTTTTCCTCCATCTAAAAATCCCCCAACGGGAACAGAAAAAGTGCAAATCCTATTTCTCTCAATCGACTTAGTAAAATTTAACGAAAGCATTTATTTAACCTATTTTTAATTATTAAATCTTTTTATAACTTATAAATTCGAAAAATATTCAAATTTATATTGATTTATATTTTAATAATTTATTTCAACGTCTTAAAAAATGTACCAAAGGCATTTTTTCAAATTTGCGAATTTAAATAATTTTAACTCTGGAAAGGCAGAGTTGAATTGATTAGAATTAAAGTTTCAGAACTTATATTTCGCATGAAGGAATTAAAACAACCTATTATACATATTTTGTGAACTAATTAGAAGGAATTAAATAAAATAAAAATATGACCACTTCTGAGGAATAAAAATTATCTCTGTGAGGTACAATTAGAAGGAATTAAATATATTGAAAACACGTTCTCTTTGGCAGTCGCTATGGAAATAGAAGTTAATAAGTTTTGGAGGTATCTTATTCTTATGGTGGCATTTTAGACAGACGGAAAAATCACGCATTCAAAATAATAGAATAATCTTCACTTTTACGCTGAAATATGAAAATATTAATTTTTCTCTATTCAATACTTATTACCGGGAAAAATGATCTTAAGTATCAGGTTTATTGACTAAACACATATGACAAAATGCTTATAAATTTAAAATAAAATTTGAGTTTAGGTAACTTCAAATAGATGGAATTTTAAATTCAGATTGCATATCATTCGTTCTGCGATTACTTACCCCAGTTTTTATTTTGAATTAGAAAAATTGAGAATAACCTCCACTTGTCTAAACTTTTCATCTGATCGACATTTCATACCCTTTATCTGATTTTCTTTTGTGTACGTACATTAAAGTTTAATTTTTAATTCACAAATAAGTTATCAATTAATTTCTTATATGGCCGTAAATAAGTAAACTCAAATATTTAGAGGCGTTATTTTACATAACCATACATGTAATATCTCGGATATTTCAGTTAAACATTTATGATGTTAGAGAGTAACATCTCACTTTTTAAGATCTACAGATGCTAACTTTGAACATCTAGATTTTTTTCCTATAGTTAAAAATAAAATATGGTAACCCTGAACATCTCAATTTAACGTTTGAAAATCCATTGTTCTCCGTGTACCTTGCGAATAATTGAAAAAGTTCGTTTTACGTCAAACATTAGTGGAAAAAATGTAGTTATACTCGAAGGATTAAAGAAAATAACATCACCAACTATGATGTAAATTTACGGTTCAATTTAGAAAGAATTTTGTCCATCATTTTGAGTATCTACTTATATTTCAATAAAATAAAAATTAAGAAAGTTGAATTAATAAACACTTTTTTATCATAAGATGAATTTATGTGTTAACAATTGCGGAGAAAAAATAAAAAATTGAGACCTCTTTCTAACAAAAAATCTTTTATCTCTAATAATATTTTTTAATTATTTAAATTTATTCAATTAATAACAGCCTGGCATTTTTAAATACAGTAGACTATGACACTTCTCGTTTTCGGGGCTGTAGGGTAAGTGAATAGGAAGTGTCAGATAACCCCCTCTCTCCTGCGTCAAGCCGAGTGCAGCGTAGTAGGCGTAGCCGGTCGTGCATATGTGTGCGTGAGATGAGACAAGGAATGAGGGCAAGCGAACGAAGGAGAAATCGGGAAAAGAGAAGTGTCGTAGCGAAAAGTGTCGTGGAGTCTACTGCAATAAAATAATACTTTTATCGCTTTTCCGAAGTTCCATATTTCTAAAATATTCGCTACTTTTTTTTTAATATCAACCGATTAAAAAAATGTACAACTCTTTATAAAATTTTCATTACAACAAACAATCCAAGAGCGCATAATAAAAAATAACAATTTTGCTTCATTAATACAAAATCATCTTTTTTATTTTTATCGTGTAGCTGATTTTATATTTTTAACATAAAATACTATTAGCACATTTTTTTCGTAGTACCATTTTCATCTGTTAAGAATTATTAACAAAATGGTGATTTACTTTGTTTCATAATATATAATCTTTCAAATTTATATTATCCCAAAAATGTCAATAACTGTCTTTAAATAATTCCAGCCAGGCAAAAGTGTTGCCATCACGTGGCAAATTCCAAATACCCGATTGGAAACAATTGGAAATGCAAAATGCTCAATTGTTGTCAATCGTTTTGGCACAATTCGCACATATCGTTTCTTATCGATCTCAATGGATTATTTCTAGAAGGTATACTTCCGAGACGACACTGTTAAAAATAATATTAAATTTAATATATCCATGGGTATTAAAATTAGTATATCAACCATATGAAATCGCGATTAAGAGCGCGTATATTAAATTTTATATACATTCCCCTTCTAGAAATAATCAATTGATATTAATAAAAATCGATAGAACCAATACCTCAATCGTTCTTAATCGTGTTTCTTAATTGTGCCAAATCGATTGACAGCGATAAGCATTTTGCATTTCCAATTGTTTCCTATCGGGTACTTGGAATTTGGCACGTGATCGGAGCACTTTCGTATGGCGGGATTTATTTGAAAACAGTTATTCTCTGTTTTTGAATAATATCAATTTTAAACAGCAAAGATTACGAATAAAAGTAAATAACAATTTTCTAGATAATTTTCACCAGATGAAAGTGGTGCAAATTTAAAATTTGATACGTGCTAAAAATAAAAAAGTTGATTTTATATTAGTGAAAGCAGCAAAATTGTTTTGTTTGTTTTATTATGCGCTCTTGGATCATTTACAGTAGTAAACATTTCATAAAGAGTTATAGTTTTAAAGTCGGTTGAGATTGAATAAAGTTAAATAACTAGAAAATACTATTAGAGATGAAAGTTTTTTATCAGGAAGAGGTCTCAATTTTTAATTCTTAGCGATTATTAACAAAGTTTAAGTTTTCAAAGCAGGAATTTTTTTATTTAAAGTATTTAGGACTAAATTGCAAATTTACCCACCCAGTGGGCAAAAAACTTGACGACGTCTTTATGACGTCGTTACGACATCTTGCTGACAATTTTACGACATCCTATGTCCGTGTGGTCACGGTGTTTTACGATATCGTAAAGACCTCCTCAGATCATACGACGTTTTTACGATATCGTAAAGACACCGTAACGACACGGACACTTCTTCTTCTAAATAAAGCACTCAGAATTGTTCAATATGGATTCAGAAGCCTGTAAACTTGTTTATTTTGAAATTATATCCTGTGCAATTAAAGTATGAACAATGTACATTTGAGGAGGTAAAATACAAAAGCGCACAAGTCGCATTATGGAGAATATTGAGTTAGGATTATGTTCTGGATCTTTCCCATCAATTATATCGCTTGGAATAGTGAAAATCGAGATAAATGTCACGTGAACATCACGTCCGTGATGTTTTGCTGGATTTTGACTATTCATATTATAAAAAAAAAGTTTTTTTTAATTCGACTTTCTAAATTTTTAGTTAATTGAAATATAAGTACTCAAAATGATGGAAAAAATTCTTTCTTAATTGAACAGTGAATTTACATCAATGTCGGTGATATTATATTCGGTAATCCTAAGATTATGATTTCCCCTTCACCACTAATGATTGACGTCAAACGAACTTTTTATATTATTCGCAAGGTAGCCACTAAAATCGAAGACAAAATCTAGAATAATTTCCTGGTTAAAAAAAATGTACACGAGTCAATATAATAAATAATAATATTAATTACAAATTAAACCAATCGAAGTGAAAGTTTTCTGATCACTGAGCGTTCTAAATATTTAATTAAAACATTTCAAACAGCGATTTCGAGTTAAAACGTTCATTAATATATGTAAAAATGACAAGCCTTCTAGGAACTTTTTTTATTAATAAAGCATTTAAAATCGTACGATATAGCTTCAGAAGCCTTTAACTTTGTTTAATTAAAAATAATGCCATGTAAAATTTAACTATGAAAAATATACATTTTTGATCTTGTTTCGATTTGATTTGAATTAGTAAAAATGCAGACTTCAGAAATAGAATTTTAAAATTTAGGTTTCTAAACTGCTTACATTTAAACTTAATAACTTCTTAATTTTAGAATATCAAACTCAAAGTTTAAAACAATTCGAAAACCTAAATGAATCTAATGCTCTATAACGTTTCGAATCGTTTTCAATTGGGTATCCTTCATTCTGAGTTGCGGGTTAAGTTTTCACTGCAGCATTTTGATTTTGCGTTAATTATTCACAAGCGGTTTTTTATTCTGTTAAACCAAAAAACTTCAATCATATGAATTTAAAAATAAGTAAACAAACGTTTTACAATAATATACCGGTTAAATCGAACTGCCTACTTGATAATCATACTACATCACTGTCATATCGTTAAACGGTATGATTTTTATATGTTGTTAATCAATATACATTTAGCTTTTCATTCGGTATACCGTCTAAACATTATATTTTTTGTACTGAAAACTTTTGTTAAATTACTAAAAATTTAATATCTGGCCAATAAACACGTGCGCGTCATGTGTGTTACAAACGAAAACTGCAGAGGGCGTATTGCAGGCAAGTGCATTTACTCAATTCAATCCAATTGGGTACAATTAACACAATTAGCAACAATTTAAACCGATTCAACTTTTGATTACTATTAAAAGTTATTAATCGTATCCAATCGATTATTTCTAGGAGGGGGGTAAAATATAATAATTCGGAATCTACGGGTTTCGATTATTTCAGATATCTAACTTTTTTTTTAGAATTCTTAAAATTAGAATTAATACGACGTTTCTCGTAAATGGAATGAGATATGCCAAAAAAGACAACATTTGTGAATTCAACTAGAAAATTGTATATTAGCATATAAGTTATAATTATAAATAAGTATAATAATAAAATTCATTAAATTAAAAAAAATTGTTAATAATTTCAAGAGAAATTTAAAAAGGGAGAGTCGTATTAGCGACGGCTAACTATTGTAAATAACTCTGCCCGCCCGGTACGTGACGAATACAAAAGGAACATTATAGTACCGTCGCACCACTATTAAAAGGGCCACTAAAAAGACCTTGAAAAGGACCAAATCTCTCAAACTATCTCTCCGACTAAATTGTTTGAAACCGACTTTGATTATAGTCTCAAATGGACCAGGCTATTTTGCTAGAGAAAACTCAGAGATTTCTTTCGGTAGAGTTAACCTACAATTAACTTTATTTGCCTTAAATTTGGATTATTTAGAGCGAAATTAGGAATAAATTTCATCCGTACATTGCACTTTCATTATAAATAACAACTGAGTTGACGAATTCTGTATTATTAATATATATGAGAATATTTTACAAGATTTAAAGAAATGAAAGCAGGTTGAGTTTTCACGCACATTGCTATACTCACCCGTATATTCAATTTAATAAACATTTATATTAAACCTCATAGAGATTCTTCTAATAGTGTAACATCAGACGATTTATCACTTTCATCGATATTTCCTGCGTCGGTTTCTCCATCAATTGTAGATTTAAGATTCTTGTAGCAGGGAAAAATGTCTTTAGCAATTTCTGGAGGTCTGTGAAAACATTTTTAAAAACTTTAAGTAACTAATTACCATTATTCATTGTAAATAAATATACATTTCACAAATATTCAATAGACAATAGTAATATATATGTGTATATGTATATATATAATTCCCGCTTTCAGTGAGTCAGTTTTTGGCCTTCCTAGAACTGCTTGCCCCTGCAGTTTCTCATGGCGTGTCCACAATAAGAGTCGTAAGCGTCGACGTTCGAACGTATATGCGTATTTGACGTCTTAAACACATTGTGATCAACGAAAGCAGCGAGAAAACAAAAAATGCGAAGCGCCAAAACTGCTCAGACACACGGAAAGAAATTTGCTTTTTTTTTAAATTTCATTTATTGACATACATTGTGATACAGATATTTTTACATATTCTGTCTATTGTTGATTTATATTGAGATGCCTATTTCTATTCAAGAAATTATTCTCTTATTAATTAATGAGGTATGCGTGTGTACATTTATATTGTATCGTAGATATCGAGATCTTTAATCATATTATGATTGGAGTAAAAAGATTACAAAAACTCATAAATTTGTATGGTGAATCTTAAACTAGTTAACGTTATATATATATATTTTTTTGATTCCTCTAGAATCAAACCGAAGGGCCTATGACAAAGCCACCGAACGCGTCCTCGGGTTGCGAATAGAGGGTCCCTGTACCAAGGGTTTCTGCTGAA
>NC_046661.1:36368627-36375581 GCF_010883055.1 Belonocnema kinseyi | reverse complement strand
AATGATAGGATTGTTCGGGCAATTGAACCTGTGTGGCAAGAAATGTATGAACAACGAGGCTCAAAGAAAGGCGTAGACGGATGTCGGGAGAACCTGCTCATCTATAGATGTGTCTGCAAAGATGCAGCATTCTACCAGCGTGACGTATCGATGGCCTGGATCGATTATCGGAAAGCTTTCGATTCTACATCCCATAGACTTATCATCTGTCTTTTGGAAATCTTAAAGGTTCATCCGCAAATAGTTGTGTGCATAGAGAGATTGATGCCGCTTTGGAAAACCAGATTTACTATCTCATCTGGAAAAAATCGTATGACAACTAACAAGGTCACGTTTCAGTGAGGTGTCTTTCAGGGCGACATCATGAGCCCACTCCTTTTTTGCCTTACATTATTGCCACTATCTCTAGCACTGCGCCATTCCGACGGGTACTTGTGCGGCAAACCTGCAGATCGAAATTACAAGGTCACTCATGTATTTTATATGGACGATCTTAAGATCTATGCTAAAAACAGAGAGCAACTGCATCTAGCACTGGGGTTGTCGAACGATATACTAAGGAAATTGGAATGGAATTTGGGTTAGACAAATGCGTCAAGGTTTATTTGAAGGGAGGAAAACTTTATGGCATCCCTGAAGATCCTGAGCTCGTTGTTAGAAGAGCCATACGACACCTTTGCGCTGGAGAGACTTATACATACCTGGGCGTGCCACAGAGCCACATTCAGGATGTGACATGTATAAAGGATACTCTCCGAAGCATATACAAAAATGTCTCATCCGACAGATTTGATCTTCCGAACTGTCGGCGAGGAACAAAGTATCTGCAACGAACATGCTTGCCGTCCCGGTACTACTCTATTCATTTGGAGTAGTTCCATGGACGAAGAACGAGCTCAGATCTCTTGATATCGGGACAAGAAAGGTTATGCACATTAACAAAAGCATGCATCTTAAGTCTTCCGTTCCGCGACTGCACATCTCACGCCGTCAAGGGGGTCGCGGAATATTGAGTCTTGATATTGCACCAGCTGACAAAAACATCATAGGCAAGGAGAATGAAAAGAAAGAGAGGTATCGAGACATTATAAGGGAGTTGCAACGATTGTACCCGGAATATTCTGTTAAACTGATCGTCCTTATCATCGGCGCTCTTGGAGGTGCCAAGCTTTCACTTGCTAATAGCCTAAAAAGCATTCCTGCGTTTCAACAATATGCTAGAACACTCGCGGGAAAAATGCAGAAGGCGGTTGTCCTTGGGTTACTCCGTGTTCTTAGGGTGCACGAGGCTTTTGCTGGATCGTAGTATTGATTCCTTTACAGACTGTAACCACCTATCTCACGGTTGTGAGACGTGGTTATGGCTGAAATTTTACCGCGATTTAAGAACTAAGAATTCCTATAGCTTGATAAGCCTTTCTTTTATTATTCATGACATGCTTGGTAAAAAAGAACTTGTTATCTAAAATAACTTCTGAGTATTTTGCTTCAGTCTTAGGTGCAATTTTGGTGTCGTTCATAATGAGGTCTGACACTTGCTCTTTATTACGCTTATGGTTAAATACAATTAATTCATTCTTATCCGAGTTAATTTTTAACTTACACCTCTGGAAATACTAAGAGAGGGTATTTAGGTGTTTTTGTATTTTATTAATCGCATTTTTATACGCCATGACGCTAAGTAAATAGCTGCGTCATCCGCAAAAAGTGACAGTTGAATTGGTGGTAATTTTGGAATATCATTGAAAAAAAGAGAAAAAGCACCGGGCCTAGTATAGAGCCGTGCGTAGCGTAGCTACGAAATTTTCCGCCCGGGGCCAAAAATAATATGCTGCCCATAGTTCTCAAATCTGCATTCATTTCAAAGATCGCTTTGCCGCCCCAAGCGTTTGCGCCCGGGGCAGCGGCCCCCTTCGCCTCCCACTAGCTACGTCACTGAATCAGACCTTCATGCCATACGGTGTCAAAAGCTTTCTCCATATCTAATATAACCATTGCCGTTGATTTATTTTTATTTAAATTAGTACTTATGTAATTTGTTACTCTATGCAATTGTTGAACTGTGCTTCTATTTTTTCGGAAACCAAACTGTTCAGGAATGGGATACCGCTTGCTAGTTTCATGTTTTTTAATTCAGTTAAAAATAATCTTTTCAAAAACTTTACTCAAAGTAGGTAGGAGGCTTATTGGTCTGTAGCTTTGTGGAAAAAGTTGATCTTTATCTGGTTTATGGAATGGTAGAATATTTGCTTTTTTCAGCATAAAGAAAAGTAAGTAAGTAAGAGGCA
The DNA here is from genome assembly GCF_010883055.1 of Belonocnema kinseyi. Lineage (NCBI taxonomy): Eukaryota > Metazoa > Arthropoda > Insecta > Hymenoptera > Cynipidae > Belonocnema > Belonocnema kinseyi. The sequence continues at coordinate 36,373,293 of NC_046661.1, read as the reverse complement.
TGTGTTAAAGATGTACATCAGCTGAGCAAACGCTTTTTGGGTAGGTTCTTTAGTACAATATTTTTTATGTTATCTAATCCCGGTGGTTCCGTGGATTTCGTTGAAAGAACAGATCGTTTGATTTCAGACGGTGTAACTAGTATAATTTCATCTGGATTAATTTGATGCTCGCTAATTTCTATATATTTTAGTTCAGCAGTTTCATCAGTCTCATCCTCACCCATGGCCCCTGTCATATGATGCACCCTTTAATCATTTTTAGCTACCTGCTCTACTCTTTCCTCGTCGGAAATCGCGAGTCCATTTAGACCATGTAGAATGGGAATTGTGTTATTATTGCGTTTAGTGAGACATTTGGACATTTTCCAAAGTGAATTGTCTTTTGCCTCTAAATTTTTTAATATAGTGTTCCGCTTTCCATTATTACATTTTATTATCTTTTTGTTAATATTCTTGGTGAACTTTTTTTAAATTTTCTTCATTTCCTGACTTTTTGTTCTCTGCGAAACTTTTCTGAGGTCATTTCTGTCTAATTAATTGCTTTATATTGTCAGGTAAATATTTTATATTTTTTAATATATTTATTTGAGGTTTTGATTCTGCCATGGCAGTATGAATGACAGTGATCAGACTGCTGACGTTATTATCAATATCTGTTTCAGTCCTAATTTCTGCATATATTTTTACTCCATTGTTCAAGATAATCAGAACAGGTAGATGGTCCGAGTTTAATTCATTAATTGCATCAACCCTAATATCACAATTAATATTTTTAGAAATACCTATATCTACTGTGCTAGGAAAAGTGTCATTATATGGGTATAAAGTCAATTTTCCTGGGTAATGTATTCTTTGTAAGTATTTATTTTCAAAGTCAAAAATTATTCTACCACTTGCGTTATTATTTCTGCAATTCCAAGCAGAGTTTGTAGCATTAAGATCTCCGTATAGGAGGACCTTTTTGCCAGTATTGAAAATTAAATTTAAATCGTTAATATCTAATTTTGTTCCAAGGGCTTTAATTGCTTCCAAATTAAATTCATATCGTTAATATCTAATTTTGTTCCAAGGGCTTTAAATGCTGACACTATCACTGTATTATCTTCTTATTTAATTGCCACAGACTCAATTGTCTGGGTTTCTATGGGTACTTCATGACACTTTATGCCGTCCTTAATGTAAATAATGACTCCACCGCCTGTCCCTTTATCATTTCTGTCTTTCCCAACACATTTATGGCCTCGTATTTTAATATTGCGCTTAGAGTTTATTTTAGTTTCGTTGAGCATCATTACATCCAAGTCATGATCTCTCATATATTGCTTTAATTATTCCAGAAATACCATTGTCGTTCCAGTGGCTAATTATAAGGGTGGAAGAAGCTTTTTTAATACTGTCCATTAGCACCTTCAGTGAATACTTGCAATCTATCGAGATCGTTCTTACAATTAGGTAGCCTACTATTCAGAGTTTTTACTAATCTTAACATTTCACCTAGGTCGCATAATTGATTAAGTTTACCTATCTCTTCCATGAGGCTATGGAAATCGTCCCGATTTGCACTTTCTTGTTTCTCGTGGGATTCTCGTTCCTGTTCCCATCTGCTGGATATTTCCTGTGATCGTCGGTCGGCGGGGGTCCTTGTAGATTCCTTTTTGTAGATTCTACCCTTGATAATCTACCATGGTTGTTTTTGTTTGCCTGTATAGTTTCCAAGTGTTTAATGTACATAGGGCATCTGGAATAGTTGGCTGGATGCTCTCCTCCGCAGTTGGCTCACTTAACTTTGGTATTTTTGTTTTTGTCACATCGTCTTGTTTCATGTTGTTTATCGAACTTTACACACTTTTGTTTATTTTTACAATATTCATTACCATGTCCGAACATTTGGCAGTTGTAGCACTGAGTCACTTTTCTTGGGTTCGTGTAAGTATCCCAGATAACTTTCACTTGGCACACGTACTTAAGTTCCCAGACCTTTTTCATGTCGACTTCCTTGTTGAATATGAGCATGTACGTGGGGAGATTGTAGGGTTTTGTTACAGTCGATTTTTTTTTAGTACAATGACTTTGTCGCACGAGCTACTCCCACCTTCGATTTATTCTGGATTTTGTTCGTCAGAATTTCAGTGTACGTAGGACGACTGCGGTACTTATACGTACCACTGCTGAGCTAAACACACGAGCGTCAGTGCACCCTGTGTTCAAGACATATACTCTCTTATTTTAAAAACGCTGCGATGCGATAAAGGGACGAACGGCGCGCCAAACTTTAGGGACAACAGCAGTCCTAGAATTCAGTAACACGGTTGCGTTATTTTCGGGACATGCGCCGGTTCATAGAAATTTTATATGAATATAGAAGTCGGATCGACTACTGCAGTACGTTTACCTTCTCTCGTTCGGGACAGCAGCGTTTCCAAATATAAGAGAGCAACGTTGCACCACATTTTAAGGCAGCCGCTTCACGCAAAATGGCGCTGCTGTTGCGTTAAAATTGTGCTTGTGTTGCCCTACTATACCAAATGAAACAGCTGTCCTAAATTTCTTTCCGTGTAGTTGGCAACAACGTGCGCATGGCGTCAAAATAGGCATATACGTTCGAATGTCGACTGTCACATCTCTTATTGTGGACTAGCCCTCAGAGGAGCAGGGCGTGAGCAGTTATGACAGTGGTTTAGGAAGGACCACAGTGCGCGACTACACAGTCAAATATATTGCACAATAGCATGCTTTCCAATTGGGAACGGTTGAGGCGCCCTATTTACGTTTCAAACCCCCCGAATGCAGTCTACGGTTATTTGAAGGCAACCCCTGACACTAGAATGAAAGCGGGAGTTTAATATATTGGGTGTATGCAAAAGTAATGCAACTCTATTTCTTTGAGTGGAAGACAGTATTTAAACCTTGATGTTTCCCTTTTTTCAAAAGTTATAAAGCTCACAGACAGACAGGCATACAGACAGGCAGACAGACAGACATACAGTCGGACAGAAACTTTCGTGAAAACCTGTTCTTCGGATTCAGGGGGTCTCAAAGCGTGGATATTTGACAAAAACGGGGGGGGGGGCAAAATTTGCACAAATCCAATACCTTCTCTAGTGAGAACGTAAAAAGTCCTTGCAGGGTTTGAAAGCTTAGACAATGACCTTCGAGAAAAATACAGACCCATTAGCCGCGGCTTCAAAAAGTTTAATTATTTGAAGATCTGAAAAATGAGAGTATTTTACAGTGATTCATGCTGGCAATTCCATAGAGAAAATAGGTTGTTCAATGTTAATCCATATTCATTGTACAAAAATAGACCAGAATTACATGAAAACTTTTTGTTGCTCATATCAATTTCAGGAAATATGAAATAAAGCAAAATAATTCATGTTCACTAACTTGTGAAAACACACATGCGGTTTAAACACAAGGACTTTTATGTCACTGTACGCACTTTCACCTCACATCGCGCAATGTTTAACTGTACGAACTGAAGCGCCACTAACAGGACCTGACCCTATTACTATCTAAGATTTTTTAGAGAGGAGAATCGAACTTCCATACTTTCCCGAACACAAGATATTCTAGTTTGAAAAATCGTTTGTGCGTTTTTAAATTTCACGTTAAAATTTCGGTATACGATCCCTAAGCCGCCCAGGGGGAAAAGGCGGATATTAGCCAGAGTTCCCGACCGGCGCAGTACCGCGTCAGTTGTAATACAGAACAAATACCAGTACTGGCTGTTAGTACTGTGCCAACCATTGGCATATTACTGGTTTACGACTGGCTTAGTATTGACTGTCATTACTGGTAGAATATTGGTGCAAGAATTCCGCTAACGGTTGGCGCCATACTGGTTTACAACTGCCCTAGTACTGACCGTCACCATCGGTGAAATATCGACATAGGAGTTCCGCCAATGGTTGGCGTGATACTGGTATACTACTGTCGCAGTACTGATACGTGTTACTGGTCAAATACTGACCATTTAGTACCTTATCTTTGGATTTTCTTTCTCTCTCTTCTCCCCATTCCCTTCCTCCTCTGTCTCCTGTTCTCGCATTGAAATCACCAGCTATTATCATCCTAATCTCTTCTTTATTTTCTTCAATCATTTCTTTATTCTCCTCTGCTTTTTTCTGCACATCACCATTCACATAAATTCCCACTACCTTCCAATTCTCTCCTCCCATCATAACCTCTTCTACTATTACTCCTTCTTTTTGTTAATTCCTGTCTTTCTCATCTTTCCCTGTTATACATTCATTCCTTGCTCCCATCACCATTCCTCCCATTGCTCTGCCCTTTTTATTCTTCCTCTTTGCATTTTACACTTGCCATTTGTAACCACTTGGTAACCTTTCCCTTACTCTTTCCCATCCCTTTTCATCTAACCACGTCTCCATCATTATGACTATATCCCATTGTGTCAAATTTCCCATAAACTCCTTATCCTTTCTCTCTAATCCTGCTTTATTCCAGTAACAAATCTTCCATTCTTCCCTACTTTCGTTTTTCATCTTTTTTTCCTTATTACGAGGGTAGTTCAATAAGTCCTTAGAATGACCAACAGATAGCGCGCGAATCGCTCCAAATCATCTGCTTTCAGTCAGCACCACTCCCGACTAGATATATGGTGCAGTCACAGTCCACATCTTCTGAGTTTACGTGTTTTTAT
>NC_046661.1:36364417-36368527 GCF_010883055.1 Belonocnema kinseyi | reverse complement strand
GGATTAAAAAAACTTGAAAAGCGATTGACCAAGTGTATAGAGCTCCAAGGAGATTATGTTGAAAAATAAAAAAAAAATTACCCAAAAAAAATTGTTTTTATAATTCATTCTAAGGACTTATTGAACTACCCTCGTACCATTTCTTATTTTCCTATCTCCCCTTCCTTCCTCTTCTAATTTCCCGGCACCTCATTTCTTACTAGCTCTTCCCTTTCTTCATCCCAATCCCCCCATACTCCATCTATCTGAATTCTCCCATACCTAACCCATATTCTCTTTCCCTTTTTTCTTTCCTCTTCCGCTATTTTCCTTAATTTATACTGCATCTTCCTTTCTACCCATGTCAAATCATCCTCTATTCTCTCCGGACTACCATATAATAACCTCTTCTTTGTCATCACCTCCCTGTTATGTTCCCATTTCTTTAGTTTCACCAGTACCATTATCTCCCCTCTTCCCACTTCCCTACCTATATTTTGCATTTCCTCTATCTCTACCTTAGCATCAATCCTTTTTAGTACTTCGTCCACCCCTTCCTTCAGCTCCTTCCCCTCTATTCTTATACCCTTTATCTCTATGTTTAATTTTCTTTCTTCCCTCTCTTTCCTCTCTATTCTTTGTTCTATGTTTCTCAGCCTTTCCATCTCCTTATTCCCACTCTCGCCCTCACCGCAAATCCCGTTCGAGCTTTCAAGTTTCTTCATCCTACCTCTTATCTCCTCTACCTTTGTATTATTAACTTCTTCCTGCATCTCTAGTTTTTGCTTTAATGACCCCATCCTCTTTTCCAACTTTTCCCGGATTTCTTTCCATTTTTTTATTTCTTTCTTAACTTCAGCCATTTCCCGCCTAATTTCCTTCTTTAATTCCTCTCCCCTTATCTCCTGCTTTTCTTCATAAATCCCCATTACCTCTATCATCACTTCTCTAATTTCCTTTAGTCTTTCTTCTATCATCGACATTTCATTTTCATCTCTGCTACCGTCAGCACCCTCCCTGATATCGCTTTTCCCTACCAAACTCTGCTTTTCCGGCGGCGATCTAAACATTTTCTGGTATTTTACACTCGCCCCGATATCTCCCTTCTCTTCACTGCTTTCCCTCTCCCCTCTCTTCCTTTTGATAAATGCTTCTATTGACCCTACGCTTTTTGCTCTTAATCTTTCCTTTTCTATAGTTTTTTTATACTTCCCCCTTGCCTTCCTTTCCTTTATCTCTTTCGGCGTACTGAACACTTCCTGCTATAACTCTGTTTCTTCCGAGGAGATACTCGCTCAACTAGCCATTAATCAAATTCAAATTTTCCCGCCTTCTATGCTTCACTGCCTCTACCGTCTCTGTCTGTTACTTGTCTCGCCTTTCTTTGTCGCTACCCAACCTTGCTACTACCACTCCGTCAACACAGTCTTCCCACCCTGTCACAAATCTCCAGACAAACTTCCACACAAATCTGTCTCAATCCTCCAAAATATCTACCTCCCCTTTGCAATCTCACAGTCCCTCAATTAGATCTCTCACCTCCAGACCCTTCTACACTGTTCCACAATCCACTCACCTCAAATTTCACCATAATATCAGAAAAACTCAGCATCAACAATTCCTACTACCTCCCCCCTCATTTCATCATCGCCGCAATGGCATGCCTAGTCCCTTGTTTTCTACGTCCATGAGGGCGGCATTTTTCCAGTTTGCCAATGTCGGTAGAGAAGATCAGAGTGGGTAATTTCGCGTATATGGTCTATATTCTAGTTCGCAAACTGGCTAGGTGAATTTGGGATGCTTTGATTAAAAAGTTTACATAAAAGAATCTGAATGATCTTAAGGGAATTTCTTAAATTATGCATAATTAAAATTTTGAAAAAATACTGTTTTTTTGGTATTCAAAGATTAATTTAGGAGCCTCTTAATAAATATTTTAATCATTCTTTTAGTACATAACGACAAACAAAAAATATGGTGGAAACAAACATTTTTATTGAAAATTAATACTTTTCTGGTGTTTAAAGATTACAATATATTTTTTGAATTCATTGTTTTTGTTGGTAGAAAATTTATCTTCTCAGTTAAAAAATCATCTTTTTCATTAAAAATTTAATTCTTTTTGGAAATTTGTTGATTTTGAATTGGAAATTTGACTATTTTAATCATTGTTCAAAATTGATTTTTTCTGTAACAAATTCATGTATTTGGTTGACAATTTTAAAATTTTTGTTTTCAAGTTTGTTGTTTTTTATCAGAAAATTAATTTTCTAGGTTAAAAACTCTTCTTTTTATTGAAAATTAAACTTTTTTAAATCCGTTTTTTTAGGTTGAAAATTAAGCTATTTAATTTGTCTTTTTAATGCTTGAAAATTAATCTTAGCATAAAATTTATTTTTTGTGTTACAAATTTAAGTTGTTTAAAAAAATATTGGGTAAATTTTCGGAAATATTTTTTTTTATCATTCAGAATCTTTTAAAATTTCTAAATGTCTGAAACAGAAGCGAATTTTTCTTAAAATTGTTTTCAGTTCCTTATTTGCTGAGATGCCGACAAATGTTGATTGAAATATAGATTTTTTAATATTTTAAAAGAAAATTGTCATAATTATCAAAAGTTATTTTTGAGCAAATATTATATATTATATATTGAGCAAATATTCTACAATTTTTAAAGAAAATTAAAAAATATTTTGAAAATATGTAAAACATATAAAAAATGCGTCGACTCAAGAATCCCCTAAAACAAAAGTATCAACACTTTAAAATTTCCGAGAAAAATAAATACTACATACCACCCAGTTCACAGTCGTGATACGTGGCCATAGGTGTGATTTATTGCGTATATTCTGAGAGCTGGTGTCATTTTCCTTGACGGTTGCTGACAGTAGGACCATGGTTTGAAAAAGTTTACAAATCGTATACTACAATAGAAAAATTGTAAGAACCGAGTTATTTCCTATAATATTATAAAACCCATTTGCAATTAAAATTTTCTTTTGAATCAACCATGTTTAGAAACAGTTCGAAATTTCCTGTTACAAAATTGATGTTGCGGTAAACTCGTAATATTTATTATTAACTTGAACAGTCTTTTTTTCGTGACTCGCGAAGTTCTTAGAAATTGAAAAAATCAACTGCAAGAATAAAAAACGAACATATATATCTTATTTTTTCATATCTAACTTTGTCTACATCCAGGGGCGAACTGGGCCTATTACCCCTATTAATAACAGTTAATATGCATAAATATATTAAATTGCATGCATATTTTAAAACAAACCTCATATTAAATTAACGCAAACAATAAAAAATTCCTTGGAACATTTTTAAATACTCTCAAATATTGCAATTCCTTCAAAAAATTTTGACACACCTTAAACTTTTTTTTAAAGATTTCTAAAGTACTTTTAAATTTTTTTTAAATAACCCTTTTAAAATTTTGTTATTTCTTTGAAATTCCTTTAAATTATAAAAACAAATTAAAGATTCCTTTACATTTTTTAAAACATCCTGAAATATTTAAAATCCTTTCAAATCTCTTGCAAGTTTGCAAAGCTTCAGATTGAAATTTAAAAAAAGAAAAAAGTTCCAAAACGTTAAATATTGAAATGTTTTAGATTAGGGTTTTGAAAATGGGATCAATAAAACTTTAAAGCTTTCGAAATCAAATTTTTAAATATTTTCAACCATTGAATAAGAAAAATTTTTAACTCGATGAGATTCAAGTCTTCAAATCTTGAATTGTAAACTTGAAAGTTTATTTACAAAAAATTAATAATCATAAAATAATTGAAAGCCTTCAAAATTTAAACGAAAGTTTTTCAATTGGGCAATCTCTAAATGAAATTATTGAAGACTAAAATTTAGAAAACAGAAAAATTTGAAAACGTTAAAAATTTTAATGTTTGTAGATTAGTTAAAGTATTAAATTAAAGTGTTAATAGAAATTACTCGAGTTAAAGTTTAACTATTTCTAAAACGATTTGTGTACATAATTATAAAATTATATATATATATATATATATGTTCGGTTCGGTTTTGATTCCTCTAGAATCAAACCGAAGGGCCTATGACAAAGCCACCGAACGCGTCCTCGGGTTGCGAATAGAGGGTCCCTGTACCAAGGGT
>NC_046661.1:36362607-36364317 GCF_010883055.1 Belonocnema kinseyi | reverse complement strand
GCGCGCGAACTCCGGACCCGTTATCACACACTTAACAAGTCAAAGCTGCTGACCATCAGGCAGCATATTGTTGAGAGAATACGAATACTATCTGACGCTAAGGGAAGTCTAGAGCGGAGGGAGAGATGGGTCAGAGAAAATCAACAGTTTCTCTCTGACCCATCTCGACTCTTACAAGACCCTCCAGTTACTGTCGAACACCCGCCCAAACCAGAGGAGGTCGAAGTATTTTGGAAAGAAGTCTACGAAGTTCAGCATAGACTGGATGAAGACTCAGAAAATATAAATAGCTTCAAGAAGTTATGTGTTGCCCTCATAACACCTGATAAAGAATGCCCACCCATCACTACCGAGGAAATGAAAAAAAGCATTAAGAAGGATGAAGAACTATTCCGCACCGGCCCGTATTTTCACCTCATATTTGAAGTCGGAAGAGCCGATTCCAGAGTGGTTGGTAGAAGGGCGCACAATACTCCTGCCGAAAATAAGCAACTTAGCTGACCCGAAGAACTATAGGCAGCGGAGGAGGCTGCTGAAACACTCGGACTTGACTTCAGTATTAGGGGTGAGCAAAATGCATCAAATCTAATCTATCTCGAGTACTCACTCCTGAAAGCCCGGATTAAGAAAGCACAAGAGAAAAACTTTCGTGAATAGCTCCTCGATAAGAGGATGCACGGTATCTTCCACAGAAATGTGAAGGATCAGTCAATGTCTTGTGAGCTAACGTTTGCTTTCCTTAAATCGACCGGATTGAAGTCTGGTACAGAGGGTTTCATTTTTGCATGCCAAGACGGTGTCATTTCCACCTTCACATACCGTCGCCACATTTTGAGAAAAGACATTCCCGATGATAGCTGCAGGGCGTGCCATGCACACCCCGAGCATTTATCTCACATACTATCTAGTTGTCCAACTCACGCGGGAATTACCTACATTCAAAGGCACAATGTGACATTAAGAGTACTTTATTACCATCTCTGTCACTCCTACGGCATTCGCCTTAATATCGCTCCTCTAAATGCTCCTAGGGAAATTGAGTCAATTGTCGAGGATGGGAAGTGCCGCATATACTGGAACTTTATATTCTAGACAATTGTTTCTGTTGCTCACTCGAGGCCTGACATGGTTCTTCTTGACTTCGAGAAGCGAACCATATTCGCTATCGAATTTTCGACACCAGCTGACAAATACATCATAGCCCAGGAGAATGAAAAGAAAGAGAGGTATCGAGACCTTATAAGGGAGTTGCAACGATTGTACCCGGAATATTCTGTTAAACTGATCGTCCTTATCATCGGCGCTCTTGGAGGTGCCAAGCTTTCACTTGCTAATAGCCTAAAAAGCATCCCTGCATGTCAATAATATGCTAGAACACTTGCGGGAAAAATGCAGAAGGCGGTTGTCCTTGGGTCACTCCGTGTTCTTAGGGTGCACGAGGCTTTTGCTGTTGTGTTGATACCTTTACAGACTGTAACCACCTATCTCACGGTTGTGAGACGTGGTTATGTCTGAAATTTTACCGCGATTTCGCTGGAAGCGGGTGCAATTTTTCAGATTAGCACCCACTCCCGGCGAAATCTGCGGTTTTCCTTATGACAAATTCTTAATTGAGTGGAAGCTTCTAATGTGTCCCCTAAGGGTTTACATTTTTCTTACACCTTCTCTATTCCTTTACACACCCTCCACACACTTACTTGGTGGTGTAAG
>NC_046661.1:36341385-36362507 GCF_010883055.1 Belonocnema kinseyi | reverse complement strand
CGAGACTCTTCCAGAGTGCGAGGCGGGAATCGAACCCGCAAGCCGAAGGAGTGGGTCCAAAGCCTACGCTTTAGCCCCCACGACCATCGTCCCACTTTCCAAATTCTTAATTATATATATATTTAAACATAGTTTTAAATTTTGAACGCTTTCAATTTGATTTGATTCATTGATTTCAATAATTTAGTATGAGATTTTAAAGGATGTAAAATATTTTAGGGTATTTGTAAAATTGTAAGGAATTTTCAAGAGCATTGCAAAATTTCATGAGATTTCAAAGTATTTTTAATATTTTATGATATTTTATAACATTCCAAACATTTTCAATTAATTTAAGTAATTTAAAGCGATTCCAAAGAATTTTAATTATTTTCAACTTTTCAGATTGAAAGTAGAACTGCTGTGTTAAAAATGTAGTTTTTTTTTTGGTTGATGATGTATCAATTTAGTTGAAAAAATTTGTTTTCTGAAAATTTAACTATTTTGTAGATAATTTTTTTTATTTTGGTTTAAAAATTAATTTCTTTTAACTCCAAGAAAATAATTCTTTTTTGTCGAAAAATTAACTATGATTAAAAATTAATTTTTGTATGTAGAAAATTCTACATGGTGGAAAATAAATTACTTTTGTGCAAAGTTCGTGTATTTTATTTAAAATTCCGTTTTTCTTATAATACAACTCAGCCTTTTGGACAAAAATTTTAATTTTTGTCTAAAAATTGAGCTATTTTGTTGAAAACAATTTCAACAATTTTTTTTAAATTTATGTATTTTATTCAAAATCTTTTTTTTTTGCAGAGAATTATTTGTTTTAGTTAAAAGTTGAACTATTTCTATTTAAAAATAGTTAAATAGTCATTAATATTGATATAATATTTTATCATTATAATATTAACATCAATAATATATACAGGGTGGACACGCTTGGGCTTACATACATGGCGAGTTGAATGCTACCCGAATTGCACAGCAGCAGGGGAGAAGCCATTATACAGGGGTATTTTCATATTTCGCGCCCTTAAAGTTGCATTCGGATCGGCCATTCAGCCAAGGCCGTGCATCTTCGGATCAAGTTTATGATAGTTTCCATGGTTGCGTTCGAAACTTCAAACGGTTATGTTCAGATTCACCTGTTTTCCCTAATCGCTGTCAGTAAATGTAGGCAATGTTAATTTAAAGTTTACGCATGTAAGATTTCATTCACTTTATTTAAAACATATCCTGTCTATTCATAACATATCTTTTTTATGCAATAAAAATAAGCGTTAAACACCATTCACTCTTCGCCCACTGAAAACACAGTATATTATTACTATTTTATAGTATTTGTCACTTAGCAGCCATTCTATAATGTTACTGGCACAGAAAAAAATGACGTTTACTTCTCACTTCACATGTCTCACTTCATTATAAATAAACACTTTTATTATTTGTAATTACTATATAACATAACCTATATTGTTTTGACACTTGTATCCGTTTGAAGTTTCGAACGCAAGCATGGAAACTATTATAAACTTGATCCGAAGATGCACGGACTTGTTCGAATGGCTGATCCGAATAAAACTTTGAAGGCGCGAAATATGAAAATACCCTTGTATAATGGTTTCTCCTCTGCTGTTGTGCAATTCGGGTAGCATTCAACTCGCTATGTATGTAAGCCCCAGCGAGTCCACTCTGTATAATAGTAATAATATCCATATTATATACACCTGAAAAACATAACCTCGGCAACAAAGCCGGTGGGTGCACACGAATTCCGCTCACGGTTAGAATTTTACCTGCAATCTTTCGGGCCCTCTTTATTTTCTTCCTGAATTCCGCTCGCGTTACCATTTAGGTGGGCACACAAGAACTCCACCTATTTAGATTTCAGTGATCCTCTTCTTCTACCTTGCTATACTGACCTACTGACTATTTATGAATTTTCCTAGATTCAGCTTTGCACATCTACTTTTATGTAGATATTTTTTTTCAATTCATTTTGACTAATGAACAATTTATTATATATCAACAAAAAAAACTTTTTATGAATAATTACACATCTTCGCCATTTTTTCAAGCACAGACTCTATTTTCTTAGCAAAATCAACTAAAACTACATTTTAAATTACTCTTTGTAATTATACTTTACTAATAGATAAGACTATAGTTAATTATTTAAACATTTTTCGTTCACTGAGTCTCTATATCTGGAAACCCTAAGGTCGATAAAAAACATCGAAATCCATTGGAAATTGGTTTGGAAACAGAATTTTATCCGCAGAAATTCGATTCTGCGGGGAGAAAAATTGCACAAAATTCATGTATTGCCCTGGTGGACATTTTTTTACAAAAATTCACAAAAAATTAAAACCATTTTTACAGGAATTCACAGGTAAATACAGTAAATTACAATAAAAATTATAGGAAAGTACAACTGTTTTCTATTATTAGGACGAATTTTGTACTTTTTTTTGTATTTTACTGTATACTGTATTTTATTGTATTATCTATCAGAATTTACAAAAGTGCAACTGCAAGAATCTACACGAATTTACAGAAATCCTAGGTCGAAAAAGAACAACTTTTTGACTGCAAATAAAAATTGAACAATTAAGAATGATTTGATCACGGTTCCTAAAATTTATAGATTCTAGAAGACACAAATGTTATCATTTGAGGTTGCAAAAACTGATCTGCAAATTAAAACACTCAAAGCGTAATCATTTTTAATCTTAAACTTTAAAAATTTTTAAACATTCTTAATAAAAAATTCAGATCTATATTAGTTAAATCTCTATTTTTTAATTATTGATGAGTTATTACAGGAAATCACTATAAATATTAGTTGTTTTAATACTAAATGAATTTTACGTTGCCTATATTATAAGCAGATGTAATTATAACTTAACTGTAATAATAAGAGATTAAAATATTTTTTTGTAATCATTCTCTAATAACTAAAAATTTTAGTTAATGCTAATACCGAAGAAATTAAAAATTATGTCTAAGAATTGTTTATCAATTAGAATACCAAAAAAGTTGACCAAAGATATGTTTCTCAAAACTAACAACTATCATGTTAACCGCATTATAAACTATTAAACTATATGTGTAAATATATTGTCTGAATAATTAACTAAAGAGGGACACCATCGTGTGCCGAAATGTCTTAAACCATTGTAATCTACCTTAATTAATTTTTACTCGGCGCCACACAGTAAAAAAATACCAATTTTGTTACAGAGCATTTTGCTGCAACGATCATTTGACTCTCGAGATCATAATGATCTGTCCATTCAGTTCAATTTGATCTTATTTTTTGGTTCATTTGTTAGACTAAACAAAATGGCCACCAGTTCTTGGCGCTGGTGTGATAACGACATTACCTAAAAATTGAATCTACTGCACGTAAGTGACAACTACACTTAACAGGTGATATTTTCTAATATCAGATTGCATTATTTTTTCAACTTTTTCATTGTACTGAACGATCAGAAACCATGAAAAGCTTGCATATGAGCTAAAGTACTCTAAGAAGGTCAGCCATCTTGGTTTGACTTTATACATGATCCCGAATCAGATCATTATGATCTCAAAAGTCGATCATTCACTCTGGCCCATCCAAATGCTCTTGAATTCGGTACCATTTTTGTTGCATATCAAAATGACATTGATTTCGGTATCATTTTGAACACTTTTGTTTACTGAGCCTACATTTTTATGAATAGAGTTGAAACAGATCCGAACTTTAAAGAATGACAGCACTGTATGGTCTAGTGCTTTTATTTATTGAATTTAAACGAAACCTTTAAAAAAGAAACTCCAAAAAATATGTTTTCAAAAATCAGTGTGATCGGCTCATTACAATTATAGAACAAGTAATAAAAAGAGGGAAAAGAGAGAGACAGTAGAGTAAATCGTTGTTACCGTTCTCTTTATAGACTATAATGTATATAGACATGCCTTATATAAATAAATATATACTTTATAATTTGAATTTATAAATAAAATATGAAAATTTTGTTTAAAAATGAATGAACTATTTTCACTTTAAACACCCGATAATCTTTGTAAAACTTAATTTTTTTCCATATAAGTGTCTTAAAAAATAGTTTTAATATGTTAAGAACTATATAGTGACATATAAAATGATGATAATTATTATTAATTACAAAGATATTACAGAAATAAAGTTTTGTTCCATGCATTTGGTCCATTGTTTTCCCCTCAGCTTTCACCGATGAAGTGAAGTTAGGTGATGGTTGAAGTGAAAATACCTAACACGTTGTTACAGAATATTTTAAAATCTAAAAAATTTACGAAACGTTATTTGAAATGTATTCTAATGGGAGGGGCATTTTTAAGCCTTTTGAGCGGAGTTCGTGCTCTTTAAAACTACCTACTTTTGACCCGAGCGGAATTCAAGATTTGTATTCGGAGGGTGGTTGACCGCGAGCGGAGTTTGTGTGCGCCCAACAAAGCTATCTTTGTGGTAACCATGGACATAGGACACAAGGGACTAGACATGCCATTGCGGGGGTAATGCAATGAGAGGGGAGGTCCGCCACCTTTTGATGTCCCGCGACAAACATGGCAGCGCCCACATGTTTATTTTTTCATGCACAGTTTGTCGGAAAAAATGCTCGTGCGCATAATCAAATGGAACATCGTAAGATGGCGTCTCTCCCTACTCATGGAATTCTCCACCCTCCCGTGGATTCAACCCCGCTCGCCCAAGTTAGGATGACATGCCTAGTCCCGTGTTTCCTATGTCCACGGTGGTAACTAATTGAGCAGCATGGACATAGGAAACAAGGGACTAGGCATGCCATCCTAACTTGGGCGAGCGGGCTTGAATCCACGGGAGGGGGGAGAATGCAATGAGTGGGGAGAGCCGCCATCTTACG
This sequence comes from Belonocnema kinseyi, assembly GCF_010883055.1. Taxonomy (NCBI): domain Eukaryota; kingdom Metazoa; phylum Arthropoda; class Insecta; order Hymenoptera; family Cynipidae; genus Belonocnema; species Belonocnema kinseyi. The sequence continues at coordinate 36,357,615 of NC_046661.1, read as the reverse complement.
ATGTGTTATTTGATTATGCGCACGAGAGTTTTTGCCGACAAACTGTGCATGAAAATATGAACATGTGGGCGCTGCCATGTTTGTCGCGGGGCATCAAAAGGTGGCGGACCTCCCCCCTCATTGCATCACCCCCGCAATGGTATGCCTAGTTCCTTGTTTCCTATGTCCATGTTGAGCAGAAACTTAATTGGTAAATCATTTCAGAAATTGCTAACTTTCGTCATTTACCGATGCGCAACTTGCGCCTTCAAAGTCACTCTTAAGTAATCCCCCAAGAGGGCGCAGTTATCAGCGCATGTTTTTCACATTCCCTTATTCCATTATCTACGAGCAGACGATCGTACAGCCATTCGAATTGCTCATTTCCTCTTTGAAACCTTCCCCCATCGTTACGAGCCGAAAGAGACCAGTCGTACCCGATCATGCACGAAGCCGAAAAGAGCCAATTGGCGCGCAATTTAAAATGTCTAAATTTCAAGTTTGATACCATTCGCACGGGTAATGCCTTAATTTAGAAAGAAAAATATTTCTGTTTCCCTTATGTTTGAAATTATTGATTCATGCTAATTATATATATTCTTTATAATGATAATAAATGTATTTCATTATATTTTTAGAATTATTGTAGAAAAAACTGCTTTAAAAAATCAAATATAAAACAGAATACAATTTTATTTCTTCATGTACATACTTATAAGACTTTTACAAATACTTCGTAGTCGCCAAAAATCACAGGTTTAGCTCATTCATGTCATTTCCCGCTTATTATTCTTACAATCATTTATTCTAAAATTGGTTAATATTGCCACTTAATACAAAAGTCAACGACAACTTCCAGACTGGTGTATTATTATATTTCTGTTACAAAAGTTTCTCCTTAAACAAACCTTGTAATAAAGTAATGTTTTGTAATTTTATTATTTCCCTCATTAGTTTAAAATAAAAAATAATAAAATTATTTCAGGAATGAATAAAACACAAAAATAACATTATAAAAATTATTGTTATATCACAAAAGTGATTAATTGTAAGTTTTATTTATTCTTCAAATAATTTCATTATTTTGAATTTTAATATGATGAGTGTCTTGAGGAGCATGTTTTGTAGCTATAATTAAATGATACACTAGTTCAGAAGTTGTCGTTGACTGTTGTCTTTATTTAAGTATATAGAACGTAGCCAGATGTCAATTTAACACTTGCACCTCGATTTTATGACATTTTCCTATGACTATAACTTGGAATACTCAAGGAAGTATAAAAAGAGCAACCGACTATTCAAATTATAACTAAATTAATTTGACTTGACCTGGGATTTTTTTTTAATCACCTAAGAAACCTGTAAATGACCTGGAATTTCAAATGTATTATTATTATAAAAAACATTTCTGTGGCGAAATGTTGTCACAGACTTATACTGCCCAATATGTCAAAAGCATTTTTGGTTAGAGTTGGATTTTCATTTGATTATTTTGCACGGGGCTCTCCCGGTATATATCATCAGTCACGGACGCATTTTTATAATGCAATCAACTGATCTGATGAGAGCAGTCTGCCCAGACATATTGGACAAAGCCTGGTTTTTACCCCATCATTGACGGACTGGGTTGCAGTCAAGTACACGATGGGGGGACCTACAGCTTAAGGTGGGTTCCGAACCACCAGAACCTCGGTAAAGGTACAATGAAAAATTTCCAGAGGTACCGGCTCAGGGATCGAACCCCGGACCTCTTAGGTGAAGTCCAAGTGTCTAACCAACTGAGACACCGAGGCTCTTTTAATAATGATATAATAATTTTATAATATTTAATATTATATAATATTATAATATTATAATTTTCTGGCTGCTGGTCTGTTGATACAGAATATACATGGTCAAATCCTGCATGGATATTAACTGTTTCATCCATGTTTATTGCTTCCCTTAATGCTTCCTTTTGTAAGTAAGTGGGCTTCGAAATGGAATGCTTTGTACTCACAAACTTTTTCTTCCTTGAGCGAAAATTTGGAATCGCGACATTTTTCTTGCTCACAGTCGTCTTATTTTTCATTTGAAACCTTTGTTTTTCAATATTAGAATGGCTTGAAGAAGCAAGGACATTATTCAAAATGAGGTACACATTTCGCATCGTCGAGATTTTAAACATATTGCAATCATGAACACAGTAAATATGAAGATATCGTTCTTGCTGCAGCAGTATTCAATTGATAAGTATCAATATAAACAAACAAAACAAAATACTGTTACATTTTGAAAATTTTAAACTATTATACTTTCATTAAAAGTGAGAATTATATCACGCCATGTCCATTTTTACAATTCTATAAGTAAAAAAATTCCAACTTCGTAGAGCATATTTTATATGGATAGCCTATTTTTTATTTGAAACAGAGCATTTTAAAAATTATATTTAACTTTAAAAGAAACCATGGAAATATTACGCAAAAGTCAATAATTTGCGAATAACTTTTTTAATTTGAGGTATGCAATAAAACAGAACAAGAGAATATTTTGTGTACTTACTTTGAATCAGAAGATTTTTGGAAACTTCCTTTCTGGTGAATAATTTCGTCATGTCTGCTTAAATTTTGACTAAATGTTGTTTCACAAAGTAAACACATATAAGCTTTGTTTGAAGTTTCACATTTTTCACTATAAACTTCACGGAAATGTCGCGGTAAAGTTTTTTTGCTGGAAAAAGTTTCTTAATAATCACAAGCTTCCATCTTGACAGTATTTGTTTATCGCGCCAACTACAGTAATGACTTTTTCGCTGCCACTCGGCTACTCGGCCTAGGAGCTTTTCTGTTTCGTGCATGATCGGATACAACAGGCCTCTTTCGGCTCGTAACGTTGACTTTTGTCTTTATTAATGTAACAAGAGATTTTTCGAAGAAGCAAGCCTGGATGTAATCGAAGATGAAATTAAAAATTTGTAAGCGATTATTAAAAGAGACGGACTGCTTGCCCTCTGATTTTTTCAGCAGTTTTTTCTACATTAATTCTAAAAATATAATGAAATTAATTAATAATCATTGTAAAGAATATATATAATTAGCATGAATCAATAATTACAAACGTAAGGGAAAAAACAATATTTTTATTTCTAAATTAAGGTATTACCCGTGCGAATGGTATCAAACTTGAAATTTAGGCATTTGAAATTGTGCGCCAACTAGCTCTTTTCGGCTTTGTGCATGATCGGGTACGACCGGCCTCTATTGGCTCGTAACGATGAGGGAAGGTTCCAAAGAGGAAATGAGCAATTCAAATGGCTGTACGATGATCCGCTCGTCATTATCTCGGCAACCTCCCACCTCACCTCTGGTACCGTACCCGCATTCCACCAGTACGGACGCAGTACTAATTGCTAATACCGTGTGCGTATTCCGTTAATATAGGCGCAGTGCTGGTTGCCAGTACGGTTTAAGTATTGATTTTCCAGTTATGCATGCTCATTTGAGCCCCTTACTGCCAGGGAGTAATCAGAAAGTGCTGGCAAGCCGGCGTTATGGGCACAGTACTGCACCCGTTGTTAAAGTCGGATTTGAATGTAATACTGGTGAAATAACGGAACCGGCGTTTCACCAGCGATTGGCACACTACTGGCCACATACTAACTTTAAGTTCAGATTAAAAAACCGACATAAGGGTGACGTCCCATGATGGCAGAATTGCGTGGCGTATTGCGTAATGCGTCAAATCACTAAACATTTCAACCATTCACAGTGTTTCTCTGAATCACTAGGAGAATATTATTGGCGGAAATTTTTAGTGAATTGACGCATTACGCAAAACGCAACGGAACTCTGCAATCATGGGACACAACCCTCAGCGTTCAGCCAGTGGTTGTCCTGATACCGTGTCTACTACTGGCACAGTATGTGCGCACGATACAGCAACGAAAAGACGCCACGTCATACGTGGGTTGCCTATCTTCATCGTTTGCGCTATAGTTCTACATGGACGCGTTTTCGGCTGCGTTAGGCGTTAAAAGCAATACTCTGTCTCTTTCTTTTATAGTAAAACACGCAGATAGAAAGAGACAGAGTATTGCATTAACGCGTCCATGTAGAACTAGTGTTTCTTCATCGATCAGCGAGAACGAAGGAGGGACCGGCTTCTAATTTCTCAAATTTTATATGTGTATTTTATGTGTTATCGTGACTTACTTGAAGGAGATATCGCTGAGAAAGGTAAGTGAGTAAACATTTTAGTATAAAAATCATGGAAAACTTCTATTTCGAGTTGACAAACGTCGACAGTTAGTCGCATTACACAAATTGAAATTATTAGGTTATGTTTTTGTACTTTTGAGTTTTTATTGCTTTTATTTCTAAAATTAGATTTCTAGTGTAGTTTTTAATTATCGATATTCGATACAAATAATACTAATTTTGGAAAATGATAAACTTATGCAGTGTCAATTGTTAACTTCGTCACGATGGACCTCGTGTGACAAATAAAAAATAATTAAATTAAATTAAATTGTTTATTTTTGATTATTGTCTTTCTTCTCAGTTTCCACTTATCGATCGACTTCTTCGATTGCGCAGCTTCAACCAACTTCAACCAGCTAAGAATCATTTCAGCTTTCGCCATCTACATTTTTCTGTGTTTTCACGAAGCATGATATCCCTGAGATAAGTAAGTAACAAAACCAATCAGTGTAAACATTATGGAAAAAGTGTATTTTAAATTAAGAAACATATCTTTTATTTCTAAAATTAGACATATAGTATAGTTTGTAGTTATTGATACTCGTTATTGATAATCGTTCAAAATAGTTCAATGTAAAATTGAAAGCCTTAATAGTTTAAAAATTTGCAGTGCATTGTTTCGAAGCTCTCAAAGGCTTGACATTTTAATAAAAGTATATGATGTCCTAAAGGTTGTAGTTCAAATCAAATTTTGCAGGTCTTTAAATAAACTTTCACCTTGAACGGTTACAATTTGCAATTGACAAGCATTGATCATGATAATTTGTAGTATTTTAAATGTTTTCTATTCGTGATATTACATTTTTTTAGTTTTCATGTCTTGAATTTCAGATTTTGAGTTTAGCTGCCACCCCAGGGGGAAAAGTCGGATATTAGCCAGAGTTCACAACCGGCGCAGTACCGTGTTAGTACTGTGCCAACTACCGGTATAGTACTGGTTTACGACTGGCCCAGTACTGTCTGTCATTACTGGTAGAAAACTGACGCAAGAATTCCGCCAACGGTTGGCGATATACTGGTTTACGACTGTCCAGTACTGACCGTCACCTCCGATGAAATACCGACACAGGAGTTCCGCCAACGTTAAGCGTGATACTGATCTATGACTGGCGCAGTACAGATACGTATTACCGGTAAAATACTAACACACGAGTTCAACCAACGGCTGGCATCATACTGGTCTACTACTGGCTGAGGAGTAATATGCATTACTGGTGAAATACCGGTACCAGCGTTTCGCCACTGATTGTAGTGCTGCTGGCGACATACCAACTTCAAGTTCTGATTAAAAACTGAAATAAGAGTTCAGCTAGTGATTAGTTTGATGCTGGGTCTACTACTGGCACAGTACTGATACGTATTACTGGTCAAATACTGACACAAGAGTTCAACTCACGGTTGGCATCATAATGATGTACTACTGTATTGGTCTAGTACTGTAGATTAGTACAGAATTTAAATATCATTAGGGCATTTAGCCAAACCGCGCCAGTAACAACAGTATATACTGGCCCAGTATTGTGAGTCAGCACAGAAATTAGTCATCATTAGGAGTTGTACCAGTATCACGCCATTACCAACGTTATTCACTGGCCCGGTACTACACATCAGTACATCCCAGGTGGAAATGTCGGTAGTGTGCCGGAATTAACCACCGGCGCAGTACTGCCCACCAGTACAGACAGCCGGTGGTTCCCCCAGTGCTAGCAGAACGTTGGCTGCATAACCGGGGTGGTACTATGCCAGTAGTACAAAAATAGACTTAAGGGCATGCTCTACGGTGACCACGTGACCAAACCAGTCCTCGGTTCGGAAAAATTTTTTTGGTGTTCACCATGTCCAAAGACAATGATATATCGCTTTCAAAGTTTGGGATATAGAAAATGAGAAAATAAATTGCATTTGTATATTTAGTTTGAGTAATAATCTTGAAAAAAATTATCCAAGTAAAAATAAGTGGCTAAAATTATTTTCATTTTTTTGGTATTCACTACATCCACATGGATTGAGATATCGTGTTTAAAATTTGACAGATAAAATAAAAAGCACTAAAGAACGTTTGTATACATCAATATGTTAATAATTTCAAAGAAAGTTTATTTATAAATTCATGAAATAGGATATTACCATTCCATTACCATCGTTTTCAGGATTTGGAAAGTTATACAAAAAGGCCTCCATTTAAAAACAAAATTTCCGTCAACCTCAATTCAGTGGCGTAACTAGAACATGGAATTCCTTCCCACAAATATTTATTTATGAGAATATTTTCATCAATTCGGTTGTTCTTGTAAGTAAGCAATCACCTTAATTAAAAAAATTATTGGATATCTCCCGTTTTTTAATATTTCCTTTTGATTTCATTGAAATAAATACAATTTATCGGTTATGTGCTCCAATTCATTTTGAGGTTATGTCAGTGAATAAGAGTTTTAAAAATTTATTTCTAGAAGTTATTTCAGGCCTCAGAAATAACGAAAGTATTTAAAATAATAAACAAATTGTACAGATTGTGTAAATGGTTATCCCGGGATGAATTTCATGGACTACACGCTGGATCGTTCGCGAAGAGCAATGTGAAGACTGCCCTTTGTTAAAAACACCGATTTCAAAGAAGCCGACGGTTATGTACCTGAAAGTTTCTATAATCTAAGAGACCTTAATTACAGTTTTTATTAACAACTCGTCAAAGTCAGCACTATCATTTCTCAAACGGAAGTCCCTCCTCCAACCTGACCTCTGGATTACAGCTGGGCTATAGGGTAAGATTGATTGTTGTTTTATTTTACAGGCCTCAGATTCACTAAACTAGTAACAAAATTTCACACTTTTTTAAAGAAGTTACACTATTCTAATACGAAGAAGACGAATTTTCAAGAAAATACATACGTTTCAAACTTTTAAACCATATATGTACAGGGTGGCTGCTCTACCTGTAAATGACGCTGAATTTATTTTTTTATTGGGAATTTTACAAATAGTAGGAAGAAAAATTTATTCAAGTTCTACTTCCAAACTTTTCAAAATTATTAGTTAAATTATAATATTTTTGAATTATAACCTTTAGTTTACAATACGTAATTCGAAAATCTTGTACTTCTAATGTTTGAGAAAACCCGTTGTTAGTTTATCGAATTTAAATGTAAATATTTTTAAAAGAAAACAATAATTGATTTGTGAAAATGATTCTAAATCCGTTCAAAAATTAGAAACTTCCAGATTTTACCCTTGAAAATTAAATTTATTCATTTCGTAAGTCTTAGTCACTAAAAAAATGGAAACATCCCACTGAAATTTTACAAAATAATTTTAACTTAATCATAACTTTATAATAATTTATTTGTAATTAAAGGCTTTTACTAAATTTAAAATATTTTTTCAGCCTAGAACATTCAATTTTTAATCCATTCAATTTTGAAATTTTTAATTAAGAACGAAAAATAATTATTTAACATTTAGAAATATTTGAATATTTATTTATGACGAATAAATTAAAACCAAGTGTTAAAAATTAAACAATTTGAAACTGAACTGTTTGAGAAAGAAAGCCTTGAATCGTTAAAATTTCAAAGAGCTTTTAAATTTTACACGTTTCAATCTTGATTGTTATTATTTTAAATGTTTAATTTTTAAGTGGAATGGTTGATTTTTAGTGCTTAAATAGTAAGTGTACACTTATTATTATCAGAAAAAATTGAGTAATTTTAACAGGTATTTAGAAGTTTTGAGGAGATTTAAAGCTAATGAAAAACTTGAAATAATTTCACATAATTTAAACAATTTGCAGATTTATAAAAAAATTAGAAACTTTTTAAGAATTGTGAAAGGCTTTAAAAGAATAAAAACATTTTTATAAGATTCCTAGAAAAATCGGAAACAATTTTTCATTTTGGAATGTTATTTTTAAAAATTATTCAAAAAAATTTCTAATGACTTCCATCTTTTTTAAAAACAAATCTGAAAGGTTTTAAGACATTTTTTTCAATTTGCGGTATTTTTTTTTAATTAAGGAAAACTCTGTTTATTTCAAAATATATTTAGAAATTCTAAGCAAATTTCAAAAATAATTATAACGTTGAATAAATTTAAAACAACTGATAGATTTGTCAATATTTTGAAAAAAAATTTTAAAGATTTTCAAAGATATTTTTAGTTTAAAAAATTGAATTTTTCTATTACTGACGTTTCTAGCAAAAAATTTTGCATGAAAAATCTTTGCGAACCGAAAAAAGGCGCGGAAAGTGACCGGGAATTTTTTTCCAGTTGAATATTCGTAATTTTAGTTGAAAATGCAGCTGCTTGGTTTAAAATTAATTTATAAATTGAAAATTCAGCTGTCATATTTTTAGTTGAACATTTGATCTTTGTTAGTTTAAAATTCCAAGATTTAACTAACAATTTATTTTTGTTTAATAAAAACTCGACTATTTCATTAAAAATTCACGAATTTTGTTTAAAAAATCGGTATTTTTGTAGAAAATCATCTTTTTCTTTGAAAGTTAATCTCCTTATTAAAAAATTCGTCATTCGTTTACAAATGAAGTACTCTGTCCAAATATTTATCATTTCAGCAAAAAAAAACATCTTTCATGTTGGAAATAAAATTACATGGTTGAAAATTAAGCTCTTTCGTTAAAAATTCTTTTTATTTATTCAAGATTTATCATTTTAATTAAAAATTAATTTCTTGTGTTGAAAAATCGCGATTAATTTGAAAACTTGTTTTTTCTTTAAATGGAAAGAAATTTTTTTGCCGAAACTGGAACTAGTTTTTTGAAAGTTTTATTCTTTTTTTATTAAATTTTTTTTTAACGGAGAAGGTTACTATTCTTCCAGTTAAATATTCCATCATTTTAATTAAAAATTCATCTTTTTGCTTGAACATTTACTTTTTGGATGCAAATCTAATTAGTCAATTTTTGGTTGACAGTTTATTGTTTTGGCATATTATGCCGCGTGACGGCCAGCTGTGCTGTTGAATTTCAACCATCTCAGGGCGGTTGCATTCCGAATAAAATGAATCGCTCCGATACTACCAGACCTACTTGCTGTCAAATTATAGGGAATTATCAATGTTGAGAAGTAAAGAGTTATAGACAAGGGCAGATCGGGACAGTTTTTCTAAGGGCCCTTCTGGGAGCAGAAAGATTGAAAAAGATAGAAGTTGAGGTATAGGAAGAAATAGAACTATTCTATCTTTTTAGATGAGTCACTTAGCATTTTTAAAAGGCTATATTTTCTGTCCATAATTTCAATAAGTTACAAAACAGCGCAATGAACAATTTTTTTCTAGAAACGTCAGTAATGAAAAAATTAATTTTTTTCAAACTAAAAATATCTTTGAAAAGCTTTAAATTGTTTTTTTTTAATATTGACAAATCTATCAGTTGTTTTAAATTTATTGAACGTTATAATTATTTTTGAAATTTGTTTAGAATTTCTAAATATATTTTGAAATAAACAGAGTTTTCCTTAATTTAAAGAAAATCCCGCAAATTGAAAAGAAGGTCTTAAAACCTTTCAGATTTATTTGTAAAAAAGTTGGAAGTCTTTAAAATTTTTTGAATAATTTTTAAAAATAACATTCCGAAATGAAAAATTCTTTCCAATTTTTCTAGGAATCTTATAAAAATATTTTTATTTTTTTGAAGCCTTTCACAATTCTTAAAAAGTTTCTAATTTTTTTTATAAATCTGCAAAAATATACAATTTGTTGTAAATTATGATGTGGCTATATGCACCGAAATTGGTACAAATAGCAGAATCTTTTCGGTAGAGACTTTTTTTAAATTATGTGAAATTATTTTAAGTTTTTCATTAGCTTTATGTCTCCTCAAAACTTCTAAATACCTGTTAAAATTACTCAATTTTTTTCTGATAATAATAAGTGTACGCTTGCTATTTAAGCACTAAAAATTAACAATTTCACTTGAAAATTAAACATTAAAAAAAATAACAATCAAAATTGAAACGTGTAAAATTTAAAAGCTCTTCGAAATTTTAACGATTCAGGGCTTTCTTTCTCAAACAGCTCAGTTTCAAATTTTTTAATTTGTAACACTTGGTTTTAAATTAATTGGTCATAAATAAATATTCAAATATTGCTAAATATTAAATAATTATTTTTCGTTCTTAATTAAAAATTGAATGGATTGAAAATTGAATGTTCTAGACTGAAAAAAGTATGTTAAATTTAGTAAAAGCCTTTAATTACAAATAAATTATTATAAAGTTATGTCTAAGTTAAAATTAGTTTGTAAAATTTCAATAGGATGTCTCAATTTTTTTTAATGACTAAGACTTTCAAAATAAATAGGCTTAATTTTTAACGCTTAAAACTAGACATTCATAAATTTAAACAGATTTAGAATCGTTTTGACAAATCAATTATTGTTCCGTTTTAAAATTATTTACATTTACATTTGATAAACTAACAACGGGTTTCCTTAGAAATGCGCAATTTGAACGCTTTTAATTTTAATTATTCACGTGTTTAGGACTGCATTCTAAAATTCTATAAATGAAAATAAAAATATTAATTCAGCAATTTTTAAAGTAGAAGATTTTCGAATAACGCATTGTAAACTGAATGATGTCAGAATTGAAAAATATAACAATTCAATTAATAATGGTTAAAACTTTGGAAAATGAACTTGGACAGATTAGATGTTTTTCCAAATAGTGCTAAATTCATTTCATTTTTTTTTTTAACTGTGAAATAGTGTAAATACTTCTGGTAGGTCTAAGGCCTGTGCAAAAACAATCAATTTTACTCTAAACCAGCTGTAATCCATGGGGACGATTGGAGCGGGGACTTCCGGTGCAGGTCATATTCCGCCCTGCTGTTCGTGAATAATCATATATATATAGTTATATTTTTAGATCGAAATTAATTAATTTGGTTGAAAACTCTTTATTTTTCTTATAAAACTTACTTTTCTACGTGCAAGTTAGACTATTCTAGTTTTGGCATGTGAATTTAGTTATATTTGTCTAAAAATGTAATTCTTATATTTTTGGTTCAAGAATAATTTTTTTTGTGGAAAAACAAACTATTTTCTTAAAAATTTGTTTTTTTTCGTGTTTAAACATTTATTTTTCTAACATTTTAACTATTATAATTTTTGTTGTGAATTGATATTTTTGGATAAAACTTCATATATCTTGTTGAAAATGAGTCTTTTTTTGTTAGAAAATTAATCTTTTGGGTGGAAAATTCAACTATCTATTTGGTTAACAATTCATATTTTGGTTGAAGGCTCATAATTTTAATTGAAAATTAATTGTTTAAAGGTTTCACATTTATTTTTAGGATTTAAAAAATTAAGTGAAAAGTGTTAAAAAAGTATTTAGAAACAAATTTTTTTCGCAATAATATTCCTAATCTTCTAGTTGTATGTTTGGTTTTATACATCGAAAACTTTAGAAATTGGGAATAGCTTGAATAAAGCGTTGTTTAATGATATACTTGTCAGGGAAAAATGTTGTCAAGTAAAATGAGACATTGAATACGGAAAAATGATATAATATTCTTTTTAGTAATTTATTTGCCTTTTATTTATATTTATCTTTTTTTTCTGTAGTTGCTTCCTTATAGGAATATATAGTTATCTATAGATTTTATTATTTGTCTGAAAATTCAATAACTTTGTTGAAAAGTTTTGTACATTCCAGAGATGCTCTTAAAACGTCTAATGCCAGTAGAAAAAATTTCCCGAGAACGTCTATGTCTTTAAGATGTCTATAGGTCATATTTAGGACATTGGACGTCTTAGAGACGTCGATTGGGCTAACATAAGACATCCTAAAAACGTCCCAAGCACGTTCTTGGGTTTTTTCTAGTTTTCTGCCCACTGAGTTTTTCGAAAATTTGTTTTTTCGGTTTGAAAATTGATGTCTTATTAGAAATTGCATCTGTCTTACATAAAAATGCAACTGATTGGTTAAAAATTCAACAATATTGTTAAAAAGTCGTCCTTTTTGGTTCAAACTTCAACTGTTTTGTTTAATATTCGTCTTTGTAGGTAGAAAATTTCATTATTTCGTAAAAAATGTACTACTTATTTCCCCTCTATAAGAAAAAGACTACGTCGTTCTTGTAACCGGCCAATTACTGGTAATAAACCGTAGGTTATCATCCATACTTTTGAGTCCACAGGATTGAGTACGTCAGACAATAGCTGTAGGTAATGAAATCCTGCGATTGAGCCAAACGAATAATGTCCGTCGATCTCCTGTTGTTAAGGATATTCTAATCAACCATACATTTTTGCATGCGTATGAGTTGATACAGTATTGCATAATAATAATAATAATAATAATAATAATAATAATAATAATAATAATAATAATAATAATAAGATTGTAGCAGTACTGTCAGCCTATTGACACAGCAGCAGTATTTACTAAAAGGTACCAAAAATGTGTACCTTGCATTCACCCCTGCCTTTTGTAAAGTGCTGCACTGTAACGGGCTGTATATCACGTGCCAAGGCCAATTTAATCAATCATAATATTTTCATAATTTCAATTGAAAAAATATTAGATAATAAGTAAACTGAGACTAAATTAACGCCATGTCACGTGATAAGAATATTCTTATCTGCAATATTGCTTACATGCATATTGGTTCTCGAAGTATTTAAAATTACAACAAAAAAATATATGCGTGACTTCTGTACAAGAATTGCACAATCTTTTTTTGTCTGTTAGATTGTAATTAACAAATTTCGAGGTTAGATTTAATTTTTTTTAATCAAAACAAAAACGGTAGGTTTCCATTTTTGTAAAATATTATAATCCTTCTCTTTACCTGATTTATTTTCAGGCGCCCTAAGCAAAGTTGCTCCTCAGGGCCTCGAGTTGACTTCATCCTGCACTGAAAGATCACAAGCTGAGAAACTTGTTTTCTTTACCGACCGCCGGTCCTCATATTAAATAGCTGACCATGATAAGATTGCATCAGCAGAGCATCGGTCGATCACGCTCAATATTATGTTATAGAATTATATTATGAAAAAATCTTCTTCTCTCAACTCTGTGCATGGCCATGCACTATCGTTTTATATTTATTTACCATTTCCCAAATTATTTCCTATTTCTTTTAAGTTTATTTTTTTTCATGTGGACAAAAAAAATTATAAGTGGGGCCTGGTTAATTCATTGTAGAATAGTCTAAAACAGCTAAAAAGCAAAACGTTACACGAAGGTTTAAAGAAAATTGTAATTTAAAAAAATGGTGCGCAACGTGGTAAAATTTGTAAGTTCCGTCGAAACAAATTTTAAATGCTCATTAAATGTTATTATGAGAACTTTTAAAATGGTCTAAAACGCGAAAAAATAAAATATTACACGAAGAAAAATGGTAGTCGATTTAAATTATTTATTTAAAAATTATTTAATTTATATTTCCGTAAACAGTTAGTTTATTTTATATCTATTTGATGTCGTATGATGATAAAAAAAAATAACTAGAAAAAAGAGTTGAAAAATTGTTGTTTTAACTTTAATCAAATGTATCTTATGAGGATGGCTTTTTCATAGAGTTTCAAATTGTCGGTTTAGCGCAGTGGTTAGCACTCCCGACTGCTAGGCGATAGATTTAGGTATTTAGATGTAGGTTCGAAACCCCGTAGCGTTAGAAATTTTATTTGTAATTTAATGTTTAAAAATGTAATATATGTATTCATTCTAAGCAGTGCCATTCTCAAGTATTAACAAAATACTCGCAGTCAATTATTATTTATCTTTTAAATACTTTTTTTGTTATATTTTTATACTATAGAAATAGTGGATGTTAAAATTAAAGAAACAGTTTGAAAATTATACTTTTATAATTATAAATAATATTCGGATGGTATGCAGTCGTATGGTGATGATTGGACGGTCTTTAAAACAATTAAATTGTACTTTCCCAGTACGGACAGTCAGTACTGCGCCTGTACTGACAGGCTAGTACCGCAAAGCATTACAAGCCAGTACTGGCATAGTACAGGCCCAGTACCGCCAGCCAGTACTGGAACTGCGACAGGCGGTACTGGGCCGATGGTGTATTTCTACCTGGGATACCTTCGTCATCACTTGGAGCCTGACCAGTACCTGCCCAGTACTAATCTTCAGTAGTGGCCCAGTGAAGAACTTAAGTGTTGGCCCAGTACTACATGTCAGTACGTCGCCGCGTTTGCAGTATTGGTTGAGGCGGTACTGGACCAGTACTAACAGAGGATACCGCACCAGCACCAAATGTAAGTACTAGCCCAGTACTGGCTAAATAATGCACGTCAGTACAGAAAATTGTTATCATTAGGGCTTTTACAGGTATAAAGCCAGTAGTCCTGTCAGTATTCTAACAGTACCGCGCCAGTACCGAACTCCGACCGGCGGTACTGACGTGGTACTGTGCCAGTGGTAAATTTCCCCCTGGGTCCCCGTAATTCAATAATATATACTTTATGTTTATAATTGTATTTTTATATTGTTTTCTTTTTACAGAAATCGTTTTGCAAAAATTCGAAAATGTTTCTCAGACTTTAATGATTATGTATCACCGCTGGTCCTCTATTTCGAGAAATCGAGAAGGCGGTAAGAAGAATCGAAACCGAAACTAATGACGACAATCTGAACAAACTGTGAAAAAGTTAGAACTGCGTATAAAAGTTTATTACTGTTAAACAAAATGTTTTATAATCTAGTTTAAGTATCGAATAATATATATGCATTTTTAGATTTTAAAAGTTCTTTTGTTTTTTACCACTAACTCTTGGCTCATACTGATTTTTTTCTTACTGATATCCCTTATTATTAGCGGTTTGACCAGTATCACGCCAGTAACAACAGTATGTAGTGGCCCAGTATTTCAGATCAGTACATAACTTGATTTTCCTTATGGTTTTTAACAGTAGGGCGTTAGTACCATTAGTACGTTTTGGACCAGTGCAGAACTTAGTGATTATTAGGGGTTTCACCAGTACAACGTCAGTACCAACTTTATTCACTGGCCCAGTACTAAAAGTCAGTATATACCTTGGTTATCACTTGAAGCCTGACCAGTACCTGCTCAGTACTAATTTGCAGTATTGGACCAGTGACGAACTTCAGTGCTGGCCCAGAACATTGTTATCATTAGGGGTTTCACTGGTACAAAGCCAATAGTCCTGCCAGTATTTTTACAGAATCTAGTCCGTGGATAATGAGGTGGAAAACCCAGGCTGTGCCGAACATGTCAAATTAGGCGTGCTACTCTTATCAGATCACTATATTGCATTGCAAAAATAAGTCCGTGAATGATGCTAAATACCGGAACAGCCCCGTGCAGACTATTAAAAAATCTAGCTCTAACCCAATATGTCTTCGATATATTGGGCTAAAGTTAAAAATGAGCTGTCTTATTTATTTTTTTTATTTTTACAAAAATAATTATATATACTAATAGTAATAATAATCATGAAATAGAATTTACAATATAATAATGCAAGTAGGGGAAACTTTGATACATGGGGTCACAAAATTTTTTTAATTCTTTTAGAACTTTTATAGAAAATTTATGAGGAAAACGTCACTCTACGCCATACTTCTTTCAATATCTCTTCAAATATCATCATCTCTTTTGCCGTGCTCAAAGGGCCGTCTCATCGCACGCTGCACCCGCGACTCGCAAGTTTGAGCGCGTCTAGGGCGTGCGACTTTTGGCTTTCGCGCTGAGCACACGATAATATATTTATCTCGCGCTGAACACTTGATCATGTATTTACCTCGGACTGAACGCTCGATCCTTTTACTTACCCCACATATTTGAACAGACCTTTTTTTTGAGAATTTTTTTCTGGTCACGTTTTTTTTTCGTGATTGAAACAAAAGCTACACATCCTATCAAAAATTCATTGATAACAAAGGGGTGGGTCGGTAAGGCCGGTTTTTGGCCTAATTTATTTTTGTACCAAAAAATCTGAAAAAATCATGGTCGTATCTTATAAGTATCCCGAGTCGATTGCACGCTAAACGGACTACCCTT
>NC_046661.1:36340144-36341285 GCF_010883055.1 Belonocnema kinseyi | reverse complement strand
ATGTTCAGCTAGTGCTGATTGCGTGAAGTGTTTTAGCCTGACTTTACTTTCATGTTCCTTCATACGTTGGTTCACCGCTCTCCCGGTTTCTCCAATATAGACATTGCCACAAGAACAAGGGATTTTATATACTCCTGGATCACTGAAGGGTGCCTTTTTATCTTTCGGGTTATTTAGTAGTTGTCCTATTTTCGCAGGTGGTTTAAATATGGTTTGGATGTTGTGTTTGTTGAGAATTCTTCCTATTTGTTCTGTGACACCTTGGATGTAGGGTAGAGTGGTGGTCATTTTACTCTCTTTTTCTTTCGTAGGTTGTGTTGACTTGCTTTTTTGAGTGTGTTTTCTTATTGATTTATTAATTTGTTTGTTTGTTTGTGTAATCGTTCTGTATTAGCATTTGTTTAACGTTTTGTAATTCCTTTTGTAAGTTAACTTTGTCCGTTATGGAGACAGCTCTGTATACAAAGGAGTTGATGACCGATTGTTTTCGAGATGGGTGATGGTGGGAGGAGGCATGTAAGTATCTGTTTGTATGCGTGGGTTTTCTGTAAACTTCATGTCCCAATGTGTTATCAGATTTTTTGTAAACTAATACGTCCAAGAAAGGCAATTTTCCGTTTTGTTCTATTTCCATGGTGAACTGGATATTAGGATGTAATTGATTGATAAAATCGAAAAACTTATTTAGTTCATCTCGTCCATGTCGCCAGATGACAAATGTGTCATCAACCTAACGGAATCAAAATTCTGGTTTAAGTTTGGCTTGGTTAAAAATTTTAGTTTCTAGATGTTCCATAAAAACATTGGCGATTACAGGTAAGATAGGGGATCCCATTGCTGCCCCTGAGGTTTGTTCGTAGAATTGGTTATTGAACGAGAAATAAGTATTATTGAGACATTGTTCTATCAAAGGTATAAGCTCGGAAGGGAAGTTTGTGAAAGATTTAATAATTTTAATTGTATCTGAGATTGGCACGTTTGTAAAAAGAGATACTATGTCAAAACTCACTATGATGTCTTGGGGTTGAATGTGAATCTTTTGTATCTTTTTAATAAAGTCAAATGAGTTTTGGACGTGAGTGATGGAGTTTCCTGTAAAAGGATTTAGTTTTGCAGCGAGAAAACGTGCTAGGTTGTAAGT
>NC_046661.1:36337631-36340044 GCF_010883055.1 Belonocnema kinseyi | reverse complement strand
TGGAGTCGCTAATTACGAATCTGGCATCCGTTGAACTCTATCGCTTCAGGTTCAAGGTCATTTGAAGGTCATTTGAAGTTCAAATCGAGAAAAAACGGTAAACAAATTTAAAAAAAATATGTTATAGGTTTTTGGGGTCGCTGATCATGACCGATTATGACTCAAAAAACCTATAACGTATTTTTTAGGATTTTTTACCGTTTTCTCTCGATTTGACCTTCCAATGACCTTGAACCTGACGCGATAAAAGTCAACGGACGCCAGATTTGTATTCGGCGACCCCGAAAACCATAGTAAACCCGAGCTAACCTCAGAATACATGTTTAAGAGTGTCAAATCTCTCGAAAATACAGTTGGTGGGTAGTGGTGTTTCCTATATTTGTAGGGGGGGTGGGGGTGGCTGGGGGGTGGAGGGTAGTCCGTTTAGCGTGCAATCGACTCGGGATACTTATAAGAGACTACCATGATTTTTTCAGATTTTTTGGTCCAAAAATAAATTAGGCCAAAAACCGGCCTTACCGACCCTCCCCCTTTGAAGCTCTTTTTTGCATGAACAAATTTCTTTGATACATTTTTTTCGTAGCTTGTGTCGTATGTCAAATTTTTTTTTTTTAGTTTTAATCCGCCAATTCCTACTAAAGTTATCGTGTTAACAGATTAGAAAATCTACGGATACATTCGCGAAAACCTGTGTTTCGGGTTCAGAGGGTCTCAAAACGTGAACACTCAGAAAAAAATGGCGGTAAGGGGGGAGGGGGGGGAGTTACACAAATATAATACCTTCTCTAACGAGAATGTAAAAAAAACAATTTCGTGATTAAATATTTTCTTGCAACTTGTGCAGTTTTTTATACATTTCAAAATACAGCCAAAAGATTTTGTTAAATAAAAATTTATTGTAACCAGGGTCATTAGCCAGGGTCATTAGCGACTGCACTATGTAACACAAGAAAATCACGACACCGTTCAAAACGTCATTAGGCCCAATTTTTTAATTTGATTCAGTGAAATTTATTATTTAAACAAATAGAACTTCAAAATTGGACATTTTACGAATATTATTATTTTTCTCCGAAGAAAAGACTTAAGAGAAGTCGTTATATAGTATATCAGAATTATTGCAGATATATTTCAGGAACATGAGTATTAGGTTTAAGATTTAGGTTAATTGTTATAAACAAGTAATATAAACAATTACTTTCATACTTGCTCAACCACAACAAAAAAGTCTATCTTGATTAAAAATACCTAAATATATCGTAGAAGTAGTATTAAGAATGGAAAATAAACATTAGTTAAAAATTACTACTACAATAAATATTCTAATCAACAAATTGTGTTATTTTTTTTCGAAGATGTTTTTCTCATCAACAAACTTTCAAATTAATTCTAAATTATAATCAATAGCTGCAAAACAATATCAATCTTAAATATTTTTATCATTAATAACAATATTGTGAACAAATAAATTTATTTTAGCATTCTCCACCGGAAGAGATTATTTTTTCTGCTAAATTATGTTGCAATTTTCTAAGTGGTTATAATTCATCAAGAAAGTGGGGCAAGAACTGGCTATTGTTATTGTTATTAACAATAGCAATAGTATAGCATAGTATAGCACAGTATAGCAAAATGAAATCGCGAAATACTTTTTCATTTATATTTTGTTTCTGTGTCATAATTCTCCATTATTGTTTGATACTAATATTAATTCAGAATTACTTAGAAAGTTACTTAATTGAGCAATACTATCGAGATGCATTAAAATAATCAATACAAAAAAACCCGCTTGTTCATACGCAAACTTGCTACAGATTAGTGTTTATTTAAAATATTGTTAATAACAATAACAATAGCGAGCTTTTGCCACACTTTCTTGATGATTTATAACCACTTAGAAAACTGCAACATGATTTAGCATAAGAAATAATTATTTCTTATGGAAAACGCTAAATTTTTGAATTTGTTTATAATACTGTTATTAACAATAAATATATTTAACGTTTACATTTTTTGCAGCTATTTATCATAATTTAGAATTCATTTGAAAGTTGGTTGACGAGAAAAACATTTTCGAAAAAAATAAAATAACACAATTTGTTTCTAAGAATATTTATGAAAGTGGTAATTGTTGATAAAAAGAGATATTTCGGGTTTCACTCGTGTAAAAGACTACGAATTGTTTGCCGACGTTTCGTGAACATTGCAGTTCACATCTTCAGGGCTGACCTGAAACTGAGGAATCAGGTCATGATGTTCTTAGGTATACTTTCTACGATGCCTATGATTGGCCATAGCGCCCCACCGTGGAGACTGGTCGAACTTGATTGGCCAATCAAGTCTTTTTTAAAAAATCCGGGAGAACGGAAAGCCAAATCGGATTGGTATTATATCCATTATCCCTATTGATGTT
>NC_046661.1:36335169-36337531 GCF_010883055.1 Belonocnema kinseyi | reverse complement strand
GTCCTTTAGATAAGGCTGAAATCATTTCATTGTTGAGAGGGTGGTCAGAGATTTTTTTTACTGTATTTGTTAGTTTAGTTTGCTTTACTGGAAGTAATTTGTAAAATTTTGTTTTTTGTTTTTGGGTGGAAAGCTCTTTAATCCGTTGGGATTGGTCAAACGATATGCGGTCCAATGTGGACCAAAACAATTCGTAGTTTTTTACACGAGTGAAACCCGAAATATCTCTTTTTATCAAAATGAATCATCGTGAAAGCATAAAATCTATTATCAAGGAACTCTACGGGGAGAGTATTCTTACTAAAACCAACACCTTTAGTAAGCTCACGACTTCTCAAGGTAAGCTACTAACATCCTTAGCTTTTTTGAAACGGTGCAGAGAAAACAAAATAGTCCCAAAATTCTTACAACTGAAAAATAATTTGCGAACATCTAAATCCAAATCGATTCTGCATAATACAAGGTTGCTTCTCGTTAAAGAAAGAATACAACATACCAAATTTCTTTTGCACACTATCTCTAAAAAATTATTAAAACTTCATCTTTTCCTATCAAATACCCTCAGATTTGACATTTGGTCCACATTGGACCGTATATCGTTTGACCAATCCCAACGGATTAAAGAGCTTTCCACCAAAAAACAAAAAACAAAATTTGACAAATTACTTCCAGTAAAGCAAACTAAACTAACAAATACAGTAAAAAACATCTCTGACCACCCTCTCAACAATGAAATGATTTCAGCCTTATCTAAAGGACATAATTTTGCTGTAGCTCCATCGAAAATCCCAAAAGAAGAAATAATCAGCAATTTAGAATCCACAATATATACCCTTTCACCCGAAAAAGCAAATGAAATACGACGAAGGACGGCCAACATTTTACGCCAAGCTCAAGTTCCATCCTCAAACTTAACAAAACAAGAAAAAACCGCAATTAAAGAACTTAATCAAAATAAAGATATTATAATATAACCCGCAGCCAAAGGCAACACAACAGTAATAATGAATAAAGAAGACTATAATAACAAAATCATGGACCTTCTAACTGACGATACATACAAAAAACTTAAAAAGGACCCCACAAAAACAATAGTCAGTAAAACAAAGACTCTTCTCAAAGACTCTAAACTTGACAGCCAAACAATATCCAACTTAATTCCTACTAATCCCATCTCTCCAAAACTTTACGGGCTCCCAAAAATTCACAAGGAAAACATTCCACTCAGACCGATCGTCAGCGCCATAAACTCACCAACTTACAACCTAGCACGTTTTCTCGCTGCATAACTAAATCCTTTTACAGGAAACTCCATCACTCACGTCCAAAACTCATTTGACTTTATTAAAAAGATACAAAAGATATACATTCAACCCCAAGACATCATAGTGAGTTTTGACATAGTATCTCTTTTTACAAACGTGCCAATCTCAGATACAATTAATATTATTAAATCTTTCACAAACTTCCCTTCCGAGCTTATACTTTTGATAGAACAATGTCTCAATAATACTTACTTCTCGTTCAATAACCAATTCTACGAACATACCTCAGGGGCAGCAATGGGATCCCCTATCTCACCTGTAATAGCCAATGTTTTTATGGAACATCTAGAACTAAAATCTTTAACCAAGCCAAACTTAAACCAGAATTTTGGTTCCGTTACTTTGATGACACATTTGTCATCTGGCGACATGGACGAGATGAACTAAATAAGTTTTTCGATTTTATCAATCAATTACATTTTAATATCCAGTTCACCATGGAAATAGAACAAAACGGAAAATTGCCTTTCTTGGACGTATTAGTTTACAAAAAATCTGATAACACATTGGGACATGAAGTTTACAGAAAACCCACGCATACAAACAGATACTTACATGCCTCCTCCCACCATCACCCATCTCGAAAACAATCGGTCATCAACTTCTTTGTATACAGAGCTGTCTCCATAACGGACAAGGTTAACTTGAAAAGGAATTACAAAACGTTAAACAAATGCTAATACAGAACGATTACACAAACAAACAAACAAATTAATAAATCAATAAGAAAACACACTCAAAAAAGCAAGTCAACACAACCTACGAAAGAAAAAGATAGTAAAATGACCACCACTCTACCCTAAATCCAAGGTGTCACAGAACAAATAGGAAGAATTCTCAACAAAGATAACATCCAAACCATATTTAAACCACCTGCGAAAATAGGACAACTACTAAATAATCCTAAAGATAAAAAGGTACCCTTCAGTGATCCAGGAGTATACAAAATCCCTTGTTCTTGTGGCAAAGTCTATATTGGAGAAACCGGGAGAGCGGTGAGCCAACGTATGAAGGAACATGAAAGTAAAGTCAGGCTA
>NC_046661.1:36318379-36335069 GCF_010883055.1 Belonocnema kinseyi | reverse complement strand
ACCTAAGAACATCATGACCTGATTCCTCAGTTTCAGGTCAGCCCTGAAGATGTGAACTGCAATGTTCACGAAACGTCGACAAACAATTCGTAGTTTTTTACAAGAGTGAAACCCGAAATATCTCTTTTTATCAAAATGAATCATCGTTGAAAGCATAAAATCTATTATCAGTGGTAATTGTTCATAACAATTAACATCAATCTTAAACCTAATGTTCAGGTTCCTGCAGTACATATGCAATAATTCTGATAGATAGCGACTTCTATTAAGTCTTTTCTTCGGAGAAAAATAATAATATTCGTAAAATGTCCAATTTTGACGTTCTATTTGTTTAAATAATAAATTTCGCAGAGTGGAATTAAAAATCGAGCCTAATGACGTTCTGCAGGATTTAATTATGAGCATTTAAAAAGAACATCAAAATTGGTCAAGAATTGTAGTCTGTAGTAGATTATGAACAGTAAATTCCCGATTCCTCCACCGTCCGAGCCACGATGACTCCCTCGATGATAATCTTGTAGGGCTTTCAAAAAGCAACATTTTTATTTTCTTGCTTATTTTCATATTGAACGTTATTTAGGTTACGATTTTTTTGAGCACCACGAATAGATGTACACAGAATTTCTAAAAAAAATAGTTTTAAAAATATAGAAAAAGCTCCAAATTTGTTATATTCTATCCAAAATAGTTGGCTAACGAACTTGACCTTCTTATAGCACACTGACAGAGTTCAACAAAGGCCAATTCAATCTGACTATTCTTTCAATAGTTATTCTACACACAGACCCATTTGCGAAAATCTGTTTTTCGGGCTTAGAAGGTCTCAAAGCGTACAGAGTTGATAAAAACGTGTGTGGGGATGGGGGGGGGGGCGGGTCAAATTTTACACAAAACTTCTCTAATGAGAATGTAAAAATGGTGTATATCAAAACAATACCATTAATTTTCGTAGAATTGGAATTAATTTAGAGGAACCTAAGTTAAACGAGAAGAATTCAATGAAATTCATAAAAATTCAAAGTTACTTTTTAAATACAAAAAAAGACAATTGAATTTAGTAACTATTACGCGAGCCCAGAAAAATGCCAGGAAAATTAATAGGAGTTGATATAATGCCTAAGAATTCAAGGTGAGATCAAAAGACTACAGGATAAATTGGAGTAATTTAAGCATATAAAAAATAAAACTGAATTTAAAAAATAACTGAGTTCAAAATAATTCAAAAATATGGAAAAATTAATTGAATTCAGTGAGTTTTAGTAAGTGAGTGAGATTTGAGGTGAGATATAAATACTTCAGGATGAATAAAAGAAAAACTTTTTAAAAATGCACTGGAACAAATACAATTTAGAATTCAGGATTGAAGAAATTTAGGAGAATTCAAATACATTTTGTTTTTAATTCAAAAGAATTTTTGAAAAATTAAAAGAATTCATGATAAATGGCAAAGAATTCATTGAAATTTACTAAAACCCTCGAAAATTTCAGAAAATCTTGCGAAATCTTTTAACATATGTTAAGCCTTATAGATCCTGTAAAATCGTTTCACATCTTCGAATATTCTAGAAAATTCATATTAAAATATATCAAAATCTTTGAAATCTCTGCAAATTATTGGTAATGAATAGTTTTTTGAAATATTTTTAAATTCACTAAAATATTTAGATGTGAAAGCTCTTCAAATACTCTAAAATCTTAAAGATCCCTTTACATTATTGAAATCTATTGAAAATTTATCGGGATCTTTAAAAACAACCTGAAATATTTCGAATTAACTCAATTCAGAAATACGTATGAACCTGAATTGAATAGCGATTAACCCATTAGTTCATGCATTGAATGAAAAGTGACTAATGTTATCTTTTCATTTTTAAAAGTGACCAAGACTTAATTTGAAAAAAATCGTGACTAATAGTGACTGTGTGGCAGCCCTGATTATTTTTTACAGCTATTTCTTACAGAAGAATCTCTTATCTTTGCCATTTTTTTTCAACATCGCTGACTTTGAAAGCTTCGATATTTTTTCTTAGATTTCAAAGGTCTTTTAGAATTCCAAATTATTTGTAAACATTTCAAAACCTTTCTGAGATTTTGGACTTAAAACAGGCAATTTCGGACAAGAATTACAATTCTGTGTTGGAACATCAGATAATTTTTGATCATAAGAATTACAGTTCAAACTTTGAGCAGAGAATTTTGTATTTATTCATAGAAAGTTTTTTTAGATTCGTTAATCATATTGAAAAAATATGAAGGCCCCCGAGTCGAAATATACCCACTACTTTTACACTCTTCACGATCATATTAGTAGGGGCTAAAATTGTAAAGTAGAGGATATTCCCATATGATTTTTGCCCCTACTTTAGCGCTCTCATGGGCACAAATTTCCAAATCTTCCATTTGGGGCGACAAAATAGATGCTTAGTTTTTGTTTCTTATTTAACGCTCCACACTCTACCTTCCTGTACAGAATAAAGTTATTTGACGAAAAATTAACCAAAGTAGAGCAAGAAGAAGACATAGTGACATTTGCATAATGTTTCAAATCATTTTGCACAGGGAAAAAAATATCCATTCAATTTTATATAACTATTTCTATAGTAAAGGATACGCTGGGTAGTTTAGTAAAAGTTGAAATCGCATTAGCTTCACATTGCGTTGAAATAATCCCGAAACTATAGAGAACAGTTCTATAAAATTATAACCAATTTTTCGCCACAAAAAATTAATCTTTTGTGTTATTATATTATTACTATTATACTCTAATATTTGTTCACATGTTTAAGCACACAATTATTTACTATTACACAATCAGCACACTATTTATAATCGCATGCTATGAAAATTTTTATTTGCCACGGGTTCGAACCCTATAAGTTTCGCATTTCTAACGCCTAAAGCCTCTCGGCTAGCCGAGCTTGAAGTATGAAAAAAAATCTGATATATAACCTACAGCTGTGCAAGGCCGTCTGCAAATTGTTGTGACCCATTCTGTAAAAAATATTGCTACGCTTATAATAATATATGTAGCAAGATTTTAGATTTTGAAAATATAACAAATTATTTTTGTATATTTTATGTGCTTTAACAAGATTTATAATAAATCCAAAAATATTCCGAGATATTTTAAAAGATTTTAAAAAATTCAATATATATTTTCAGAAATTTAATAGGTTTTAAAGGATTTCCACCAACTTCAAAATAACTTAAAACCCCTTAAATTCATTAATAATATCTTGAACTCTTTTAAATGATTCGAAATATTTTGAAAATCGATTATAAACTTTAAAAAATTTTTAGTCAAATACCTCCCCTTAAATCACTTGAAACTCCTGAAAATCTTTTCAGATACATAAAAATATTTTTAAATTACATGAAGATCCCTAAACTCTTTTGCATTTTTTAAAAATTATTTAAAATGCTTTGTAATATTTTAAATTCCTGTACAGACTTTTTAAACTATATTAAACCTTTTTTAATTGAAAACAATTTGTAAATCCAGTTAAATTATTTTGAAACTCATTAAAATCCTTTTAACCACTTGAAAATATTTTTTAATTACACAATAATACATAAACTCTTTTGAAATGGCATTAAATTTTTTTTAATCATTTTAAATCATTTGAAATCTTCAAAAACTTGTAGAGCGCAAAGGGAAATTGTGGAATGCGTCAGAATATTTGTGAATATTTTGGGATATTTTGGAATATCAAAAAAATTTGAGATCAATAAAGAATATCAAGAATACCAAGAATATTCAAAGAATACGCGTATGGGATTATTTAGTGAATGTATCAGGAATATTGGAGTGATCGACCCCTCGGCATATAGAAATAAATTAGTTCACAAATGTGACATTTTCAAGAAACCATTTTTTATTTTAAGTACATGTTACATTCAAATGTTTGGTATATATTTATAACCATCGGCGATCTTATTATTAGTGATTACAAGTAAACTGTAATCAACGTCGGTTTTTTTTAGAATAACGTACGAATAACAATCATCGCTGACCGAATCCATGTGAAATCAGCAGGGACCTACACTTGAAATCGCAGAATTTCTCGAGAGCGAAATACGTTATTATTTAAAGGAAATCATACTTTTTTCATGTTTTCAAAATGAGAAGAAAATTGGTTGAATTTGAGAAAGTTTAATTAGCAATTAAAAAATTATTAGTTTTTATGTGATTCGAATTTAATGCAAATAATTGAAATTTTGAAGGTTTTGATTATAAAAAAGTTTTAATATCACAATTTTTGGTGAATATAAATTTTGTCAGTTTAAAATAAAGTTCGAATTCTTTAAGTTTCAAGGTTCTGGAGTAGAATTTTTTTTTTCATTTCTAATGTTTCCCGTTTAAAATTATTATTTATTTTGAAAGTTTGTTTAGAATAATTCAATTCGTTTATTAATTTTATAACAATTCGCCTAATTAGCTTGAAGTTCAAATTATAATTTCGTTCTGTAATAACAATTTTAAATTCTAGAATTTCAGAAGCTTTAACTTTGAAAGATTCAATTTAGTTTTCAATATTAAATTGTCAAATCTTGATCACTTTGAATTTAGAATTGTTCAAATTCAAAAGTTTGCCATTTTTAATTATTTAATTTTGAGCGCTTTCTAGTATAAATAACTTTCAATTATCTAATCATAAAATATTCAATTTTTAAGGTTTTGACATTGACCTATTTTCAAAATTTTTAATCTGAAATCATTCAATTTCGTGATTTTTCAATTCAAAAGAAAATTGTGTGAAAGGAAAATCTATTTCTTTAGAATCTGTGGTAACTAATTTGGAGTAATTTTTGGTGGTACAGAAAAAACTCAATGCAAAAGATATATATCTTTCTTACCTTTTTATTTTGACGTTTCTTTTCGTGTGTTTGATACCTTTTTTTGGGGGGGGGGGGGTTGGATCTGCGTTCTTTATAACTATCTTTAAAATTTTAGCGTTGGTTTGCATTTTTTCTTTTGCTTACAGCCACCAGATTAGGGAAAACTTCTTTCCTCTTGAAGTCATTTCGATGTTATCACTTTAATATTTATTATTTAAAACCAATTAAACTGTTGCTTTTACCAACTGTGGTGATGGAATTTTAGAGAAAACAACAAAGTATCTGTCACGAGGGCGCAGGCATCGAGGCAAGGACGCCACATATTTTGTGCGTTAAAAGTTAAGAGGGTAAAAAGAAAAATTAAAAAATCTACGGAAAATATGGAGCTTTAAAGGAGACATAATTAAAACTGAAGAATATAGAGGCAAGACCTTCAATGTAGCGGCTGAAGCTTATACAGAAGCAAAATAGAATAAAAATATCTTTAGGAGTGGCTGCGTAGGAGCCAGTAGAATAAACAGCCTCAAAGTAGGGAGAATACTTCCACTTACAGCGTCAAAGTAGGGCCTATATTTGGACTCGGATAAAATTTATTGTCGATGCTTAATAAATTTCAACGTTGATAATTTAAATTAAAAAGTTGAAAGTTTGTGACAAAATTGGACTCTTAATCCCGAAGAGATAAATTCTAAATGAAGACTTAATTTTTACCTAAAAAACATGAATTAGTGGACAAAGAGTTGCATTTATAACCAAATAGAAACACTTTGAAGCAAAAATACACCAATTTTTATGAAAAAAGTTAAATTTTAAAATCTAGAAGGTGGCGTACGTTCTTTGTTAAATTTTAAAGCAACCAGTTGAGGTTTTAAGCCAAACAGAGGAAGTTTTTAGCAGACAATTCAATTTTCAAAAAATAAGTTAACTTTTAGCCATAAGAGATGATTTTCTACCAAAAAATATTCATTATCTATGAACAAAAAAACATGTTCAACAAACAATTAAATTTTCGACCAAAATATAAGACATTTCAATAAAACAGTTGAGCTTTCAATAACAAATCAAACATTTTTAAAGATTTCAAAAAGTTTCTGAGATTTCCGATTTAAAATAGGGAATTTTGGATAAGAATTATAATTGAACCGCTGGCGACCAAAAGGGGACACGGCCGGATTTAGCCTGAAAAGTATTGTCATGAGTGTCAATTTTTAAAATCTTTCTAATTTTAATTTTAAAGACTGATACTTGTAGAGAATTTCAAGGCGCATCTTTTTTCCTTTTGCAAAAGTTTATAGGTTTTGTAGTTTTTGAGATAATTGGTAAAAAGTGGATTTTTTTTAAACGAAAAATTCCAAACTTTTGTCACTTCAACTCGCGCTAATTTAGCCAATTTTCATCATTTCCCGATTTTCCCAATACAAAGTATGTGTTTAAGTCTTCTGAAACTATCTAAGAAAGAAAAACGAGAATATTGTAATAAACAAAAAAGTTATTAATTTTTTTTTTGAGGCAATGCAAAAATCGTGAATTTTAACCTTCAAGCGCCTCGTTTAGCGAACGAATTTTAAGCTACGGAAAATTTTCAGTGAGAAAGTTGTTCATTAAGGTTCAAAGAAGTTTTTTGGAAAGTTTTAGATCAATTCGATAAACAGTTCAAAAATTATGAATGTTTTAAAATCCAAGCGGTAATCTTGACGCTGCCCAAAAACGTGCCTGGCCGGCTACATACGCGCTGTAGCGAACGACGTGAAGGTCAAGTCAATCTTACCAAAATAAATGCACAACAGTAACTCCAGATATTATCATTAAAATAATTTGTTTATTAAACATTTAACATATAATATTATGCATATTATTGAACAAGAATAAATTAATCAAACAATATTTTATTAGAAACTACTTTTAGTCATTTTCGTCACTCTCTTCAGTTTCTTCGGCATCTGGATTCTGAGTTTGTACTTTTAAAAAATATGACTCGAAAAATTCTTTTCCTTTAGCGCTTAAATGCTGGAAGAGATTTTTTACATCCTTTATTTTGGCAGCTATTAATCCAATTCGGGGCGGAGGACTTTTCGAAAGATTTTCTAGTTTAAGCGTAGGTTTAAAGAAAAAAGTGGTTGGATTTTGCAACTCACAGTTGTCAAAAACATCCACTTTTTCATCAGGAAAAACATGCGAAACGAATGCTTTGCTGATTTGGAAATTTTTTGGCTTTCGCATTTTGCCTTTGAAACATTTTTCAAAATCCTGCAGAAGATCTTCACACTTCTCGACCATTGTGAATGAAGGTAAACGAGCATTGCGAATCATTTCTACATATTCAGCTTCAGTTTCAATTCGTTCTAATTTTTTCAGCTTTTGCGAATATGTGCCAAAATTCCTATTGCACTGACAATAGGAATGGCCTCGAACTGGAAACACATATTTAATCTCGCTTTACAAATAAATGGACAATAAAACCAAAAAATGAAAAACTGTGTAGTTTTTATTTTGTCCCGGACATGAGTCTGAAAATAATGTTATGCTGTTGAACTTGTCTTTAGCAAATTCTTTTAATACCGCGTATTTGATAAAACTGCAAACAGAGATAGCACCCTTCTTTACAATTCCCTCAAGAATAGGGAACATGTAAGTCTGGTTCGTAGTATGTACATGTACGTTAAATAGAAAAAGCCATGCTAATAGTAGGTAAAACTGCACGGACACGGGTATTTTTGGTAGTGGCAAATTATGTGCAAAATCAAATTCACAGCATAGACTATTATTTTCAGAGAGTATTTTCTTTTTTAACTTCAAATAAATTTCATTATTGTTTTTGTGATTAATTATTTCTTCCTTTATCTCTCCATTTGTCTCGTTTTTGTAGTAAGTATTGCACACGTCAGTTCTAGGTAATTTAAAGCTGAAGCCAACATTTCGGTTAAAATACTTAAAATAAACGGTTTGACTTATTGTAAATTTAGCCCCCGTTTTTTCTTTATAATATTTTCCGAATAATTTGTAAAGTTCTACAATAGAATTTCGTTTGTAATGTGAACTGTGATGTGGAATTGATTCGCAATGCTCTTCAATCTTTTTTTTTTAATTTTCTGTTAATTTAGGACAACTTTCGCGTACGCCACCTGCCAAATTTTTTAAAGGCTGCTTATTTAAAATCTTTTTTTGAACATTTTCAACTCTCCTTTTGCCCAAACATAGAAAAGCACAAAAAAATTTCTTACAAATCGGAACATTCTCTTCGTCAGCAGGAAATAAATATATCCAATGAATTAACCGTCCTAGTTTTTCACCTGCATTCGTTTGGATAGGATCCTTGCATTTTAAGAATCCTCTGAGAAACACATTTTGTTCATTATAGTTCCCGAGATTCCAAAAATTTGTATGTACTTTTTGTTATTGCACATTTGAAAACTTTTGGTAACATTTTTCTCCACAGCAGGATTCAATAGGTTTGAAATATCTCTCTGGGATTAGAATATCTTCAGCAATACCGTCTTTTTTAGTTTTAGACTTTGTAATGTATTCTTTTCCCTAAAGAAATAACAAATAATGCTATTAACTTCGTCATTAAAAATTTTAAATAATTACTTTAGACTATCTACATATTATATATACTTCAGTAAAAGAATTATTTAAAAAATCAAGAATAAAAAAAGTCATAAAATATTAAATTTATGATTAAAATTTATTTAAAAATTGCATTGACGGTTTCCAATCGTACCTGATTTCTGGAACATTTTTTCTTATTTTTAATCCACGAATCTTTATTTCTAGTTTTTTTTCTACCTTGTTTCATTTTAATATCTGTTTCTTTTTAATTAATATTCTCAAAAATATCTCAAAAATCTCAATAATCTCAAAAAAAATGCTTTTTCAACTATTATAAGAAATAATCACTTCGCTGATTCTATGCACGTTTTTGGGCAGCGTCAAGATTACCGCTTGGATTTTAAAACATTTTTAATTTTTGAACTATTAATCCAATTGATCTAAAACTTTCCAGAAAACTTCTTTGAACCCTAATGAACATTTTTCTTACAGAAAGCTTTCCGTAGCTTAAAATTCGTTCGCTAAACGAGGCGCTTGAAGGTTAAAATTCATGATTTTTGCATTGCCTCAAAAAAAATTAATAACTTTTTTGTTTATTACAATATACTCGTTTTTCTTTCTTATATAGTTTCAGAAGACTTAAGCACGTACTTTTTATTGGGGAAATCGGGAAATGATAAAAATTGGCTAAATTAGCCCGAGTTGAAGTGAAAAAAGTTTGGAATTTTTCATTTTAAAAAAATCCACTTTTTACCAATAATCTCAAAAACTACAAAACCTATAAATTTTTGAAAGAGGAAAAAAAGATGCGCCTTGAAATTCTTTACAAGTATCAGTCTTTAAAATTGAAATGAGAAAGATTTTTAAAATTGACACTCAGGACAATACTTCTCAGGCTAAATCCGGCCTTGTCCCCTTTTGGTCGCCAGCGGTTCAATTCTGTGTTGGAATATCAGATAATTTTCGTTTACAAGAATTACACTTCTGCTTTGAGCAAGGAATTTTAAAAAAAAATCATGATTCTGACTTTGAAAAGAGATTTTTTCTCCTGTTCGAAATTAAAAATTATAATTTGCACTTTCACAATTTATAATTATAATTTTCCCTTTCCAAAATCTAGAATATAATTCTTTATGGGAATTGCTTTTTTCAATTGTGACAATTATATATCTTTACTGAAATTCGCTATCCCTCTGCCAGTGAAAAAAATCATTTATAATTACGATTGCTAATGTTAGCATGGCTGCCTGAAGAAAGTTCAATCAGGAGCTAATTTAATCTAAGAAGTGACAAAAACTGACTATTGTTCACGTAGAAATAGACATGCATGTCAATACAGAATTTTATCTACTGCAAAATTTCCAATCGCTTATACATTAAATTTATCGGTTTGAATTTAAAAGATTAAATAAAATTCTATTGCTGGATTAGGGACAGAAAGTTAAGGTAGCAATTGCTACAATAAATTTTGCAAGTAATGTTCAGAAAAATTGTAATTAATTAGACTATAAACTAAGTTGTATTTCGATACTTTTTAATAGGAACTTGAAACACACAAAATCATCAATTAAAATAATTTCTTTTTCAATACTGCAGACTTTACTCATTATTACTACGAGTGTACTCTTAGGGATGTGGTACTTAGCAATAAAAAATACTGTACTTAATCATCGATATCGCGAATTATCACAGAGTAGTGAATAAAAGCACGTCGACTCATCGAAAATCGCTACTTATTCTGTTTATTATATCCTATAGTATACTAGGATAGATTTAACTCGCGTCTCACTGCTAGCTGTTTTGTAAAATTAAACTACATAAGATTTTTTTGAAACTGGGACCTTATTTTTGATATTTTCGTAATGCCTAGTTATTTTACATATTCGAATATATTTCCGTATCTTTCAAATTCTTATTTTAAGTTAAATATAATATTCGAGAGTAAATCGCACGTCGACTTCACAGCCTAAAATGCCCTCAAAACATGACAAATAGGGTGTTTTTTCACGAAAAGAAGGAAATAATGGGAAAATAATTTCTTTCAAAAAACATCAATACAGGTATCCTATTGAAATTCATATGAAATGCTTTCAATTTCTAAACTTTCAGCCAATAAAATAAATAAAAGTAAAATTGTGAGCAAAAATAGAATAGTTGAATTTCCCGTTAAAAATGTAATTCTTAACCAAAAAAATCTCATTTTCAGAAAAATTATTATATTTTCTGATGTAATAGTTGAATTTTTAGTTGAAAAATGGATTTTCAACAAAGTAGTTATAATTTTAAAAAGAGATGAATTTTGGATTTAAATAGTGAATATTTGAACCAAAAAATTAATTTTTAACAAATGTGTTTAGCTTTTAACTGCAAGTAGATGAAGTTTCAAGAAAAAAAGTAAACACAAAATGTGAAAAATATATATATTAAAATGGAGAAATATTTTCTCTTCGAAATACTACCTGTACTATAAATCTACCTGAAGCACTTTTTTCTAAATTCGGAAGAAGGAAATTTTAAATTGTGACGAATGTTGACTTAGAACACAGATTTTTTAAACTCCTTTCTTCTAAATCAACGTTAGAATTCTTCAAAAAAGTCCTGTTTCAAATGAAATTATATTTCTTTGACGAAACTATCTACTAAAACAAAAATTTTAATTATTTCCCCTCATATACCCTGCAACTGTAGGTAAGGTAGAAATCACGTTTCGAAATTGAGCAAAATTATTAAAATATTTAATATAATCAGTCAGCTGAATCATACTCAATCAGTCAGCCGCGATACAAATATCAAAAGAAGCATTCAATTCTTCAGACATCACATTTCTTTTACTATTTACCTGCAAAAAGAAACTTAAACAATCAGATAAAAATAAAAATGTGCAATACACTTAACTTTAACAATTCTTATTTTAAAATATGGATAGAATATACAAATTCTAAATTTGAAAATTTAAATTTTGCATTATAGATTTCAGAGAAAACTTCTCAAATAAAATGCAGTTAGATACAATTTTAAACAAAGTGATGAATTTTTAACCAAAATTTTAATATTTGTCTTCAAAATAGAGGAATTTTAAAATAGGAAGATGAAGTTTCAACTAAAACTATTAATTTTTAACTAGAATGATTGAACTTTTGACCAAAAAGATGAATCTCCAGCACAGAAGATTCATTTTTACCAAAAACGATGAATTTTCAACTAAAGAAGATAATTATTTAACCAAATATTGAATTATTAAATTTTTGTAAAAAATAAATGTTCAATCAGAGACATTAATTTTTATTTCAAATGGTAAATCTTCGACCAATAAAAAAATTATTAACCAAAGAGTTTAACTTTCAGCCAAGTTTCCAAAAGATGATCTTCCAAGAAAAAAAGTCGATTTTTTCATAAAGTATCCGGATTTTCAACGATGTAGTTGCATTTCTAATTAAAAAAGACAAATTATCATCCAAATTGTTGAATTTTGAACAAGAATATATAGACATTTTCAACAAAAAATGGACAATTAAATTTTTAACCAAAAAAATGAATTTTGAAATAAAATTATTAATCTTCGACTTGCATAGTTGAATTATAGGTATATACCAAAAATATGAATTTTCAACTATAAAGAACAATTTGCTACAAAAAAAGAAATTTGTTTACAGAGTACATACATTTTTAAATAAATAGGTAAATTTCTGGAAACAAAATATCCATTTTGAACCAAGTAGTTGAATTTCCATTTGAAAAAAATACAATTACGAGCAAAAATACATGTAATTGAAATTTTCTTGTAAAAATGTAACTATTACCAAACAAACAAAAAACGGCTGCAATTCAGAATAGGGTCATCACTTATTTTTTACCTAGAAATTTTTTTTTTTTATTGTCAACAAAAAAATAATTTTCAAACGAAAAAGAAACAAATTTTTAATAAAATATTTAAATTTTCGGTAAAAAATTCAATTTTCTACCCAAAGTGGGGCGATTAAATTGACAATAGAAAAAAATAACTTTCAACCAAACTGATGAATATTTTCAACTAAAATTCTGAATCTTAACTGAAATAGTTTAATTTTTTCACTCCCAAAAAAATAAATTTTGAACAAATATTATTAATTCTCTACAAAAAGGCGATTTTTCCACAAATTACAATTAGAAAAAAAAACAGTTTCATTATTAAATAAACAATATGAATTTTTAACCAAATAGATGAATTTTTATCCAAAAGACATACAATTTCAACCAAAAATAGAATAGTTGAATTTTCCGTTAAAAATCTAGTTCTTAACGAAAAAAGAATGATTTTCAGAAAAATAGTTAAATTTTCTACTATAATAGTTAAATTTTTAGTTGAAAAATTCATTTTCAACAATGTAGTTATATTTAAAAAAAAATTCAATCAAAATGAATCTCATAACAAAATAATTTTTTGATAAAAGTCTTTAGCTCTTAACTGCATCTAGATGAATTTTCAAGAAAAAGGTAAATGCATAACGAAAAATTCGAAACAAATATATTAAAATTCAAAAATATTTCCTTTTCGAAATACTACTTCTACTCTAAAAACTACTTGAAGCACTTTCTGTTTCGAAAATTTGGAAGAAGGAAATTTTAAATTGTGATAAATTTTGACTTAGAACAGAGATTTTTTAAACTCCTTTCTTCTAAATCACAGTTTCAATTCTTTTAAAAAATCCCCTTTCGCTAAACGCAAAATATCTATTTTAATTGATGAAGTTCATTATAAACATCATTGAGAACAACAGAGCAAAAAATTGAAAAATAAGTGAACTTTGTAAAATAAGTACTTCAATTCCCCACTAAAAAATATTAGTTTATAATAAAAAATTTAAGTTAAACTTTTAGCTGAAAAAATTAATTTTTTACAAATCAAACGGATTTTCAAGAAAAGAGTTAACTTTTCGACCTAAGTGATGAATTTTCAACTGAGTTTAGTTTTGAACTAAAAAAGTGAATTTTAAGTGAAACCGTTGCATTTTCAACCACAACAAATTAATTATTGCTGAAAAAGATACATTACACAACAAAACTTAAATAATTAAATTATAAGTTAGAAAAATTAGTGGTCAACCGAACAAATGAATTTTCGATCAGAACAATGGAATAATTCATGAAATAAGTTAACTTACTTCCCCCCTTCCCCCAAAACTTTCAAACAAAATTACTTTCAAGAGAAGAGCTACATTTTTAAACAAAGTGATGAATTTCCAACTAAAATTTTAAACCTTTATCTTTGGAATAGTTGAATTTTAAAGCAGGAAGATGGATTTTCTATTAAAACAATTAATTTTTAACTGGAACGATTGAACTTTTGATTATAAAGGATGAATTTCCAACCCAAAAGATTCATTTCTACTGAAAAAAATTAATTTGCAACTGAAAAAGAACATTTTTAAACAAAAAATTGAGATAAATTAATTTTAAATCAAAAAAATAAATGTTCAACTAAAGAAATTAATTTTCATCAAAACGATGATTCTTCGGACAGAAAAATTAATTTTTAATCAAGGATTTCAACTTTCAACCAAATTTCAAAAAATATATTTTACAAGAAAAAAAACAACTATTTTTTAACAAATGTTGAATTTTGAGTTAGAAAATATAAATTTGTAACAAAAAATTGACAATTATATTTTCAGTCAAAGAAATTAATTTTCAACAAAACTGACAAATTTGCAACTAAAATGATGAATCTTAAACTGTAATAGTTAAATTATATATACCAAAAATATGGATTTTCAACCATAAAGAAAAGATAGAATCTACATTGCCGGCGCCGGCAACATTGTTATTTGCCGGCGCCAGCAAGATTGTTGGTTGCCGGCTAGTTTTCGCGAAGAGCAAAATAGTAAATTAAAGCGAATTACGTATACAGTCATGCAAATACCTGAAAATATCATTTTCAAGGGCAAAATTGATAAAAATGGTGTTTGTAAAAAGAAAAACCGTAATACTTGATATTCGAAATGAGTTAGGATTCTGTTCATATTCTAGGAGTGGTATGAAATACCAGGGAGACTGCTGGATAGGTGTGAGATTTTGAATGAGGGTGGGTGTCGCCGAATGCACACTCTCTCCAAGAAATGGTATGAAAAAACTCATAAAAAGTGTTTATATTTAAAAAATAGGTACCAAAAAAGAACTTTCTAGCCTCGCCACAAGACGTTGGCAAAAGTTAGGGGCCAAGATTATTCATGTGACCAATCACAGGGGTACCTTCCCGCCCCGACGTGGCGTTGGAAAAGAGGTAGGGGTGTATGTATATAAACTTTTTAAATAAAAAACATAATTTTCTAATTTATAACACTGAAAATTATATTTGCATAATTCTATCCTCTGAATTTCGACAGCGCAGTGTAAACTCGTGTTTACAACCGATCGACAGCAACCGGTAGCGCTCGGTGTCACTCACGTCACTTCGAGGACCTTCGCCAATCTTCGTGTATTAATTTTCCCAAAAAGAACTCGTCCAGTTGAAGAAAGGCAAGTGATCAGAGAAAGAGAGAGATCAATCGTCGCTGAACTGAATACTGATGCCCCAGTTGAAGACAAATTTGGCTTTATTATTTCGTTTCTTAGCAGTGTCGGAAAGTACACTCGGAGCACCGGGCGCAGAGCTGAACATAAATGTTTGGGTCCCCTCGAAAATTGATCACAGACCTGTCCCCGTAACCCTATTGTACCCTATATCTAAACAATGTATAATAAGATGAAAGCTTCCTAGAGGCAGGCATTTGCAACAACGCAAAAACCCGGGAATTTCTGTAAAAAGAAACTGTAAAAATAATCTGGGCTGCCCGCAGTCACCGCTGGTAACTTTTTTCTGAAATAACTTTTTTAGTCACTTTAAAAAAAAAAGATCACAGTAGGTACTTTTCGTTCAATAAATGTTTCAATTCAAGTCTATACCTATTTCTCAATTATCTTCAATTCTTTAAAAATATTTCTAGGTATTTTTAAAGATTCGAAAAAATTTTCAATAGATTTAAATAATTTGAAGGTATTTAAAGGATTGTATACTATATTTAAAACACCTAAGGCATTTTCAAGAGCTTTTAATTGAAAATATGTTCAGGAATTTTAATAGATTCCAAAGAATTATTAAATAGTTTCAATAATGCGAAGGGATTTCAAAACCTTTGAAATATTTTAGTAGGAATTTTCTAGAATTTCGGAAGATATGGAACGGTTTTACAGGACCTATAAGGTTTTAGGAGATATTAAAAATTTGTCTGTATTTGTATATATTTTACTGGAATTCACTTGCATTTTTCAACTTATTATCTAATTGATTCTGAGGGTCAATTGATAGAGTGTTCCAATAATTATTTCAAATCTCACGATATTTTTAAAATCTTTGAAAAGTTTCAAACGATTCTGAAGGATTTTAAATATTTTATATTGTATTTTAAAATTTTACAAAGAAATTTTTTATTGATTTCAATAATTTAATGAAACTTAAAACTATTTCAAATATTTGAGGGTATTGTAAAAGACTCCTAGGAATTTTCAACAGTTTTAAAAACTTTCCAGGGATTTCAAAAGATCCTACAAAATTAAATTTTGTCCATTTTGTTCGATCGAAGCGATTCAAAATACTTGAAAAAATCTCAAAAAAGGAATTATAATTTTTTTAAAGTCATAAAAAATGTATATTTCCCATTTTTTGGTAGGACTTATCATTTTAGTTTGATTTGACGAAAATACAGTGGAAAAATAGAAATGTCAAATTTCGATCCAAATTATTCAAAATACAGGAAAAATTCTCAAAAAAGGAATTATAATTTTTGAAAAGTCCTAAAAAATTTCATTTTAACGATTTTTTATAAGACTTGACACTTTATTTTAATTTTGCAAAAAATACAGTGGAAATTTTTCATTAAAATCATATTGATTCTTACCCTCAATCTGAACAAGTTTTTTAATGCCTGACATTCCGTTTTAAAATCTATTTCTAACACTTTTAACATTTGAAACCAGCGGGGCTAACATTTTCATAATGAATTAATCTAATTCAATTTAAAAATATCATATGCAACTTTACTAATTGAATTTAACAACTGTGAACAATTTATCAACATTAATATTTTAATTATTCTCCATTAGTTATCTCAGATGTTTCTGTGATCTTTCAACGATTTTTGTAACTTGACGCTGTCATTCATTTCGATACATGCTTTTTCCACTAGTACAGTCTGTCAAGTTAAAGCGTGGGTGGCTTTACTCGCAGTCGGTAAGGTGTATCGACATGATTATGGTGTCAAAATATTAAGAAGAGCTCCCTCTTTCA
>NC_046661.1:36315944-36318279 GCF_010883055.1 Belonocnema kinseyi | reverse complement strand
AGAGGGTCCCTGTACCAAGGGTTTCTGCTGAATATGGTTACAAAAATAAATTAGCAGTCGCGGACAATTGTCCAGGGGTGGTCCCGAAGGAATTAAGCCCCAAGCGGAGGTGTGACAACCGTGCCGAAAGCTAAATGGCACCTGGGTGGGGTGTCTAGAATGGTACTCTGGGATACCGGGCGACCTCTCAGAATACGCAGCCTTATCCTTGCATGCAGGGCTCTACAAGGATGGACGAACCCCTTTCCCTAGCTTCTCGTGGCCAACAATGCCGACCAATCTTGAGCTGGGGGAGCCAATGAAAATGAATTCAATGCGATGGATCGGCGGGATCTCGCAACCTTTGTGTGGCCCCTGAACGGGGTTACATGGCACGGCTGCATGCTCTGTGGTGCGAGAAACACCCGGAGCTATCGCACTTTTCGCAGCAACGTCTGCGAAACCATGCTGAACTACTCCGTAAAAGGGGCTATGTAAGCGGAACGCCTACAACAGAGAAAGAGAGGCGACACTAAGACCAACCGCGGGCAGACATCCAATAGATGAAGAGCGATGCTTTACGACCCGGCGAAACATCAACACCAAGGTTTCTCTCAAGCCTAAAGATCTGGCTGAAATGGATGACGAGCTTCGTGTACATTTTTCCGGAGAATCCGACCTCTGGGCTATCAACTATTGTGTGTATAATGCAGCGAGAGCTTCGGCCGATGCGAACCGTAAAACAAAAGCAACGATTGATCATAAGACCAAAAGACGAATGCATCAACTTGCCATAAAGATAGGCTGGGCAAGACAGTACGCGTCCCGTATTCAGTGTGTGATTGACTACATCACATCTGGCAGGAATTTTACCGCCAAGGTTCGAAAGTTCGCGCGCGAACTCCGGGCCCGTTATCACACCCTTAACAAGTCAACGCTGTTGACCATCAGACAGCATATTGTTGAGAGAATACGGATACTATCTGACGCTAAGAGAAGTCTAGAGCGAAGGGAGAGGTGGGTCAGAGAAAATCAACAGTTTCTCTCTGACCCATCTCGACTCTTCCAAGACCCTCCAGTTACTGTCGAACACCCACCCAAACCAGAGGAGGTCGAAGTATTTTGGAGAGAAGTCTACGAAGTTCAGCATAGACTGGACGAAGACTCAGAAAATATAAAGATCTTCAAGGAGTTATGTGTTGCCCTCATAACATCTGATAAAGAATGCCCACCCATCACTACCGAGGAGGTGAAAAAAAGTATTAAGGAGGATGAAGAACTATTCCGCACCGAGATCAGATTGTATCAAAACCTTCTGGTGGAAGAAGTTTTCTTCAACCCATCAGCATTTGGCCCGTATTTTCACCTCATATTTAAAGTCGGAAGAGCCGATTCCAGAGTGGTTAGTGGAACGGCGCTCAACACTTCTGCCGAAAATGGGCATCTCAGCTGACCCGAAGAATTACAGGCCAATCACTTGTCTGAACACATTTTATGAGATATTCACAGCTATCCTAAATGATAGGATTGTTCGGGCAATTGAACCTGTGTGGCGAGAAATGTATGAACAACGAGGCTCAAAGAAAGGCGTAGCCGGATGTCGGGAGAACCTGCTCATCGATAGATCTGTCTACAAAGATGCAGCATTCTACCAGCGTGACCTATCGATGGCCTGGATTGATTATCGGAAAGCTTTCGATTCGACATCCCATAGACTTATCATCTGTCTTTTGAAAATCTTAAAGGTTCATCCGCAAATAGTTGGGTGCATAGACAGATTGATGCCGCTTTGGAAACCCAGATTTACTATCTCAGCTGGAAAAAATCGTGTGATAACTAACAAGGTCACCTTACAGAGAGGTATCTTTCAGGGCGACACCATTAGCCCACTCCTCTTTTGCCTTAAATTATTGCCACTATCTCTAGCACTTCGCCATTCGGACGGGTACTTGTGTGACAAACCTGCAAATCGAAAGTACAAGGTCACTCATATATTTTACATGGACGATCTTAAGATCTATGCTAAAAACAGAGAGCAACTGCATCTAGCTCTGGGGATTGTCGAACGATATACTAAGGAAATTGGAATGGAATTTGTGTTAGACAAATGCGCCGTCCCGGTACTACTCTATTCATTTGGAGTAGTTCCATCTCGAGTACTCACTCCCGAAAGCCCGGATTAAGAAAGCACAAGAAAAAAACTTTCGTGAACAGCTCCTAGTAAGAGGATGCACGGTATCTTCCACAGAAATGTGAAGGATCAGTCAAGGACTTGTGAGCTAGAGTTTGCTTTCCTTAAATCGGCCGGATTGAAGTCTGGCTCACTCCTGAGAGCCCGAATTAAGAAAGCACAAGA
>NC_046661.1:36312745-36315844 GCF_010883055.1 Belonocnema kinseyi | reverse complement strand
TAAGTTCGTATACCTTGGTAGCTTATTTACTAGGGACGGGAAGATAGATGAAGAATTAGATAGACGCATAAACGAAGGTAAGAAGGTTATTGGTAGAGCAGGGCCCCTTGTCAGAAGTAAAAATATATCAAATAAAGCTAAAATGGCAATACCTAATTTTATATTTGTACCGACTGTACTATACGGTTGCGAGTCATGGACCTATCAAGAAAAAGAAAAGAGTAAAATTAGCATAATTGACATGAGATGCATGCGCATAATATGCGGGAAAACTCTGATAGACAAAGTGAGTAACGGGATAATTCTAAAATAATATGGCGCAGAAGAGACGCTAAGAGACACATGGGAAAGAAATCGGTTAAGATGGTTCGGGCATATTGAGAGAATGTCAAATGAACGACTAAAGAAACAAGTTTATCAAGGTAAAGTAAATGACAATGTAACCAGAAGCGGATCGCGGAAAGAATGGTTAGAATGTGTGAATAAGACCCTAGTTAGAAGAGACATAAGAAGCCACGGAAATTTGAAACTCTTATTCGCTCTCATTCGCTCCTCTAGCACCCTCCAACTCCTTCATCCATTCTGGTCCTAATCCATCCTCTCCTAGAATCTTAACCACAATCTCCTTCCAGCTTTCTTTATCTTTCATTCCTCTCCTACGTCTTTCCCAGACATGCTGCCATATTTCCACCTCCCACTCACATATTCTACACTTTCTGTTTTCTTCTTTTACCCAATGCATTCCCTTCCTTACCTCGTTTGCAAATCTAAATCTTTGCTATTCTGGTCCACATTCTCTCTCCCCATCACTTTCCTAAATACTTTGGTACTCCTTTCTTTTCTATCATCTCATACCATTTATTGTGTTTTGATTCCTCAATCATCCCCGATCTTTCTATTAATTTTCTTTCCAAATCCTTTTTTCCAATTCTTCATAGTTTACAGCAGTCCCGTCTTTTATTTCTCTAGTATTAAAGAACGCCCTCCTTTTTTCTTCCTATCTTGTTAATTCGATCACCCTCCCTCTCCTTTCTTCTGCTCGCATCAAACAATTTCTCGCTAACTCCCCACCCTTTTCTCTTCCTCAGCTTCGTCTCAAATTTCCATGCCCTTTTTCCCGCTTTCATACTTAGCTTATCCCTTTGTGCTTTTTCTCTCACCATATATTTTGGCATCATCCAGTCTACCCCTATTGTCTACCTTATATACCTTTTTTGTAAACTCTCAATATCTTTCCTTTCTTTCCATTCCCATATCTCTGCTCCATAACGTAATACCGGCCATAGCAGCGTATCAAATAACCACATTCTCCTTCTCTAATTTTTTTACCTTCTTTTTCTTATCCCCCATATCTGTTTCATTACCCCTGCTGCTTTTTTCGTCCTTTCTCTTATATGAGCTCTATGCTCTCCATTCGTTTGCAAGATATATTCCAAATATTTAAACTCTCTTACTTCTTCTAACTATATTCCCTTCCATTTCCCTTTCCATTCTTTCTTTCTTCCCCTTCCTTTTCTAAACCTCATTATCTTTGTCTTTTCTACATTTATATTCAGCTTGTTTCCATCTAAGTTTTTCTTTAATCTTGTAATTAATCCCTCGGTTAAATTTTGAACGTTTTTTGAACGTATTCTCTATTTGGCTTCTAAATGGTTTTATATAATGTGAAGTAACTTGAAAAATAGATCTTATTAGGATGTACAGTGTTTTGTATTCCGTCCGAATGCTCAGAAAAAAAATATTGCTTCACTTGTTGTTATATAATCTTTATTTTTATGGTTTTTGAGTGCCCAATTCACCAATGCGGTACTTACAGACATAATCGCACGCTTAAACGCTTTGAAAAGTCGCACTCGCTGAGGATTCGAACTCTACCTATACAACCTAAAC
The DNA here is from genome assembly GCF_010883055.1 of Belonocnema kinseyi. Taxonomy (NCBI): domain Eukaryota; kingdom Metazoa; phylum Arthropoda; class Insecta; order Hymenoptera; family Cynipidae; genus Belonocnema; species Belonocnema kinseyi. The sequence goes on along the minus strand of NC_046661.1, from coordinate 36,313,954 downwards.
TTGTATTATACCACGAACTCTAACTTATTTCGCCATCGATGCACATAGATCTTGTTTATAAAGTTTCGGTCATTATTAATGAGTAGTTCTAAGGAAAAATAAAAATTTTCGAGGGACGTTCAAAAAAATAATTATTTAAAAAGAATTAAAAATAAAATTTTACTTATTTAAATAAAGACTTGATTTCCTTTTCTCTTTAAATATTTTAAAATTTTATGAACTATCCAAAGGAAATAAACAATTAAGAAGTGTCAAGTGCAAAAATGCTTTCATGAGCTTGACGACAAACAGTGATTTTTTGTAATACAAAAACCTCCATAAAACGCTTCGTTTTTATTTATCCAATTATTTTATAATATTTTCTTACTTAGTTTTCAATGCGAAATAACAGTTCTTAAAAAAAATATATTAAAATATGTGAAACAATATTCGAATTTCACTGATTTCAGAATGGGCTCTCAACTTTTGGTGCTGAAACAATCAAACCGTTTAAAAACGATCCAAAAGTAATAAATATTCAAGAAAATCAAGTACAAAAATTCTTTAATAACCTCAATACCAAACGAATAATTGTATGCTATACAAAAACTTCTATAAAATTCACTGTTTTCAATGTATTAAATTCTTTCATTATACTTTTTATTCACGTCAGTTTCAGATGTGGAATAACTTTTCCAAAACAACACTTTAAAATATGTAAAATTATTAATTGGATTACACTTATTTCACAAACGGTTCAATAACTTTTTATAGTTTTAAGCCATTCGAAAACTATATAAAATGGATAGAAAAACAGCAGTGCGATTGAAAAACATTTTAACGACCTTAGGAAAAAAACATTTTCTGCTATATAAAAACTTCTATAAAATGGACAGTTTTCGATTGATCTAATTATTTTTTCAAACTTTTTAACATGACTTTTAAAGTTCCAGTCCTTTCCGAGGCTATTTTATAGTTTGTATTATTCATTGTTTAGATTATACGTCCAACTATCACCTTTATGCAATAGGTTTATTTTCTGAGTCGAAGTCATGTCAAAGTTAAGTAGCAAATCATCATATGTTGGAGATCGTAGTTATAACGTCAGTTCCACCTGACTTCAGTTAATAAGGGAGGGTTGGGAGAGGGGGAGGGCAGAACTGGAACCGAGAGAATCATCTTGGGTTTTTGTTTTTATGCTGAGAAGGTCACCAGCCTTCAGCAGCGTTG
>NC_046661.1:36308748-36312645 GCF_010883055.1 Belonocnema kinseyi | reverse complement strand
GCTAACTCACGTACCCTTACTGTTTCGAGATCCACACCTTCTTCGTTAAAAAGAACCCTTCTCAAACACTTGTCCATGAATAATATAAACAACCATGAAGATGGCATAAACCCACTTTGCACTTCCCAAATATTTTTTTCTGTTATTTCCATTAGCCTACGATTAACGATTTTTGTGTATATTTCACTAATGGTACTTAATAAGCTAATTCCTCTGTAATTATTGCAGTGCGCTTTTATCTCCTTTTCTTTTGTATATTGGTACGATAATCGCTCTGTTCCAATCGTCTGGGACGTCTCCCATCACGAAACATAAATTTACCAATTCGCACAGTCTATGTGGCATGTACTGGGCAATCGTGTTCTACATCGCAGTTGTGGCACCCTATATCTTCATCTCCAAATTGTCCCCTAAAATAGTCTCTGAAAGCGTCTAGTATTCCGTCTGCATCATATAGCATTTCCTCATTACTATTCCTCATGTTGACAAATTCTGTACATTTATTTCCCTTAATTTTTATATAAAGATGTTTCTTGCTTCCTTCAAAGACGTTTTGTATTTTCCTCTCTTATTCTGCTCTAATTTTATCTTTACTTTCCTTAATTAGTCGTTTGAGTATTCTCTTTTTGTGTCTGTAATCATTTATGTGTCTATTTCTTCCCTCATCGCTAAGATCTGTGATGTTCAAAGTTTTCCTGTACGCTTCTTTCTTTGCATTTGGGGCAGCTTGAATTTTATCATTCCACCACGCATCACCAGACATTCTTCCTACAACTGCGGTACCACCCACTTCGATCGCACACCTAACAACGATGTCCCGAAACATTCTCCATGCGCCCTCTATATCTTTGTTTTTTATAATCTCCTCCCAAGTTGCCCTAGCTATGCTTTTGATTATCTTATTTAGAAATCTATTCGCACATCCGGTTTCTGTAGGTTCTCAATTTTTATTCGCGTTTGTTTTGTTTTCTTTCTTCTCTTTTTTTCTATCCCTGGCCTAAGTTAATTTTGGAGATCAGAAGGTAATGATCAGTGTTGGATTCAGAACCCTTCATGACACCTGTGTGATTGACTAGCTCGCTTAGTCTTTCATCCGCAATAACAGAGTCAATTATACTGTTGCTATTTCCTTTAGACCAGGTGTACATGTCGATCATTTTATGTCTAAACCAAGTATTTGTAATAAACATACCCCTTTCTAACCATAGACCAACTAATTTATCTCCGTTATAGTTTGTTTCTGGATCCCCAAAATTACCTAGTACTCTTTCTGCATCCTGATTTTGGATTCCCACCCATCCGTTCATGTTTCCTAGCAGCATTATTCTTTCCCCATGTTCGCAAATATTTATTGTGTCATTTAAAGTGTCCCAGAAGGTGTCTTTTACTTATCTGAGATCACTATCAACTGGCGCGTAACATGCTATGATAAATAATCTTCTGATTTCTACTATCATTCTAGCCCACAGCAGTCTGTGAGATACAAAATTACGGTCTCCGAGATGCTGCTTTGCTCTTTCACTCAAAATCAGACGTACTCCTTGCCAACCATGTGATTCATTATATACTCCTGGCCATATTTCAAATCCGCCTTTCAACACGCCTTTTTCTATGTTTCTACTTTCGCATCTCTTTTTCTTTCTTTCAGGCACACATAAAATATCTAGTTTCCTGACATCCATAGTTTTTTGCAATTCTTTTACCTTGAGATCATTCACCCCCCTAGCATTTCAAACACCAAATCACCATTCGTCGCCTGAAACATGACATTTAGATTTACCGTGTGCATGCTTTTTGTCAATTAAAGATCCATTCCATCCATTGCATAAAGGTGATAGTTGGACGTATAATCTAAACAATGAATAATACAAACTATAAAATAGCCTCGGAAAGGACTGGAACTTTAATTGACAAAAAGCATGCACACGGTAAATCTAAAGGTCATGTTTCAGGCGACGAATGGAGATTTGGTGTTTGGAATTCTAGGGGAGTAAATGATCTCAAGGCAAAGGAATTGCAAACAACTATGGACGTCAGGAAACTAGATATTTTATGTGTGCCTGAAAGAAAGAAAAAGAAATGCGAAAGTAGAGACAGAGAAAAAAGCATGTTGAAAGGCGGATTTGAAATATGGCCAGGAGTAAATAGTGAATCACATGTTCGGCAAGGAGTACGTCTGATTTTGAGTGAAAGAGCAAAGCAGCATCTCGGAGACCGTGACTTTGTATCTCCCAGACTGCTGTGGGCTAGAATAAAAGTAGAAATCAGAAGATTATTTATCGTAGCATGTTACGCGCCAGTTGATAGTGATCCCAGATAAGTAAAAGACACCTTCTAGGACACTTTAAATGACACAATAAATATTTGCGAACATGGGGAAAGAATAATGCTGCTAGGAAACATGAACGGATGAGTGGGAATCCAAAATCAGGATGCAGAAAGAGTACTAGGTAATTTTGGGGATCCAGAAACAAACTATAACGGAGATAAATTAGTTGGTCTATGGTTAGGAAGGGGTACGTTTATTACAAATACTTGGTTTAGACATAAAATGATCGACATGTACACTTGGTCTAAAGGAAATAGCAACAGTATAATTGGCTCTGTTATTTCGGATGAAAGACTAAGAGAGTTAGTCAATGATACAGGTGTCATGAAGGGTGCCGAATCCAACACTGATCATTACCTTCTGATATCCAAAATTAACTTAGACCGGGGACAGAAAAAAAGAGAACAAAGAGAACAAAACAAAAGCGAATAAAAACTGAGAACCTACAGAAACCGGATGTGCGAATAGATTTCTAAATAAGATAATCAAAAGCATAGCTAGGGAACTTGGGAGGAGCTTATAAAAAACAAAGATATAGAGGGCGCATTGAGAATGTTTCGGGACATCGTTGTTAGGTGTGCGATCGAAGTGGGTGGTACCGCGGTTGTAGGAAGAATGTCTGGTGATGCGTGGTGGAATGATAAAATTCAGGCTGCCCAAAATGCAAAGAAAGAAGCGTACAGGAAAACTTTGAACATCACAGATCTTAGCGATGAGGAAAAAAATAGACGTATAAATGATTACAGACACAAAAAGAGAATACTCAAACTAATAATTAAGGAAAGTAAAGATAAAATTAGAGCAGAAGAAGAGAAGAAAATAAAAAATGTCTTTGAAGGAATCAAAAAACTAGACGCTTTCAGAGACTATTTTAGGGGACAATTCGGAGATGAAGATATAGGGCGCCACAACTGCGATGTAGAACACGATTGCCCAGTACATGCCACATAGACTGTGCGAATTGATAAATTTATGTTTTAGCGATGGGAGACGTCCCAGACGATTGGAACAGAGCGATTATCGTGCCAATTTACAAAAGAAAAGGAGATGAAAGCGCACTGCAATAATTACAGAGGAATTAGCTTATTAAGTACCGTTAGTGAAATATACACCAAAATACTTAATCGTAGGCTAATGGAAATAACAGAAAAAAATATTTGGGAAGTGCAAAGTGGGTTTATGCCAGGAAGGTCATGTACGGATCAAATATTTAGCTTAAGGCAAATCACAGAAATAAGTTTGAGAGTTGGAAAAAAAGTTTTCTGTGCATTTGTTGACCTAGAAAAACCTTTTGACAAGGTAGATAGAAGTAAACTTTGGAAAGTCTTGAAAGAGTATGGAGTCAATGGATGGCTCCTAGAAGCTATAAAAACAATGTATACGGGTAGTAAAGCAAATCTAAGGGTAAATGGGAAATTGAGTGGCTGTATCAATATTATTTAAGGAGTTGGATAAGGATGCGTTATATCTTCATGGTTGTTTATATTATTCATGGACAAGTGTTTGAGAAGGGTTCTTTTTAACGAAGAAGGTGTGGATCTCGAAACAGTAAGGGTACGTGAGTTAGC
>NC_046661.1:36293456-36308648 GCF_010883055.1 Belonocnema kinseyi | reverse complement strand
GTTAATAAGTTCGTATACCTTGGTAGCTTATTTACTAGGGACGGGAAGATAGATGAAGAATTAGATAGACGCATAAACGAAGGTAAGAAGGTTATTGGTAGAACAGGGCCCCTTATCAGAAGTAAAAATATATCAAATAAAGCTAAAATGGCAATAGCTAATTCTATATGTGTACCTACTGTACTATACGGTTGCGAGACATGGACTTAACAAGAAAAAGAAAAGAGTAAAATTAGCGTAATTGACATGAGATGCATGCGCATAATATGCGGGAAAACTCTGATAGACAAAGTGAGTAACGAGATAATTCTAAAATAATGTGGCGCAGAAGAGACGCTCACGGACACATGGGAAAGAAATCGGTTAAGATGGTTCGGGCATATTGAGAGAATGTCAAATGAACGAATAAAGAAACAAGTTTATCAAGGTAAGGTAGATGACAGTGTAACCAGAGGCGGACCGCGGAAAGAATGGTTAGAATGTGTGAATAAGGCCCTAGTTAGAAGAAACATAAGAAGCCACGGAAATTTGAAACTTTCATTCGCTCTCATTCGCTCCTCTAGCACCCTCCAACTCCTTCATCCATTCTTGTCATAATCCATCCTCTCCTAGAATCTTAACCAAAATCTCCTGCCAGCTTTCTTTATGTTTCATTCCTCTCCTACGTCTTTCCCAGACATGCTGCCATATTTCCACCTCCCACTCACATATTCTACACTTTCTGTTTTCTTCTTTTACCCAATGCATTCCCTTCCTTACCTCGTTTGCAAATTAAAGCTTTGCTATTCTGGTCCACATTCTCTCTCCCCATCACTTTCCTAAATACTTTGGTACTCCTTCCTTTTTTATCATCGCATACCATTTATTGTATTTTGATTCCTTAATCATCCCCGATCTTTCTATTAATTTTCTTTCCAAATCCTTTTTTCCAATTCTGCATAGTTTGCTGTAGTCCCGTCTTCTATTTCTCTAGCATTAAAGAAGTCCCTCCTTTTTTCTTCCTTGACGACAGAAAGTGATTTTTTGTAATAACCTCCATAAAACGCTTCGTTTTTAATTTATCCAATTATTTTATAATACTTTCTTACTTAGTTTTTAATGCGAAATAACAGTTCTTAAAAAAAATATATTAAAATATGTGAAACAAAATTCGAATTTCACTGATTTCAGAATGGGCTCTCAACTTTTGGTGCTGCAACAATCTAACCGTTTAAAAACGATCCAAAAGTAATAAATATTCAAGAAATTCAAGTACAAAAATGCTTTAATAACCTCAATGCCAAACGAATATTGGTATGCTATACAAAAACTTCTATAAAATTCACAGTTTTCAATGTATCAAATTCTTTCATTATACTTTTTTATTCACGTCAGTTTCAAATGTGGAATAACTTTTCCAAAACAACACTTTAAAATATGTAAAATTATTAATTGGATTACACTTATTTCACAAACGGTTCAATAACTTTTTATAGCTTTAAGCCATACGAAAACTATATAAAATGGATAGAAAAATAGCGGTGCGATTAAAAAACATTTTAATGACCTTAGGAAAAAAACATTTTCTGCTATATAAAAACTTCTATAAAATGGACAGTTTTCGATTGATCTAATTATTTTTTCAAACTTTTTAACATGACTTTTATTTAAAATTAACAATACCTAATCAATAATTAAAAATGTGTATAAGTTATGAAAGCACATTTGCTACTAGTTATAAGGTTTTTCAATTTTCATTTTATTTTGCACAGTGTACATTGTAAAAATACTTGTTTGTTGTAAACATATTGATTTTTATCCAGGACCTTAGAAATTTAATCCAATTAATTTAATTCCGATGATTGACTAACAATCCCAATAGAGCCTATTAGAGAAGCCATATTGAAATGTCCAACTTTGGATCAAATACAACCTAATAGATAGCTAATAGTACCACCTTGAAGGATTAATTCCTCAAGTGACATTTGCAGAACGTCAATTAATTATTTGCAATATGCCATTGAAATTCCTGATAAAAACTCTTAGAAAAGCTATTTGGTACTTGCGCCATTCGCGAGAAATCCGAGTATAATATGTGCCTCGTAGAATCACTCTGAAAGCATTATTTTGAGTTTCTATTAATTCAATTTAAATCCAAGTTCATATGCAAATTTCTAACAGAATGCTTAGAAAAGCAGCTTTGTACTAGAGCCATTCGCGAGAAAGCAGAAACTATTAGGTGCTTGCTAGAGTCAATTTGAAACCATTCTTTTGCGTGTAAACTTTAATTAATTTAATCACAGTTTTCCATTAGAAATCCTAATAGAACATCTTAGAACAGCTATTTTAAATGTTTGCTATTTATGAGAAAGCCGTACCTAATTAACAGGTACCTCGTAGAGCCACTTTGAAAGCATTATCTTCAGTTTCATCCTAATTAATTTAAGTTTGATTACCCAGTGGGCACAAACGTTAAAAATGCATCATTATAACAGCTAGAAAATTCCCTATGTCAGCCCATATAATATTCCATAAACAGACAATGATCTAGAGACGTTTTAAATACGTATTTCGAACATAAAACATTTTTTGAACATTGTTTGGTCTGACTTAAGACAGTTTTTAAAACGTTGAAAGGACGTATTCTGACCTGCACGTCCAAGAAACGTTTTTAGCACGTTCCCATTACGTTCTTCTATTGCGTGCCCCCTGGGTAGCCATTCACATTGTTTATAGTACCCGCTAGGGCTATTGGCCTTTAGGGCCACTTTCAATGCAAGGGTGCTATTCTCGAGTATCATTCTAATATTTTATATTCGAAAAAACAATTTAAAAGTTGATTTGGCTGTGTTTTCGAGTTTTTTAAAAAGGAACCGCAGGGGGACCCAATGGGGTCTTTACGGGTACTTTGTAGAGGCTCCATTCTGTTTCTTCGGTCCGCCAAGGTAGTATGCTTAAATTTTAGAACACTTTACAAAGAGTGGATCTATACCACTCTAAACGAGAAACAGGATGCTAAAAATGCGAGAAAGTGATAGATTTTTCTAAAAATTACCGCAAAGCGAAATAGGTCACACGTAGAAGGGAGAAACATAACCTAAAATTAACCTTAAAAAGCCAGCGGGCACAAAATTTGGCGACGTCTTAACGAGATCGTTACAACATCTTTACGACAACTTTACGACATCCTATGTCAATGTCGTTAAGGTGTCTTTACGGTATCGTAAATAAGTCGTATGATCTGAAGATGTCTTTATGATATCGTAAAGACACCGAAACGACACGGACATAGGATGTCGTAAAGTTGTCGTAAAGATTTCGTAACGATGTCGTAAAGACGTCGCCAAATTTTGTGCCCACTCGGAAGAAATACATGACAACAGGTATGACCCCGGGGAGGGAAAAATACAAATATAAATAAATTATTATAAGCGCAAAATAAGAAATAGAAAGCTAAAGAAGCGAGAAAGTGAAAGATTTTTTAAATATACAACCTCGAAACGAAATACATCTCACGCGTGGAAGGGAGCAACATAGCCTTAATTCAACCTTAAAACAAGTATATCACCACACGTATGACTGTGAGAAGTAAACAAACAACAATATAAATAAATTAATATAAGAAAAAAAAGAATCCAGGAAATTTTAGCTATATCTACGATACGGAGAGAATTCATTTTTTTATGAAACATTGGAGGAGTATTTTTGACTCCCAAAAGAAAATTTTCATTTCTATTAGAACTTCGAGCAAACAAGTTTTTTTCTATACACCCCAATAAATAAGTTTATATTAAATGTAAAACATCAGTATACGAAATCGCAGCATGAAAAAAGCACCGTGTGCGGCGAGCTTAAGAGTGATTGGATGGAAAATGAAAAGAGAAGGATCATGGCTTAGTGAAGAGTCATACTGTTGTACTTTCTCTTTTGCTGTTGAAGATGCCGCATGTTTACTCATACTAGAAAAAGAATTTCTTTTGCAACACAACGAATGTTATTCCCAGAACTTATGTTGTAGCATATATATAAGCGGTGCAAACTGAGAATCCGTCAAAGTTTTTCAGAGTACTTGGCGTTCAAAATGTTATTTCCTACGAAGTAGAAATAATTAATATTTGAAAAATAAATGAAGACCGATAATTAAAGGGGGGGGTAAAAGGGGGTTAGAATGAGTTCAAAAGTGTGGCGCTGTAGCCGGCTGCGATAATCGTGAACTGGGTCGCTCGAGTTACACGTTTGCTAAGACAAGATGAAGAAAAGAATACGCTCTTACCAGTCGAATTATAGGAAAATCTCGAGTTTAGAATTCTGGACTTATTACTATCTTGGGGTAGGAATTATTGAGTTGTTGAAAATAACTACGGCGCGTTAGTCAAAAGGGGGAGAGCCAAGAGATTGAGGTGAAAAGTGTGGCGCTTTAGCAGACTGCGAAAATTGTGAGCAGAGACTGTGGAGCCACGTGCATACTGAGATAAGAAAAGTAAAGGCTTCGGTCTTGCGATTCGGATAACGGGAAGCCAGTTGAGTTTAGAATGGTAGATTCAGTCTTAATGGGCGGCTTCACACCGACAGGCGGAAGGTTAACTACACGCGCGTATAACTGTTGCGCGAAGCGAAACTGTCTCCTCGGAAACAGCGTGAAAGAAGTGTTGCCAACTCAGAAAATTCAAAAACGCTAGCTGATCGAAACTGTCGCTAACGTGAGTCATCAAAATTAAAGTTGGTAACCCTTTCTTCACGATCTTTCCAGGGCGAAAGTTTTTCCCCATCAAGCAGTTCTACGCGCATGTAGCTAACATTCCACTCGTCGATGTAAAGCTGACCATCAACTTTACGGGGATGCCGGGAAATTTATCAGGAGAGCTGCCAACGAGGATAAATACTACACCTTCGCTGAGAAGTTCAGCGGGTGTGGGCAACTCTGTTATGGGCGCAATAATCAGTACTGGTATTTCAACCGGTCGGAAGGGTTTCTCGGACAATTTCAGTGGTGGAAGAGACAAAGGATCAGTTAGTTTAATTGCATTTTCGACAACTTTTGCGATATTAGGCAACGTTGGTGACTGTTAGTACAGCAGCTTTCTTCAAGCGGCGCTGAAGACGCTGTCTGGATTTCTGTCGCAGGGTTTCTTTTTAAGGATTTGAACCCATTAATTTTTGCGGAATGACCTATAGGGGCTTTGATTACACTCGCGACGGGCGCGATAAGTCAAGGGGGCGATTCGCCTTATGGCGACAGCGGAAACGGCAATCGCTGAGGATGACGAACCGGAGTTTTAAATATGATCCGATCATTTTTGAAAAAATTAGAAGTGGTTGAAATCAAATAAGGAGACCCATGTCAAATTCAGAAGGGTACCGAAATAAACGAAATAAGCAAAGTAAATGAAATAATACCGGACATCTCGGTACGTGTAACAGATTTAATTTTTGAAAACAACAATCTAGAGCATGACGCGTTTTTGGCTGAACTATCCGGTTTATCCAGTTTTGCGGTAATTAAGGAACACAAAATTTACGAACACAAATATGAACAGTGGCACAAATTGAAATGATAAAAGTAAGATATGTGAGATAAAATTAAGGCAAAGAATTAATGACGGGTAAATAAGTCATGTGATTGCCAAAATTTCGATTCGCAGAATATTCATTTTCACACAAAAATACAAGTCCGGCAAAGAGAGAGAGCGGCTTGTCTATAGCGGGTGGTGTTGGAAGATCAACTAGCTAGTCCGTATCGGCAATGCAGGCTGTGGGGTGTTGAAGACGCTTTTTGCTTGGAGAGAGGGTCGGGCCCGGCTTTCTGACTGACCACGTTCGACAGAAGAGAAGAGAGAATTGCGAGTGGGAAGGCACCAACTGCCTTCGTCTCTCCACCCGTCTAGCGCCTGAAACTCTCCAGTTTCCGGAATTGCTTCGTTTCGTCTCGCAAGATTTATGGGACAGTGTCGGTGCAAATGTTTACCGGGACAGTAGTGGCACTTCGGAGGTGTACGCTGAGAGGAAGATCCAGCAGAGGTGGTCTGTGTTGTGACTGGCGGATTTGTTTTATTTTTGCGCTCTCGCGGGTTTCTTTGCGCAGGTTTTTTTCAGCTTGATGGGCCTCAGCTTGACCGCTTGCTCAAAAAGATTCTCGAAGTTCTCGAAGGTGGCGGCACGTAGAATATTTTTGATTGAAGGCTTTAAGGATTAGAGTACGAGAGTGACATTCTTCTTCTCGATTAATTCAGGATGCAGTCTAAAGTCAAAAAGAATTTTCGTTGCAGGTAGACGCCCACGTACTCCTTTTCCTCCTGCTTTCCGGAAAACAATTGGGCGTGAAGCTTTTTTAAATGTTCAAAACTTACAAAGGGCTGAGTGTAACCATTTCTGTTGATAAAGAGAGATCGATTGCGTCTTCATTGAAAAAACCGCACATTCATTGAGAAATATTTCAGGGTCCTCGTGATCGACTCCGGCGAAGGTGGGTTGTGGAACCTCCGCATTGCGGAATCCCCGAAAGAAAGCGCGCCAATTGGCTACGGACGTGTTTCTCTCCATTTTTAAATGTTCCGGAATTACTGGACGGGCAGCGGGGGCTAAATCTGCAGTGGTTTTTATGCAGCTGTGAATCGCTTCTGGCGTGTGTGCATTTGGAACGTAAAGTACCGAATCTGGTGTGTGGGTTGGTCGAGCTCCCGGATATGCATTAAACCGAACATAAAGGGATTCCTGTACCTCTTCCCGTGGATATTTTTCTGCCCTTTTCCGAAAGAGAGCGACTTCTTGGGGGTCTTGCTGCAACAGAAACGTTTTGTCGGAATTGCCTATTAACAGGCAAGTATAGGAGAAGCTCGTAAGGAGGGTGTGGGGAGCAGCTGCCTGATAAATTTCGTGTTCTGTAGGGTTATTGTTGAGCGCCACCAGGTTTTGTCGTCAACACCCGAAAACAGGTTGTTTTTTCTTGTATGCATAGTTCGGGTAGATGGTCTGCCCGACCCGCGATGAGAAGTGGTAGGAGAGCGGATCATCAGTGATAAATGAGATCGATTGCAAATTTAATTGGAATTAAAAAATGTCAAGAAACTAATTTCTCAGGCCCCACGTTCGGGCCGCCGATTTGTTATTTCCTACGGAGTAGAAATAATAAATATTTTTAAAATAACTGAAGTCTGATAGTTTCATTCGGATTGGCCATTCTCTCAAGTTCATGCATCTTCGGATGAAGTTTATCAAAGTTTCCATAATTTCGTTCAAAACTTCAAATGGATACAACTGTTAAAAATATAGGTTATGTTATGTAGTAATTAGAAATAATAACAGTGTTTATTTAACAATGAAGTAAAACATGTGGACTAAGAAGTAAACGTCCATTTTTTGCTGTGACAATAACATTATGGAATGGCTGCTGAGTGACAAATACTATAAAATCGTATTAATATGCTGCACTTCCCGTAAGCGAAGAGTAAATTGTGGTTAACACTTATTTGCGGCATAGAAAAGGCATGTCATCAATAGACAGGATATGTCTAAAAAAAGTGAATAAAATATGCACAAACTTTAAATTGACATTACCTACATTTACTTAGAGCAATTAGGTCAAAAAGGTAAATCTAAACATGAACAACAAATCATAACCTATTAATAATTTTAATAAGTAACACATTTTTTCAAAATTTAGTAATTGATTTCCTTTGTTTTTTACAGATAGATCGCAGAGGAAATACACATTAGGAAATGCATATGGAATTGGTGCATTTCAGCTGGTGCATATCAATCTACATGATTGAAAAATCTTTATCTCTGGACCTTATCCCAAGACTGTTATCCCAAGATTGGGGATTGATCAGCCTAAAATGAATTCTAGGTCATTTTGATAGAATAGGCATATCGTATCAAAAGGATATCTCGAGGAGATTTAACTTGCCTGAATTTTAATTAATAAAGTTTTTAGGGTTTTTTATTTTTTTTTACAAATTATTTCATTTTCGAAATCGCTATCTCTGGATCTGATTTCCAAATTGGCATTTAACCTTTAAAGCGCCATCCTATCTAATAATTTCAGAAAGCGCCATGGGAGGTCGTGGGCAACCCCAGGCGGAAAATTTCATCCTGCGCAGAGAGTATGCGTTATATCAATTCAGCAAAATTACTGGGTACTCTCCGACTATTTTTTCAGTGTGAGGATAAGGTAATATTGATGAAAAATATTTTGGTGCGCGTTAGAAAAAAAGAAATACTTACAAAAAATTGAAAAACGACTTTTCACACCAAAAAAATCACAAATCAGTCAATTTTTAATATTTTTACCTGAAAATTCAACCTGTATCTCTCGAAATATAGCTCTTCAAGATTAAAAGAACGGTGATCGTGCAGCTCCGAAAAAAGGTATTTATTTTGGAATCTGAAGAGGGACATTTCATGAAAGTTTGGAAGGAACGATTTTTAATGATTATTTTATTATTTTCTCATGTAATTGCTATATTTTTTAAGACTAATCGTTGAAAAATGATCAAAAATGAAAAAATAATGAATAATGAAAGCGCTATTCTCTGCCGACGCAATTTCTTTACATGAATACCCGATACTCTGGACACACCGGGCGGTTGCACGAATAACAAGCCTCTTGGCCCTTGTAATCTTCTTTTCTACTGCACATGCAGCAACTTTTTCTTTTCTCAAGATATATTAGGAACGAGCGCTTGCAAAAAAATCTGGACATTTTTTTTGCAGTACTTACACTCCTTTTCACTAGGACACACAATATTTTTCGAAAATAAAATGAAAAATGTGTTCTGAAAAAATCACTAAGCGACATGTGGAGTCGTGGACGACCCTCAGCTAGACGGCGACTGCTTCCACAGAATCCAAATTCACAAACGGGGCTTTGGAAAAAATAGTGTCGAAAGCGAAAAAAGCGAAATCGAAAAAAATAGTGTCGCCCACGACCTCTAGGGCGCTTTAGGGGTTAATCATCTCCTAAAAAGAATTCTAAGTCATTTTGAAGGTATAGTCGTATGAAAAAAATATCTCAAAGTATTTAAGTTGGCCGAATTTTAATTAATAAAGTTGTTAGGGATTTTTTTATTTTAGAAAATATTTTTCCTGAACGTCATCTCAAAATTTAGTTTGATCAACCACTGAAATAAATGGGACTCGCTAAGGATAGGAATGTATCAGAAAAAAATGTAGAAGCAACGTTTTAGGCAGGAGTTTTTATTCCAATTTTTTAAAAAATTATTCTGTTTTCGAAGTTGCTATCTCTGGATTTTATTTCCCAATTGACATTTTATCAGGCCTTAAAATTAATTCTAAGTCATTTTGATGGTATAGGCGTTAAAAAGAGATATCTGGAGAAAATCTAACTTACCAGAATTTTGATATTTAAAGTTTTTAAGGATTTTTATTTTAGAAAATAATTTCTCTGAAAGTCATCTGAAAATTTGGTTTCATCAACCACTGAAATAAATTAAAGATTTGCTAAGGATAAAAATGTATCAGAAATAAGTGTAGAAGCGAAATCTTAGGCCAAAATTTTTATTCCAATTTTGTTACAAATTATTCAGTTTTTGAAATTGGTATCTCTGGATCTGATTTCCAAATTGGAATTTAATCAGTCCCTAAAATTAATTCTGAGTCATTTTGATGGTATAAGCGTATGAAAAAGATATCTCGAGGCAATTCAACTTGGCCGAATTTTAATTAATGATGTTTTTAGGGATTTTTTAAATTTAAAAAATATTTTCTCTGGACGTCATCTCAAAATTTGTTTTGATCAGCTACTGAAATAAATTAAAGATTTGTGGAGGATAGTAATGTATCAGAAATGAATGTAGAAGCCAAATTTTAGGCCAAAATTTTTATTCAGATTTTTTTTAGAAATTATTCTGTAATTATCTATTTTATCAGGTCTAAAATTAAATTCATACATTGTTGGTATCATATCGGAAAATTAAAGTCTTGGAGTATAATTCCAAGCTCCTCGAAATGTTATTTTAGTGTATTTATTTGAGTTCTCGTTCAAGTTTAAGTTATGCTGTTGGAAATGAAGACACCAATTCCGTAAATTTGATTTCAGATGTTTTCTTTTCAATTGGATGTTGTCCTATATTTATTATCAGTTGATCAAACAAAATTTAGAGATAACGTCCAGAGAAAATATTTTCCAAAGTAAAAAAATCTCTAAAAACTTTATTAATTAAAATTCCGCCAAGTTAAATTGCCTCGAGATATCTTTTTGACACGCTTATACTATCAATTACGGGCTGATCAAATGCCGATTTGGAAATCAGATCCACAGATGAAAATTTCGAAAATAGAATAATTTTAAAAAAAGTTGGAATGAAAATTCTGGCCTAAAATTTCACTTCTACATTTATTTCTAATACATTTCTATCCTCAGCAAATCAAATGCCAATTTGAAAAACAGATCCAGAGATAGCAATTTCGAAAATAGAATAATTTGTAAAAAACTTAGAATAGAAATTATGGCCTACAATTTCGCTTCTGCACTTATTTCTGATAAATTTCTATCCTCAGAACATCTTTAATTTAATTCAGTGGTTCATCAAACCAAATTTTGAGATGACGTCCAGAGAAAATATTTTCCAAAGTAAAAAAATCTCTAAAAACTTTATTAATTAAAATTCCGCCAAGTTAAATTGCCTCGAGATATCTTTTTGACACGCTTATACTATCAATTACGGGCTGATCAAATGCCGATTTGGAAATCAGATCCACAGATGAAAATTTCGAAAATAGAATAATTTTAAAAAAAGTTGGAATGAAAATTCTGGCCTAAAATTTCACTTCTACATTTATTTCTAATACATTTCTATCCTCAGCAAATCACTTGCTTCATCGGATCACCTATCTATAACATTTCTAAATATATTGGAAAATTCATTCAACTAGTAATTAGGAAAACAACATCAAATAGACAAATTTTCTGGGATCTCATTTAAAAAATTTAAAATATTCAAATCCCTGAAAATTAGAAAATAGTCTCTCAAGACGCCAATTCCTATTTACAGATATTCCTAAGAACTTGTTTTAAAAACGTGTGTCCCTGATGACAAAATTAACATCCTACTTATCCTTTTTAATTCCTACCATCCTAGATTACAGTTCACTATCGAAATAGAAAAAAACCACTCAATAAACTACTTAGACATCACTTTACACAGGGACTACAGGAAAATTATAACCAACTGGTTCCGCAAAGAAACATGGTCAGGGAGATACGTTAGTTTTGATTCTTATATAGCAACAAAAGATAAGATTTCAGTTATTAACAGTCTAGTAGATAGAGCCGCCACACTCTCCGACACCAAATTTAAAGCACATAATCTTAAAATCGTCGAAAATACACTAAATAATAACGGCTACCCAAGCAACTTTACTGAAAAATATATCAATAAAAGACTTTCAAAGAAATGTTCTAAATTATGAAACATTAGAACTCTGTCAACAAACGTTCCGACACAGATTTCCTCAATGACATATACCGTAGCTTAATTCTATATACTAACAACGTTTAAATTTTCATATTATCTATGTCATCAAAACAAATTTTCCCGCTATATCTTTAATTTTCCAAATGCGACATAGGTGACTCTAGCGAACACAGAATACGCTATTTGTGCACATAACAAAGAATATAACCTCACTCCTGAACATGCAGTCATGGTGATGAGGAGTGCTGCCCAAAATTTTATTTATTTTTAACACTAAAATGCATTGCATGTCCAGGAGGAAGTATCGTACTTCTTTTATCTTATTTAATTACCAAACAATAATATATCTTTTAATTAGTCTTTCTTAACCTCACTTTTATAAATAATAAACAACGACGAAAAAACATTTTTTTGTAACCGAACTCCAATAATGCTTATCTGAATTTAGTATTATAACAACAAATGTAAGTAGAATAACACACATAATCACATAGAACATCTTTCCCTACAATTTTTAACGAACACATTTTTTTTTAAATTCTTTTCCACGAGGTCGCTAGTTTACTTCCATATGTATCCCTGACGAAGCTTGGTATCACCAAGCGAAAGCTTGTTTTTTAATAAAAAGCTAAGTACCATATCACGACTAGTAGATCAACACTGTCATTCCATCGACCAATATTATTATTTCACGCTAGTCACCAAACAAATTACATCTATAAGAAATTTAAATATTAAAATTCGGGCAAGTTAAAATTTCCTCGAAATATATTTTTGATATACCTATACCGTCAAAATGATTCAAAATTAGGTTTAGGGGCTGATCAAATGCCAATTTGAAAATCAGATCCAGAGATAGCAATTTCAAAAATAGAATAATTTGTAAAAAGATTGTAATAAAATTTCTGGCCTAAGCTTTCGCTTCTAAATTTATTTCTGATACATTTCTATCCACATCAAATATTTAATTTATTTCAGTGGTTGATCAAACCAAATTTTGAGATGACATCCAGAGAAATCATTTTCTAAAGTAAAAGAAAATCCCTAAAAATGTATTAATTAAAATTCGGCCAAGTTAAATTAGCTCGATATATCTTTTTCATACGCCTATACTATTAAAATGTCTCAGAATTCATTTTAGTGACTGATTAAATGCCAATTTGAAAATCAGTTCCAGAGATAGCAATTTCGAAAATAGAATAATTTGTAATAAAATTGGAATAAAAATTATGGCATAAAATTTCGCTTCTATATTCATTTTTGATACTTTTCTATGTTCAGCAAATATTTAATTTATTTCAGTGGTTGATCTAACCAAATTTTGAGATGACGTGCAGATAAATCATTTTGTAAAGTAAAAAAAAATACCTAAAAAATGTATTAATTTAAATTTGGCCAAGTTAAATCAGCTCGAGATATCTTTTTGATACATCTATACCATTAAAATGACTCAGAGTTCCTTTTAATGACTGATTAAATGCCAGTTTGGAAATCAGATCCAGAGATAGCAATTTCGAAAATAGAATAATTTGTAAAAAAAAAAATTGGAAAGAAAATTCTGGCCTAAAATTTCGCTTCTACATTCATTTCTAATACATTTCTGTCCTCAGCAAATCTTTAATTTATTTTAGTGGTTGATGAAACCAAATTTTGAGATTACGTCCAGAGAAATCATTTTCTAAAATAAAAAAATCCCTAAAAACTTTAAATATTAAAATTCGGGAAAGTTGAATTTCCTCGAGACATTTTTTTGATACGCCCATACCATCAAAATGACTCAGAATTAGTTTTAGGAGCTGATCAAATGCGAATTTAAGAATCCGATCCAGAGATAGCAAGTTCGAAAATAGAATAATTTGTAAAAAAATTGGAATAAAAAATCTGGCCTAAAATTTAAATTCTGCATTTATTTCTCATACATTTCTATCCTCAACAAATCTTTAATTTATTTCACTGGTTGATCAAACCAAATTTTGAGATGATGTCCAGAGAAATCATTTTCTAAAGTAAAAAAATCACTGAAAATGTATTAATTAAAATTCCGCCAAGTTAAATTTCCTCGAGATATCTTTTTAATACGCCTATACCATTAAAATGACTCAGAATTCATTTTAGTGACTGATTAAATGCTAGTTTGGAAATCAGATCCAGAGACAGCAATTTCGAAAATAGAATAATTTGTAAAAAAAAATTGGAATAAAAATTCTGGCCTGAAATTTCGCTTCTACATTTATTTCTGATACATTGATATCCTCAGAAAATCTTTACTTAATTTTAGTGATTGATCAAACCAAATTTAGAGATGACGTCCAGAAAAAATATTTTCCAAAGTAAAAAAATCCCTAAAAACTTTATTAATTAAGATTTGGCCAAGTTAAATTGCCTCGAGATATATTTTTGACACGCCTATACCATCATTTAGGGGCTAATCAAATGCCAATTTGGAAATAAGATCCAGAGATAGAAATTTAGAAAATAGAATAATTTAAAAAAAAGTTGGATTGAAAATTCTGACGTAAAATTTCGCTTCTACATTTATTTCTCATACATTTCTATCCTCAGAATATCTTTCATTTATTTCAGTGGTGGATGAAACCAAATTTTGAGATGACGTCCAGAGAAATTATATTCTAAAATAAAAAATCCCGGAAAACTTTAAATATTAAAATTCTGGCAAGCTAAATTTCCTCGAGATATCTTTTTGATACGCCTATTTCATAAAAATGACTCAGAATTCATTTTAGGCTGGACAATCCCCAGTCTTAGGATAAGGTCCAGAGATACAGATTTTTCAATAATATAGACTGAAATAGACCAGCTGAAATGCACCTTTTCCATCCTTTCCCCTGATGTGTATTTCATCTAGGATCGATCAGTGGAAAAAAAACAATTGAAATCAATTATTAAATTCTGAAATAATGTGTTACTTATTGACATTATTAATAATTAATGATTGTTAAATTGTTAATAAGTAATTCTAGATTAAATTATTACTGCCAACACTGTCAGTAATAAACATACAAAACCACCAAACATTTCTTTGGTAAAGAATTATCAATCAAATGTATAATAATGTAATATTTTATTCACTTTATTTAAAAAATATCCTGTTTATTGATAACATAGCATTTTTATGCCGCAAGTAAGCGTTAAACACAATTCACTTTTCGCCACTGGAAGCGCAGAATATTATTACTATTTTATAGTATTTTTTACTCGGCAGCCATTCCATAATAATATCGTCACCGAAAAAAATGGACGTTTAATTCTCAGTTCACATGTCTCACTTTATTATTAAATAAATACTTTTATTATTTGTAATTACTACATACTAGAACCTAATTTTTTTAAAGTTGTATTCATTCAAAGTTTTGAATGCAACCATGGAAACTGATAAACTTGATTCGAAGATACATGGACTTGACCGAATGGCCGACCCGAATGAAACTTTAAAGGCGCGAAATTTGAAAATGCATTTCGGGTAGCATTCAAATTCGCCATCCATGTAAGCCCCGGCGAGTCCACCCTGTATTTAAAACACTGTCTTCATTTAATTTGTTTTTTAGGGTTTTCTCGTAGCAGACGCTGTTTATGCTAGCGAATGGGTGTTATCTTATGATGCTTTACGATATAACGAAGAATCATATGTAGAGAATCATATAGTGAAGTATTCAGTGCTTATGATAACTATTCGTGCCCAGCGACCTATTCTACTCACTGGTGGTCCATTTTACATTCTTTCATTGGAAACATTTAAGGCAGTAAGCTTTATGTACAT
>NC_046661.1:36251656-36293356 GCF_010883055.1 Belonocnema kinseyi | reverse complement strand
CATGTTTAACTAATTTACTTTTATGCTACTGTGCGTGTTTAGATTTCGGAACATATTTACTACTCACTAGGGTGGTTCGTTTAAAATTTTTTTCCGGATGAACTTCTAATATCCGCAAAAATTGGTCCACCCCTAAATACAAATAACGTGTAAAACTTGATTTGGATCAAACAATGTCTTCTGTACGCTCTTTTGACATAAAAATAAAAATTTTTCGATTGGCTTCAAAATTATAGGTAATTTTTTGTATGTATAGTTTTTTCTAGTGATAAGCAATACAAAATTAGAAATTAATTTAAAAAATGAATTTAAAATTGTTGAAAATTTGTAAAAAAAACATGTTTTTTGCATTGATTTAAATTAAGGCCTGATATTGTATGGGGGTCATTGAGGTCCGGCCTAGGTATCTTTTATCAGTGTAGCCGGGCCCACCCTCCTTCTTGTTCAAGGCGTATTATTTATTTTAATTCTTTCAATCTAAATGTGAAAGAGAAAAACAACATTTTTGGGCGAACAACACAAGAAACAAAAAAAACTAGACAAAACTTGATCATACTAAAAAAAGAGCTACACATTTGTTGCTCATCATATTTTGATGGGATGCGTAGTTTTAGTTTTAATTGTTTTAAGCGTTGGAAAGTAAATTAATAATTAAAAATAAATTTTTTTGTAAGTACGAGCAAAAATTAATGAAAAAATGTGTACACCCAAAAAAGATTTGTAAATTTGTTATAAATCCTTTTTTGGGTTTAAAAAGTCTGTGCATAAATTGGAAAGAAATACTAAGACTGAGAGCGTATCGCAAGGTAAATACATTATCGAGCCCGATGCCCGAGAACCAACAGTCGCGCACAGCGCGTCATGCAAATATGCCCGCGCGGCAGGCAGATTATTGTACATGTTTTTACTAGAAAAAACGGTACGTTCTAATGGATAGGCCACTTATAGTGGATATTAGAATTCTCTCCGGAAAAATTTGAAAACGATCCACAATAGTATGTACATATATACGTAATTCCACATCGGAGCAATTCCCTGTCAAATAATGTGAAAAATTGGATTTATTATTAGTGATTTTGATGAAATCTCTAGTATCTGTCCTTTTAGGTGTTTAAAAAACCCTACAATGATTTTTTTTTAATTAAAGAAAACCTAGGGGACATTCAAAATGGAAAGTTTTAGTCCTTTGTTTTGAAGTTTAATATCTTTAATGATTTTAATGATATTAAGGTGTATTCTTTCGTCTAGTTTGGCGCCAAAGAGTTTGAACTTTAAAGTTCGTGCATACGAGTGTAATATTCGTCTATTCTTCGTCTATTGTTTACATGGTTTTTTGCTTCATATGCATCGTTTCTGCGTATGTTCTTAATTATTTCTCAAAAATAAGGGAGATCCCATTTGTATATTCACTGGGCTTTTAGAGACTGGTTTCTTTTAGAATTTTCTTTAAAACTACTAATAATAGATCAATTTCTTCAGATGATTTGATATGGAATTGTTCATCGTTGTCTGCATCCCCAAATTAAAATTCTTAGCTGAGACACAAACTTGGACAAAATGGAAATATAAGCTACATTAAAAATTAAGACTACATGTGAATCTTTCTACATAGATGCCCATTGTTTTCCCACTATTCCACGAATTGATCCACTTTTGGCTAAAAATTTAAAACCTAGGAATTTAGAGTTTTCTTTAGGTATATAGGCTTTGATTCGATCATAAGAGAAGACATTTTTCAAGTTTGAGTCCATTCGAAAAGTTTTGATTTTCAGATTTGAAAATAATCAATATTTATATTTTTCAGGTAATAGGCCTTGCTATGTCTAATGCCATTATACTGAGTCAACTCTATGAAGACCAATGAGAATAATAATTTTTAAAATATTTTTGTTGTCGACAGTATGTAGCTGTGGATAAGTCAGAAGTTTGACGTGAAAGAGAAATTTGATTTTCCAAAAGCAAAAGTTGCAATACGAGACGAGTAAAAGAATAATTATAGAAATGTAATACTGCGATAGATCTGTAGTACCTAATGTTTTATCTTCTATATTGAAAATAATGAATTAAACAAGTTTGATAATGAACACGAAATTGCCTACTTTTTATTGTTTTGCTTATTTTGAATTTTGTTGTTTTTAGGGGGAAAATACTTCATCTTTCAGCCGATTATGGAATTTGAAAAATTACTAGGTGGACTGGAGTGCCGTAATGATTTTTTTGTGTAATGCTCTATAACCATTTTTAACAAAAAGGTGCAACGAGAGACAGGGTACTTCAATATAGAACTCTGCGAAAATTCTTATTTAAAACACAAAATTTCATTGCCGCATTACGACGTTGACGTCAATGTCATATGAATAAAAAAATTTCTAATTGATACAAAAACATACATGTACGTATATATATTCGGTTTTGATCCCTCTAGAATCAAACCGAAGGGCCTATAAGAAAACAATCAAACGCGTCCTCGGGTTGCGGATAAAGTGTCCCTGTACCAAGGGTTTCTGCTGAATATGGTTACAAAAATAAATAGGCAGTCGCGGACAATTGTCCAGGGTTGGTTCCGAAGGAATTAACCCTTAAGCGGAGGTGTGAAAACGGTGCCGAAAGCTGAATGGCACCTGAGTGAGGTGTCTAGAACGGTGACTCTAGGATAACGGGCGACCTCTCAGAGTACACAGCCTTAACCTTGCATGCGGGGCCGAACCCCTTTCCCTAGCTTCTCGTGGGAACAACAACGACAACACCAAACATAGTTGTAGTAAGTGCGGTTCAAAACAACAGAAGGCGCAGGGGTCAGCCAACAATGCCGACCAATCTAGAGCTAGGGAAGCCAATAAAAATGGATTCAATGTGAGGGATTGACGGGATCTCGCGACCTTTGGGTGGACGGAGCGACTGAATCACGACTTGCTAGAGTGCTAGGATGCGAGTGCGGCCCCTTAACGGGGTTACATGGCACGACTGCATGCTCTGGGATGCGAGAAACACCCGGAGCTATCACACTTTTCGCAGCAACGCCTGCGAAACCATGCTGAACTACTCCGAAAAAAGGGGCTATGTAAGCTGAACGTCTACTCTATCACAGCTAGAACAAGCCGGCAACAGAGAAAGAGAGGCGACACTAAGACCAACCACGGGCAGGCATCCAATAGAGGATGAGCGATGCTTTACGACCCGGAGAAACATCAACACCAAGGTTTCTCGCAAGCCTAAAGGTCTGGCTGAAATGGATGACGAGCTTCGTGGACATTTTTCCGGAGAATCCGACCTCTAGGCTATCAATTATTGTGTGTATAATGCAGCGAGAGCTTTGGCCGATGCGAACCATAAAACAAAATCAACGGTTGATCATAAGACCAAAAGACGAATACATCAACTTGCCATAAAGATAGGCTGGGCAAGACACTACACGTCGTGCATTCAGTGTGTGATTGACTACATTACATCTGGCAGGACTTTCACCGGGAACGTTCGAAAGTTCGCGCGCGAACTCCCGACCCGTTATCATATACTTAACAAGTCAAAGCTGCTGACCATCAGGCAGCATATTGTTGAGAGAATACGGATACTATCTGACGCTAAGAGAAGTCTAGAGTGGAGGGAGAGGTGGGTCAGAGAAAATCAATAGTTTCTCTCTAACCCACCTCGACTCTTCCTAGACCCTCCAGTTACTGTCGAACACCCACCCAAACCAGAGGAAGTCGAAATATTTTGGAGAGAAATCTACGAAGTGCAGCATATACTGGACGAAGACTCAGAAAATGTAAATAGCTTCAAGGAGTTATGTGTTGCCCTCATAACACCTGATAAAGAATTCCCACCCATCACTACCGAGGAGGTGAAAAAAGTATTAAGAGGGATGAAGAATTATTCCGCACCGGGAGCAGATTGTATCCAAGCTTCTAATGGAAGAAGTTTTCTTCAACCCATGAGCATTTGGCCCGTAATTTCACCTCATATTTGAAGTCGGAAGAGCCGATTCCGGAGTGGTTGGTGAAAGACCGCACAATACTCCTGCCGAAAATGCGCAACTGAGCTGACCCGAAGAATTACAGGCCAATAAATTGCCTGAACACACTTTATGAGATATTCACAGCTATCCTAAATGATAGGATTGTTCGGGCAATTGAACCTGTGTGGCAAGAAATGTATGAACAACGAGGCTCAAAGAAAGGCGTAGCCGGATGTCGGGAGAACCTGCTCATCGATAGATGTGTCTCCAAAGATGCAGCATTCTACCAGCGTGATCTATCGATGGCCTGGATTGATTATCGGAAAACTTTTGATTCGACCTCCCATAGACTTATCATCTGTCTTTTGTAAATCTTAAAGGTTCATCCGCAAACAGTTAGGTGCATAGAGAGATTGATGCCGCTATGGAAAACCAGATTTACTATCTCATCTGGAAAAAATCATGTGACAACTAACAAGGTCACCTTTCAGAGACGTGTCTTTCAGGGCGACACCATGAGCCCACTCCTCTTTTGCCTTACATTATTACCACTATCTCTAGCACTTCGCCATTCCGACGGGTGCTTGTGTGGCAAACCTGCAGATCGAATGTGAAAGGTCACTCATCTATTTTACATGGACGATCTTAAGATCTATGCTAAAAACAAAGAGCAACTACATCTAGCTCTAGGGTTTGTCGAACGATATACTAAGGAAATTGGAATGGAATTTGGGTTAGACAAATTTTCGAAGGTTTATTTGAAGCGAGGAAAACTTAATTGCATCCCTGAAGATCCTGAGCTTGTTAATAGAAGCGCTATATGACACCTTTGCGCTGGAGAGACTTATACATACCTGGGCGTGCCACAGAGCCTCATTCAGGATGTGACATCTATAAGGGATACTCTCCGAAGCAGATTCAAACGTCTCATCCGACAGATTTGGTCTTCCGAACTGTCGGCGAGGAACAAAGTATCTGCAACGAACATGCTTGCCGTCCCAGTAGTACTCTATTTATTTGGAGTAGTTCCATGGACGAAGAACGAGCTCAGATCCCTCGATATCTGGACAAGAAAGGTTATGCACATGAAAAAAAGCATACATCTTAAGTCTTCCGTTACGCAACTATACATCTCACACCGTCAAGGTGGTCGGGGAATATTGAGTCTTCAATGTCTTCACAACAGGATTATTCTGGGTACAGCACATAGAGTTGCAAATGGAATAGACCCTCTTCTTAAAATGGTCAGGGATCACGAAGAAGTGGGCAAAGGAGCGTTTCTGTACAAAGCAGCGGAGGAGGCTGCTGAAACACACGGACTTGACTTCAGTATTAGGGGTGAGCAAAATGCATCAAATCTTATCTATCTCGAGTACTCACTCCTGAAAGCCCAGGATTAGTCAATGTCTTGTGAGCTACCGTTTGCTTTCCTTAAGTCGCCCGGATTGAAGTCTGGTACGGAGGGTTTCATTTTTTCATGCCAAGACGGTGTCATTCCCACCTTAACATACCGTCGCCACATTTTGAGCCAAGACATTCCTGATGATAGCTGCAGGACGTGCCATGTACATCCCGAGCATTTAGCTCACATACTGTCTAGTTGTCCAACTCACGCGGGAACGACCTACATTTGAAGGAACAATACGGCACTAAGAGTGCTTTATTACCATCTCTGTCACTCTTACGGCATTAACTTTTTTATCGCTCCTCTGAATGCTCCTAGGGAAATCGAGTCAATTGTCGAGAATGGGAAGTTCCGCATATACTGGAACTTTGTATTCTCGACGATTGTTTCTGTTACTCACTCGAGGCCTGACATGTTTCTTTTTGACTTCGAGAAGCAAACCATGTTCGTTATCGAATTTTCGGCACCAGCTGACAAAAACATCATAACCAAGGAGAATCAAAAGAAAGAGAGGTATCGAAACCTTATAAGGGAGTTGCAACGGTTGTACCCGGAGTATTCTGTTAAACTAATCGTCCTTATCATTGGCGCTCTTGGAGGTGCCAAGCTTTCACTCTTCAATGGCCTAAAAGCATCCCTGCGTGTCAACAATATGCCAAAACACTTGCGGGGAAAATGCAGAATTTTGATTTGCGTATTTGTCACTGGAATTCCAAATTGCCGCCGATTTATTTTGTAAAGACTTTTAGTCGTTATCATTTTGTTGGCTAACTTATATGCCGTAAAAGACCAATAACTGAAATAACAAAAGGAATATAGTAGACCTGCACATGATTTCTTTTAATCGTTCGATAACACAAAACCACAAAAAATGAGTGGAGGGCTCCTTAAACTGGACCAAGTGAATTATATGTTTTTCAGGTCGCTGAAACCGAATCCGTAACCTGTTTATCCCCATCATATCAGCGTTTCTTTCTAACCTCAAAAAAGAGCTTGAAACTATAAAACCCAGCAATATCAACCCGTGACCCATTCCATCCTATGCCTTTATAGTTCAATAAGCTTAAGGTCGATAACCTATAACTTTGAAACCCATAACCTCAAAATGTATAACCTCAAAACTCATAAATCTCAAATCCCAATAAACTACAATCCCAAATTGCGGCAAAAAAAAACTTAGACGCAAATCTGAAACCTCCATTTCGGGGAGTTTTAGGTTTATAATTCTATACGCCCACCACTTCATCACCTCAAAACCCATAAGCTCGATAACCCTGAAGTGCATCACAAGGAAATTGCATGTCACAATATAGCTCCAAATCAGGTAGAATTAAATTTCATAACTCCACATCCTCATAACTTCATACAACCTAATACGTCAAAACTCGACAACCCCAAAAGTCCAGAGTCCTATAATCCCAAAATTCCATAATCCGTATAACGCAGAAACTCCATAATCTTATAGCCCCATAACCATAACAAAAAAAACGCTTACAAGTGAGTGTTCAAAAACCCGTGATCTCAGAAAGCTACATTCAAAACTTATGCTCGAGACTTAATTCTTGTTTGGCAGAAATTTGAATGCTCAAGCAGATCCATACTTCCTGCACCGTAATAACCTACATTTAGCTATACCCAGGAATAACGACGCGAACAAAGCAGGCTTCTGTTTCCTTTTGGGTGCTTTATTTAGGTGAGTCCCCTCGCCTCTCACAATTCTCAAAGAGCTTTACAACATTGTAAGTAGCCATTTCATGTATTTTCAGCTTAAAATGATAACGTGTTCGTTTATTTGTAAATGACCTTCGTAGTGCTTTTCTTTTTTGTTGGTTTGACGTGTCTCTCTTCAAAGACCAACAGTAGTCTGCCAACATATGGCTGTCCCAAACACCCTGATATCTCTTTTCAATATCTTTTAAATCCTGTTGGAATATTTCACCCTGCTCTTCACTGAAATCGCCTAAATTCTCAGGAAAGTACTTATTTTCGCATCAGACAGTTTAGGAAATTTTTCAAATATTTACATAAAAGCTTTGCTCTCCGTAGTATTCATTGCTTTAACGAATTGTTTGCAGGTCTCAACTTTATATGTAATGGTGCAAGTATTACTTCATCTGTTGGTATTAGACTCTGTTTTATGATACTTTTAGATCCTGGAGTTAATTTTTCCCTACTGGGCCAATGCTTTCTCAATTAATGTTCGGCACAAAGTCGGCTGTCGCATTCACCTAGAAAACATGGATGTTTAGTGAAACCTCTTTGTTGACCGATAAAAATGGTCATTATTTTTAAATCTCCACATATTTTCCACTTGTGTTTAGCGTAATATAATTTTTCGAGTACGAAGCAAAGATTTTGGCACTCCTCATTAAACACAACCGAATGACCGTAGCAAGACTGCTTTTAAACTACGTGTTGAAAAATCTATAAATAGGCGCCAGTCTTTACCTTCATATGAAACATTATACTCATTCATTAGTCCTTTAAGATTTTAACAGTAAACTAAATTTTTTACATCTGTAGAATAATTTTCTAAATTGGATATATCTTTCGCGATAAAAATTTATACGAGTTCTTGGAGCTAGGCAATTTTTCTCTTTTAATCTTGACGCCATTAGTTTAGAAATTTCTATTGAAAGTTCAGCTTTTCGGAACAAGTCATTAAGCTCTTCTTGCGTGAACCCATTGTGATTTTTATTAATCTCGACTTCTGATTCTTTTGATGTTTCATCGTTCATCTGTATATCCTCAGCCACGTCATCAGCTTCGATATACGACATTTCCATTGCACTTTTACAATCGTCGCTAGTAGTATTACTTTTGTTACTCTCTTCAGCTTCAAGAATGGTAGGACAAATTACAGATTCAACAGATGCATAACAAATTGAAGATTTTGTCTTTCAGCTGTGCCCAAAAACTTTCGTTAAACAAAAATAGCAATCCTTGTTATGATTTTTTAGTTCCCTCCAGATTATTGAAAAAGCAAATTATCCGCTTCTTTTGTATACTAAGTTGCAAGGACCACCTTAAGCATATTGTTTTTAGGGTTGATCATTTTACTAGTTTCTACACAAAAAAGTCCTGGCATCAACTTTTAAGTACATCTGTAAATATCTTTCTAAGTTTACTCACAACATATTCTCCAGAAAGAACGCAGAAATAGTCGACGCAATTGTTGCACGATATCTTTCTTGTAACATTATACTCTTCAAGGACCAAGTTACCTACTGATATAGAGCTGCGTTCGTTTAATGACCACACCTGCGGGCCGGCTTTGTCACCCTGACCAACCACCGATACTGGGCTTGTGACTCCCTGCATCGTACTTTTCCTTCTGCCGATCATGTTCAGTGCTGCCGTTCTGTTGCGCATAAAGTCGTTATGAGTTGGTGAAAATAGTGGGGATAGTGTTCACAAAAATCGGTATTTGTCGGCATACGTCTCTTTGTTCCGACATACAGGAAAGAAGAGTGAATATCAGGTAAACAAATTCCTCGCGATGTAGTGTGAATTTAGCCAACGCTAAAGATTGTCCCGACCGATTGCAGTGTCGTATCAGGAATTTGTTTTTCTTTAATGTAGTTGACTACATTTACACTCCATCACAAAGCATTTGTTTTCCTGATATTCACGCTTCTTTTCTGTATGTCGGACCACTCTTCCTCGTGCTTCCAACCTCCGCCAACGACAGAATTATATTTAATGATAGATTTAATTATAATATATTGACTTTCCGCGCTTTTATGACATGCTCGGCATGCGGAAAACTACGATGCAGGGAGTCGCAAGCCCAGTATCGGAGGCTGGTCAGGTTGTGAAAGTGGGCTCGCAGGCGTCGTCATCAAACGAACGCAGCTCTACGTCACTGGGTAACTTGGCCGTTAAAGAGTATAATGTTACAAGAAAGACATCATGCAACAATTGCGTAGACTCATTCTGCGTTCTTTGTAGAGAATATGTTGTTAGTAAACTTAGAAATATATTCACAGATGTACTTAAAAATAGATACCAGGACTTTTTTGGTATAGAAATGAGTGAAACGATCAATTATTGCAAGCCAAAAACAATATGCTTAACATGCTCCTTGTAACTTAGTAAACAAAATAGCAGACGCTTGCTTTTCCAATGATCTGGAGGGTACCAAAAAATCATCACAAGGATGGCTATTTGTGTTTAACAAAAGTTTTTGGGCGCAACCGAAAGACAAAATCTTCAATTTGTTATGCAACTGTTTAATCTGTAACTTGTCCTACCATTCTTGAAACTGAAGAGAATAACAAAAGTAATACTACTAGCGACGAATATAAAAGTGCAATGGAAATGTCGGATATCGAAGCTGATGACGTTGCTGAAGATATACACATGAACGATGAATCATAAGAAGAATCACAAGACGAGACTGATAAAAATCCCAATGAGTTCACTTAAGAAGAGCTGAATGACTCGTTCCGAGATGCTGGACTTCCAAAAGAAATTTCTGAACTAATAGCGACAACATTAAAAGAGTAATATTGTCTAGCTCCAGGAACTCGTAGAACTTTTTATCGCGAAAGAGATAGCCAATTTAGAAAAATATTTTACAGGCGTAAAAAATTTAGTTTACTGTTAAAATACTGAAGGACTAATAAATGAGTATAATGTTTCTTATGAAGCTAAAGACTGGCGCCTATTTATATATTTTTCAACGCGTAGTTTAAAAGCAGTCTTGCTACATAATGAGAACCGTCTTGCTCCGCTACCCATCGGTCATTCTGTTGTATTCAATGAGGAGTGCCAAACCCTTTGCTTCGTACTCGAAAAATTATATTACGCTAAACACAAGTGGAAAAGTATGTGGAGATTTAAAAATAATGACCATATTTATCGGTCAACAAAGTGGTTTCACTAAACATCCATGTTTTCTAGGTGAATGAGACAGCCGAGCTCGTGCCGAACATTATGTGAGAAGCGATGGGCCAAAGGAGAATGACTAATGTGGAGATAGCAGCTTGGCAAAGCTTTAGAGACGTTACGAAAAAATTTCTAGGAAATAGGAGAGATCCTAGTTACGACAATATAGTTGGAAATATGGTACAAAATTTCAAAAATATGGGATATCTAATAAATCGAAAGCTACACTTTCTTCATTCTCGCATTGAGTACTTTCCTGAAAATTTAGGCCATTTCAGCGAAGAGCAGGGTGAAAGATTCCACCAGGATTTAAAAGATATTGAAAAGAGCTATCAGGGTGTTTGGGACAGCCATCTGTTGGCAGACTACTGTTGGTCTTTGAAGAGATACACGTCAAACCAATGCAAAAGAAGAGCACTACGAAGGTCATTTACAAATGAACGAACACGTTATCACTCTAAAGCTGAAAATACATTAAATGGCTACTTAAAATTTTGTCAATCTCTTTGAGAATTGTGAGAGGCGAAGGGACTCACGTAAATCGAGCACCCCGAATCGTGAAAGGCGAGGGGACTCACGCAAATCAAGCAACCCAAAGGGAACAGAAGCCTGCTACGTCCGCGTCGTTGTTCCTGGGTATCGCTAAATGTACGTTATTACAGTGCAGAAAGTCTGGGCCTTCTTGAGCATTTGAATTTCTGCCAAACAAGAATTAAGTCTCGAGCATAAGTTTTGATTGTAGCTTTCTGAGTTTTTGAACACTCACTTGTAAGTCTTTTTGTTGTTACGGTTATGGGAATATAAGATTATGGAGTTTCTGGGTTATACGGCTATGGAGTTTTGGCATTATAGGTTTCTGGACTTTTGGGATTGTGAAGTTTTGAGGTATTAGGTTGTATGAAGTTATGGGGATGTGGAGTTATGAAATTTAATTCTGCATGATTCGGAGTTATATTGTGACATGTAGTTTCCTTGTGATACACTTCAGGGTTATCAAGCTTATGGGGTTTGAGGTTATGAAGTAGTGGACGTATGGAATTATAAAGCTAAAACTCCCCGAAATGGAGATTTCAGATTTGCGTCTTAGTTGTTTGTTTTTTTGCCGCAATTTGGGCTTGTAGTTCATTTGGATTTCAGATTTATGAGTTTTGAGGTTATGGGTTTTGAAGTCATAGGTTATCGACCTGAAGCTTATTGAGCTATGAAGGCATAGGGTTGAATGGCTTAAAGGTTGATAAGCTGCTTGATAAAATGACCGATTCACATAGTCGCAATCCGATTCTGTTTTAACTTTCTGAATCTGCAAATGACAGATACGCAATTCACACAGTCGTCTTTTCAGTGGATTCTTTTTTCCTGGGATGTTAACGATTTAAAATTAAATTGAAAAACAAAAATAAGCTGAAAAACATATTTATTACGGAAATTCGTGAACTTTTTTTTTCAATATACAAACGAGGATTCATCAATATCGTTTTCGGTCTTTCAGCGAAATCACCTACACCAAAGCTTAGGCCTACCATAGACTATACAATTCCTTTTTGGTAGAAATTTCAATTTCATTCTCTGTTCATTCTCCATGTTCGAAAGTCTATATTGGGGGTTTTTCGGCATGAGAAAACCGAATGTGACGTTTATTCTGCAATAAAATGAAGTTATGATACATTTCCCTTACAAAAATTGGCTCTAATAAGAAGTTTACTATGCGTGTCAAATTTACATTTTTCCCCCTGCCATTTTTTTCTCTTGAAAATGTATATTTGGAGGTTTTCATGCATGAGAAAACCAAACTTGTTGTTTATTTTGAGATAAAATTTACTTTGCCACTCTTTCAAATAAAAATTTGATAGACATTACTATAGCAATCTTCGTGTACTTATCACAAAAATGGTGCGCAGACAAATATAGTACACAATATCATGTTTTACAATTGGAAACGGTTCAGGCGTTTCCTGACTATTATGTTTCGATCCCCCCGAATTCAGTCTAAAGCTAGTTAAAGGAAACTCCGGACACTGGACTGAAAGCGATAGTTCAGTGTATTTAAATATTTCGGAGAAATGGCTGCAGCTCGTACATCGTCAGTTTTGTCGTACCAGAAAAATATTAAAAATATTTCGATCGTTAAATGGCGCTCGTGTAGATGACGCTCGGGGGATTCCCCATGTGGGGACCCGATAGCATGAAAACTCACTTCGGGTCGTCCATCTGCAGTGTGTATAGTCATAGGTTTGCTACCCGCTCGACGAAATCGCTCCGCTCTGTACACAGATCAGTTGACACTCAGTCACCGTCTGATTAACCACTAATTCACATCATTCCAGCTTGAACCTGTAACTACCGAATTAAACGCCAGTATCCAAAGGGCTCTTGCATTCATTCTTTCTAGAAAAAGCAACGCGTTATGGGCGCAATGGAGGAGAACAGTTATCCAACCAGTAATCCCATACCCAGGGTTCTCGAAACTTCTGGAAATATAGTTAATTAAAGTGAATTAGGAGGAGGTTTCTCGAAGCTTCTAGAAACTTCGGTCTAATAGTACTATATATGTAACACACATATATATTGCTAACTGACAATACCTCGCAATAAGTGGCTAGGGGAGTAGGGTATTTCTCGACGCTTCCAGAAACTAGGGCCTTAGATTACCATATATGTAATACTCGTATATATTGTTGACTGCTTATACTTTGTAATAAATTGTCAAAAAATAGAGTGCGGACATATATTTATGTCTCAGAGAGCACGTTCTCAGCATCACCTTTTCGAACCCTCCCGCGGTTGTCGGGGCACGCGCAATTCTGTGTGAGACAGAAATACGAGTATATGTCTGTACTCTGCATGTTTACAACTTTCAATATATTAGTTATTTATTTATAAGATTTTAACCCAACCTATCAATTCGGTTAATATTTAATATAACTTACATAATTAATCATTACAAATAATCTCTTTTAATGTTTATTTCTTAAAATTATGAAAATTTCCAGTAAATCGAATGAATTCTTATGTTAGTTCTCGAATTTGCATAGACCATCCAGCGTTACAGAAATATGAAGCTGCGCGGTAGCGGAGCTTATTTATGGTCGTGAAAACAGCTAGTTCTTATCACGTTCACTTCGGCCACCCACTTATACTCTGCACCCTTTCAATCACATCATTTGAAGAAAAAAATTGTAAGCTAAGTTATCTAGTTCTAGGTTTTTAAATTAAATTATACAAATGATACGAGTATAAGGATGGGAAGTTTAAAGAAAGACATATGTAGTTAAGAAAGCAAAAAAGCAGAAGAAAAGGATTAGCATGTAGAAGAAATATCATAAGTTAAAAGAAAGAGATGGCAGGTAGAAAGCTTAAAGGTATATTGCATAGAGGGTTTTAAGCGCTTGTTTAAATGAGAAAGTTTTGAATTTTTTTGTAATACGGTACATTCTTGATTATTAAATGGAAAAAATCAATGTTTATAAGATTTTTATTAATTATTTTACTAAATTTCAAAATAAAATCTTTAAAAGACAAAGTACTATAATTATTCAAAATATATGTCTGCACTCTGGTTTTTGCTAGAGGCCTCTCACGCGCTACGCAATTTAGCAGTATTGCATACATAGTAAAGATGTATTTACACATGTATTATAAATGCATGGCATCGTCCACCAAGCCTTCTGGAAAATATCAGTTGTAAATATTATTTTTGTCTGAATTCTAAAAAGGCAAGTTCTAGAAATTTCTATAATGTTTGATGTAATGGAAACAATGGTTTTCAAGAATTGCATCACTCAGCCTTCTAGAAGTTTCCATGTATTAGAGAGAGACCACGGTTTTCGAGTCTTGCGCCATAAAGCCTTCGAGAAACCTTCAATAAAGAGGAGATATCGTCTATAAAAGATGGACTGGAGCAAAATGCAGTGATTCAGTATTTAATCATCGATTGACTAACATCGAAAGTAATAACAGTAAAGTGAATAGTGAATATTGAAGTAAATAGTTAACAGTGAATGGTGAAAGCAGAATGGAGTTATTCCTCTCCACCTAACTGCGCTTAAGAAAGACATACACGTAAACCTTCTTCGTATTGAAGAAGAGGACAATTATATCAACGAGGATAGCAGCGATGAAGAAGATATCAACCATCACAACATAAAACAACCACCTTTGAACTTTCAATATGTTTCTATTAAACATCTATCACGTTCAGTTAAAAGCCAACTGTCAAAGAGAAATGAAAGAAAATACATCTGCGATCGCTGCTTGCACTACTTTTGGGATATAGAAAAGCTATTTTACAACACTGAAGACTGCAAGAAGATGAATAATTGCAAAGTAGTGTTACCAAACCAAGTTAGAACATCATTGAACTTAAAAACTTCAAATAAGAACAGAACAAAAGGCAGACTTTGTGGAAGCCACAGTGTGTTACATCTGTAAAAAATCACTACATCCACCCATGAAAAAGATTCAAAACCACTGACATCTCACTGGTTTATATCGTGGTCACGCGCGTGAACACTGCAACCTTGCTTACCAGGATGAAAATACCATATCTCTTCTTTTACACAACTTAAGTGAGTACGATGCTCAATATAGGATAGGCGACATTGCAATTCAGTTTGATGAAAAACTAAAGGTTTTGGATTTAAATAAGGAAAAATATATATATCAGTGACAAAATATGTTCAGGATACTCAGATAAAACTCCGATTTATAGATTCGTTCAGATTTATGGCTTCCTAATTGGAAAAGTTAGCATGTAACCTTGAAAAATATATTGGGTGTTTGCAAAAGTAATGCAACTTTATTTCTTTGAGTGGAAGACAGTATTTGAACTTTGAATTTTCCCGCGTTGCTTTCATACTGTGGTAGCTCCATCTTTGCATTATAAGCATTGAGAAATAGTTTATCATTCAGTTTTGTAAAACGTGAAAAAGAATAAGGTTAACAATGTCTCTAAGTAAGGAACATTTTCACCATTGTCTTCTTTATAAATTCGAGCAAAGAAAAAAGCAGAAGATACCTGCAAATCGTTAACTAAAGTCTTTGGTGTCATCACAGTGAGCTATGCAACAATTATTCGATGACCATGAACGCGAAGGTCGCCTAGAAAAATGCCTAGACGATGATTTTCAAGTCTTGCTCAACCAACACCCATGCAGGACTTAAGAAGAAAGGGCAGAATTGCTTGAAGTTAATCAGACAACGATTTCCAGACATTTAAAAGCGATGGGAAAATTGCACAGGCAGGATGGTGGGTTCCGCACGAACTAGGTGAAGCAAACAAAAACGAGCGAATCATTCGAGCTTGTCATTCTCTGCTAGTTCGACATAATATAAAATCATTTCTGTGGAAAATTATAACGGGAGATGAAAACTGAATTTCTTTTGATAATCCGAAGCGTAAAAAATCTTATGCCGGTCCTGGGCAACATCCCATATCAATTCCTAAACAAAAAATGCATGCAGATAATGTTATGTGTTTCATATTGTGGAACTGGAAATGAATCTTGTATTATGAGCTATTGAAACCGAATTAAACAGTCACAACGGAAGTATGTTGTCAACAATTAAACCGCTTGAACGAAGTATGGAAAAAAAGTATCCGTTTACTGGACAGAGACAGCGTCCAGTATTATTGTTACACGATAATGCCAGACCACGCATAGCAAAACCTGTCCTTGAAACTTTGATGTCTCTTGGTTGGGAAGTTCTATAGCATCCGGCATACTCGCTAAATCTCGCGCCATTTGAATATCATCGTTTCGAATCGATAAATAAGGCCTTAGGCAAAAGGTATTGGGCAATAACGGAGAATATTTTGATGGTTAATAGTGTAGCATTTCTGTGTATTAGAACAAAGTTTGAAAAATAAAAAAAAAGTTCCATT
This sequence comes from Belonocnema kinseyi, assembly GCF_010883055.1. NCBI lineage: Eukaryota > Metazoa > Arthropoda > Insecta > Hymenoptera > Cynipidae > Belonocnema > Belonocnema kinseyi. The sequence continues at coordinate 36,277,225 of NC_046661.1, read as the reverse complement.
ATTTTTGCATACATCCAATAAAATTGTTAATTCGGCATTTTCTGATGTTGAGCCTGAAAAAGTTCAATTCCTCACGAGGAAACGTGTTCTCACATATGAAGACCTGGACTCGCGGGAGAAGCTTAAGGAAACTCAATTGCCAGAAAAAGCAAAATTTCATAGCATGTTAAATGATTTCTTAATTTTCGATAAAGATTATGCGCATGCACAACACGTATGGTCAGAATTCAATATCATAACTTAAGCGAGTACGTAAAACTGTATATGAAGACTGACGTTGACATGATGTGGGTAATCGAATAAGGCAAAAGGGTTGGTGTAAGCCAATGCTCCAAACGGTATACAGCTGCTAAGAATAAATATATGTCAGTGTTCAACGAAAATATATTGAAATAATCTACATCATGTATTTTAATGCAAACAACATGTATGGTTGGGTAATGGGACAACCACTCCCTCACGGTGGTTTCGAGTGGATGACCAATCTTTAAATTTTATATTTCAATGTTTCTGATGATACACCGATTGGTTATATACTAGAAGTACATTTTTACCATCCCCTTGAGATTCACGATCAACACAATGATATGCCGTTCTGTTCAGAACATTCGAAACCACCGGGATGATGCCAGGAGAAGCTTCTAACTACCCTCCTGCCGAAGCAAAAGTAGGTTCTCCATTACCGCGCCCTTGAACATGATTTAGCTCATGAACATTGGTTTGAATATAAAATTGAGAATAAATGCAAAAAATGATATTCTGAAAAGCCTATTTAAATTTATGAATAATACAGTGCACGGAAAAATGATGGAAAACGTACAAAAACATGTAAATGTTAAAATTTTGACAAAGTAGGAGGGTAGGTATGGTTTGCAATTTTTGGGTGACAGTTTGATCTACCAAGTAAAATCTAACGACATTTACGCTGATATGAAGAGGGACATACAAAAATTCGACACATCTAACTACCCTCGTGACAATGTTTTTGGAAAAATTATTAGAAAAGTTATTACTGAATTCGTTGGCTTGCAGAGCAAAATATAAATTGTGCGCGTCCATGGTGAAGACTTTATGAAAAAAGATAAAGGTATTAAAGCACGACGAGGAACTGCTAGTCTTCCTTGTAAATCATTTCATTTTTTGTAAGTAGTAGGTGAAGTTTATTTATTTTATTTATAAATAGTGTTAAGTAAACCCTGGCAGGCCGAAGGAACCAAATGGAGCCTCTAAAAAGTACCCGTTTAGACTCCATTAGTCCCCATTTGGTTCCTTTTTAAAAAACGCAAAAAAACAGCAAGATCAACTTTTAAACGGTTGAAATTCGGATTCTACGTTAAATTTTCTATTGGAAACTCAAGAAGTAATCGCAATAATTTTTTTTTGCAGCGGTAAAAAGTTAAAAATATATATATAAGATGTACAACGCCTGTTGACTGCTACTTACAGATGATGCATTTGAAGTATTGCAGTCAACAGACGTTATACGTCTTATATTTTTTAAACTTTTTACCATTGCAAAAAAAGCTATTGCGATTATTCCGTGACTTTGTATACGGAATTTTAACGTAGAATCCGAATTTCAACAATTCAAAAGTTGATTTTGTTATTTTTTTAAAAAGGAACCGAATGGGGAACCAATGGAGTCTTTACGGGTACTTTGTCGAGGCTGCATTCGGTTCCTCCGGTACGTCAGGGAATGTTATGAGGATGTAACTGAATAAAAAAACATGCATATATGAATTTCTTTCTTTTATTTATTAAAATCTTATATGTAATTAGTATAAGCATGCACTTATTATTTTAGCTCTACTTCATCATTAAATTAACTTTAATTTAACATTTCGTGGAGTTAACTTAACATCAGTTTCAATTTAATTTAACATTGCACAGAGTTAACATTTCACATAGTTCATTTAACATTGCACATAGTTGATTACATATCGAATTTATCGGAGATCAATGTAGGTAAAATATCTATCCACTTGTAGTTGCCTCTTAGGCTAATTGTGGCCACATCTCATTCTTGAGCGTGCGATTAAATCTTTCACAGATTGACGCCTTCAAATTACTATCCGTTGAGTAAATATTGATGCCTTATCGTTACATAAGCTCTTTAAAATGTGAATAATAAAATTTTTGGCCTTCATCAATTTGTAAGTTTTTTGGTACACGGCCCTGCACAAGTATAAAATGCATTTCTAAAGTGACATCTGGTCCACTTTTGCTTTTTACAGGAAGCGCCCAGACATACTTCTAGAAAATATATATAACTGTGACTAGCGACAAAATTTTCCATTCTTGAGTGCATTTAATCGAGCGTGCAACTAAGGGATAAGTTTAGTGTTACAGACTGACAAATCTTGTTGGGTATCAATCTGTAGAGTTTACAGTTTCTTATTCATTGATTCTTTGAGTATGTGTATCATCAAATTAATATTGTCAATCTCTGTTCGCAAACTTTTCAACTTTACAAAGTCTTTTTCCGTCTACGTCGTAATGACCGTCAGAGGCGATCTGAAATCCAACACTAGGTGGTCCACGACTTGCTGCATTGATTCCATCCAGGTGACGTTCAAACACGTAGATACTTATCGTGCTGCTGACGATAGAGTTACGAGTACACCCCTGATATATGATTTTAACTTCCTGCGGTTCCTCAATGATTGATATGATTTCATTTTTGTGACTCTTGTTGCCTGATGCCTGAAAAGCTAGGAGTAAACGAAGAAGATCAAATAGTTCGTTGGGGTCATCCCAGCAAACGTAGTCAGTCTTTACAATTTTCTTGCTCACATACGAGGTATGTTCAAAAAATAAGGTGACTTTATGGTTTTCTGAAAAAATATTAATTTATTCCTCAACATTTATGTTGTCCGATTCAAAGTAATCCCCCTCAGATATAATACACTTGTGCCAACGCTTTTTCTAATCATCGAAGCATTTCTGATAATCATTTTGTGGTATAGCCTTGAGTTCTTTCAGCGATACAGTTTTTATCTCCTCAATCCTTGAAAATCGATGTCCTTTCATGGGTCTCTTCAGTTTTGAGAAAAGAAAAAAGTCACTGAAGGCCAAATCCGGTGAATATGGAGGCTGAAGCATGACTGTGATGCTGTTTTTGGTCAGAAAATCTTTCACAAGCAACGATGAATGAGCAGGTGCTTTATCGTAATGCAAAAGCCAGGAATTGTTTTTCCAAAGTTTCGGACGTTTTTTGCGTATCACCTCTCGCAAACGGCGCATAACTTGAAGGTAATACTCATTATTGACCGTACTACCTTGTGGTAAGAATTCCTTATGCACTATGATACGGTAATCAAAGAAGACAGCGAGCAAAACCTTCATATTTGACAAAACTTGACGTGTTTTTTTCGGTCTTGGAGACTCAGGATGCTTCCACTGAGACGATTGGGCTTTAGTTTCGACGTCATAACCATATACCCACGATTCATCCCCAGTTATAACCCTTTTGAGAAAATCAGGATCATTATTGACTTCATTCAACATCTTCTGAGCGATGGTCATGCGATGGATCTTTTGATCAAAATTAAGCAGTTTTGGAACAAATTTCACTGACACACGTCTCATCTTCAAAACGTCCGAAAAGATAGCATGGCATGAACCAACCGATATGCCAACATCTTCAGCAACTTCTCTGATGGTAATTCGGCGATTTTTCAACATCATTTCTTCCACTGCTTGAACATTTTCATCTGTTGTTGACGTGTTGGGACGTCCAGGGCGAGGTTCGTCTTCGACAACCTCTCGGTCTTCTTGGAACAGCTTGTACCACTTATACACATTTTTCTTACTCAGAGTAGACTCACCGTATCCAACTGTCAACATTTCAAGAGTTTTAGAGCACTGGATTCCATTTTTCACACAAAATTGAATGCAAACTCTTTGCTCCATTTTTTCCAAAAGAAAAAAATCGCCGAGCACACCAAACCCTTCTGACCTTTTACGCCTCTGCCAGAAAAACAACACGAACTATATAGTCAAAACTGTGAAGATATGATCGTGACGAGTGTTCCAACACAACAAAACAAAAAATTTAAAACTTGATTGTACGTAGCCCGCGAAAATTGAAAAGTCACCTTACTTTTTTAAAAAACACCTCGTATACTGTGGTAGGGAACCCCCACTAGTTGAGGATCGTCTGTGAGATACATTGAACATTTATGCAATAAAGTTCTTGTACTTGATATCTTGGCTGGTGCAAATAGTTTCAGTTGGTCTGCATAGCTTCTGATGTGAATTCGGTTGAAGGATTAGATATGTCAACAAATTTCTGCAGTGGCATGATTATTGGCATTAACGTTTCACTGATTATCTTTTCAGTGGCTTCTCTACCCATTTAGAGCATTAGTTGTTTACGTCGAATCGTCTCATTTGCTTTTGCGATTTGACACAGCACCTCCATCTCTTTGTGAAACTTTAACATGTTGACGTGTTAAGTTCCGAATATATAATGATATAATTTCCACTACACAGCTTATATTCATAAAGAGACAATACAGTCAAATCCTGTTCCGTATCTTCCCTTGTTGAGTCCGCTATCCTTATCAATGAGAACGAAGCCATACTTGTCAGTATTCCAACATGTTGAACATAAATCTCGAAACTGAGAGTAACTTATGTCAGTGTTGACATGATCATTATATAATGTCTCAAGTTCCTTTCATCCGGTTTGAAAAGTATCAACAGCTTGATATTATCTCGAACTAGATGTTTAGGAGTTCGCGCGTAAGTTTGACAAAAGTAAAAACTATCATCATGGGCGTTTCTACCTATACAGAAAAAGGCTTCAATGTAATCCTGTTTCTCACTGGCCACATCATGAAATACAATTATAGAATTTGGTTGAGCATCCTTTGGTTCTCTTACTTCTTTATGCTGACTGAAGGCAAAATATTCAACACCTTTTAGATTAATCAATACACGTTCCAAGAATTTGTACTTTGGTTGTTTGAGGGATTTTGAATAGATTTAGACATTCTCAAATTTCAATCTGTTCGGGTGAAGGATCACGTTAAGTAATGTATGTCTTGCCACAATGTGATGGTCCACAAAACACTACACGAATACTGTCTGGTAGTAGACTGCCATGACGTTTCACCGTCGTCTTCTCTGATTGGAGTGTGGTTTTAAACTGCCAACCAGAAGTTTAGCGGGTTGTGTCTCGAACCGCATCTTAATCTCGACTGTTGTGAAAGGTATAAATACAGCCCTCATATAGCTTTTACATCAGTTCCGTGCTAACCTTCGCAGAGTGTGGAATGATTGTTGAACGTAAAGTGTCAAGCCATCATCGAAGTAAAGAATTGATCAACAAATTCATCAACAACTTGGCGTTTGAGTTGCGCTTGCCTAGTGACCAATAATTTGGTCCACGTACGAAGCTAGCTAAATTGAATTGCTTGATCTTGTACTAGACAGTAAAGCTTGGCACCGTGTTTTTTCTAAAGACGCAGGAATTGAAGAGAAAGCTGCAGTACTGGTAATAACTAACTTGATGAATGCCAAAGCGAAAATCGGTATGGAATTAAAGAAGAAGATGATGTTTGTTTCAAAGAGGAAATGTATTTCAAAGAAGAGAAAACCCAGTTTAAAGAAGAAATGAGCTACAGAAAATAAACTAATAGCATTTAGAAAGGCTGTCACTGCAGTCATGAAGGCAATAAAACGAAATAGTAATGTAAAAGTGTCCATCAAGTCTGCAATCAGAGGAAGGCGATTAAAATCAAGTGCAAAATCTTACCAATTGTCTTGCCTATACATTCGAAAGTTGGAGATGTTTTGCCACTGATTCCCATTTTTGCTGGACTCAGTGCACTTGGCGCTATCACTTTTGAGGTAGCAGGTGTAGCTAGGGCAGTAAACGATTCCAGCGCTGCCAAACAGCAACTGGCAGAAGCTCAGCGTTATAACAATGCAATGGAGGCTATTGCTCAAGGAAAGCTTGAGACCTAAAAGCCTACAGAAAAGGATTAGGTCTTCACATGAATTCTTACCGAAAAGAAGAGGGACTTCATCTAAGACTGGTGTTAAAAAACCGCCCGCTGGGTAACCTATAAAAGGTTTGGTGATATTGTCCTATACCTTCACAGTTTCGGTAATCTTCGGGTACCATCGGATCTAGTAGATCACCTAGGTGTTGGTAGCGTGACAAAGTAGAACCATCATAGATATCAATACTATGACATTGCTGAATGTGGACATTTGTGTTTAAAATTTCTATGTGGACAACTACATATAAAAGATAAATACTGTCTATATAAGAGTGCGTAAATAATGGACTAGAGTTAGTATAAAGAAGAACACCATCATGGATTGATCATTCAATATCACGATAACAGAAAACTTTTCTGTGCTAGAAGCAGAGTGTTTTCTACCAATTTCCAAAAGGCTATAGGCTATATAGAACTCGAAAAATCTTGTGCAAAGATGCAAAACAAGAAGACACCGGGACTGAGAGGCATACCTACCGATGTGCTTATGTATCTGACAAAATATCGACCGGAATTTGTACTCAACACGCTGAATACACTTGCGGCCAAATCTGAGTTTCCAAAGGCGTGGAAGAGGTCAAAACTTGTTCTACTGTAGAAGAAGGACAAACCGGTGGGACTTCTCAGCTCTTACAAGCCGATCTCCCTGTTGGACGTTGAGGGGAAGCTGTTCGAACAAGTAATCCTGATCATGCTGAAAGACGATCAGGAGCGTACAGGAGGTCTAGCAGACATCCAGTATGGGTTCAGGGAAGGTAGGCAAACGGTTGATGCCGTGAAGCAGGTGATGGACATAGCAAAGGGGGCAGCGGCATATTCCAAGGGGTGCCGATGTCTATGTGCTGCTATTTCTCTGGACGTCAGAAGTGCCTTCAACAGTGAATCCTGGCAATGCACACTTGACGCCTCCACAGAACGAGGGCTAGGCGAGAGTCTGATTAGCGTGATAGCTTCGACGGCCAGTATCAAGGGAGTGAATAGCAGAGTCCCTCAGGGATCAGTGCTCGGCCCCACACTCTGGAACGTTCAGTTCAACGAACTACTGGACTTGGAAATGCCGAAAGGAGTAAAACTTGTTGGCTTTGCAGATTATATTGAAGTGGTTGTCGAAGCGAAAAGCAAAGAAGCCCTCATGAACTCTGCAAATTCTGCGATTATAAGGGTTGAAAAGTTAATGAAGAAAAGAGGGCTCAAACTGGCACCAGAGAAGACTGAAGCAGTCCTATTGACATCAAGGGAAAAATCAGGTCTGATTAACTTGAAGTTGAAAGGACTAAAATGGCCTCCAACAGGGCTGTGAAACAGCTGGGAGTGTCATTAGATACCAAGACCACGTTCTCAATTCAAGTCGAGGAGACAGTGAAAAAAGCCGTGAGAATGATGTCAGCTCTAGCCAGCCTGATGCCTAACGTAGGGTACCCTAGGGCGTCCAAAAGAAGAATCCTGTCGAGCGTTGTACACTTGCAGCTCCTTTATGCAGCTTCTGTTAGGTACCCAGTAATGCGCATCCGCAAAACACCGGCAAAAACTCGTTAGAGTTCAGAGGACTATGGCCATTAGAGTGTGCTACGCGTACCGCACAATCTCAGCGGAAGCGGTGAAGGTCATTGCGGGGATGCCGTCTATATACCTACTAGCCAAAGAAAGAAGTGAAACCTACGAAGGCAAGGAGAAGCAGGAGGCTAGAAAAGATCTGATGGTCAAATGGCAAGAAGATTGGTCAACCGGTAAACCTGAGCGGACATTTCAACTGCTCCCAAAAATCAGAGTATGGTCCAGTCGACCATATGGGGAGATCGACTATCGCCTCATTCAGGCACTTTCGGGAAATGGCTGCTTTAGTAAGTTTCTGTTGGATCGGAATCAATCCCCTACTAATATAGTACATGCTCGTAATGCGAAGATATGGATGATGTCGAACACACTCTGTTCTTCTGCGCCCGATGGGATAATGCCAGATCAAAGTATTCTTGGAAAGCGAGAAGAACTTTCAACGCGAGGAAGCTGATCACGAGCCTGTTCACATTACAGGAAGGATGGGAATGCGCTTATAAAATAATCAGTACCGTTATCGAGCCAAACGAGAGAAAAGGAAGAGAGCTATGCCGAGAAGAGCACCACAGGCAGCCCCCGCATTGAAGTAATGCTAACGCGGTCCCAGTGTGGTGGGGCGAAGACTTATATTACTACCCAGTGGGCACAAAATTTGGCAACGTCTTTACGATATCCTTACGACATCTTGACGACATCTTTGCGACATCCTATGTCTATATCGTTTCGGTGTCTTTGCGATATCGTAAATAAGTCGTAAATAATATACGACTTATTTACGATATCGTAAAGACACCTTAACGACATGGACATAGGATGTCGTAAAGTTGTTGTAAAGATGTCGTAAAGACGTTGCCGAATTTTGTGCCCACTGGGTACCTTTCTCACTTCATTTAATAACTTTTAGCTTCCGGTATTTTTCACGTTCGTAATTATACCCGAAATAGGTACACCTTTCTTTTCCTATGTATTTATAGAGTATATTTAAGTATATTTAAGCTATTCTATTATAATAATACATAACATAAACATTTCTTATATCTCTCTCTTTTTTCATATGTTATTTTTTTATGTGATGCTGGCAATAAATGAAAAAAACGATCTATTTATCTATCTATCTATGGAAACCCCCGATTCAGACAAAACTAAATGAAACGTACAGGTAATGGATGAGGACTTTACAATCACACAATTCAACCCCTTTGCAGATAGAAGCTCAATTCCGAGGTCTCCACCGAGAGTTAGAGCTTTTTCGGTACCTGAAATATGGACAGAAAGTAGTCAAATAAAAAATTCATGATCCTATTTTTTTAAAATTGCGTGGCATATATAAGAATGCCAATTTAATAGATCATAAAAAATTTGTAAAGACCCTGCCCAAAAAAAAATGTAGTCATAATTCATAAGTGTAAGTCCTTTTTAAAAATTTCTTCTAGTTTTATAACCTAGTTTCATAAATAAACGAGTGAGTAAATCCACGAAAATACATTTTCACCTTTACTTTGCGCGTCATCCTTTAAATGCGAGATTGTAACATTTTCACGTTGGAACTTTTGATAATTAGAAAATGTTATTATTGGAAGAATTTCAAAGTTTAACACTTTCAGTGTCAAATAATGGATCTATTTCAAATAAAAAAAAAACTGGAAAGACCTTTGAGTTTAGAAAAATGTTCACACAAAAATGTTTTTCTAATGGCAATGCTTATTCGTACCAAAAAAATCAGACTATTCGTATTTAGATTAATGTTTTGATTATTAGGTTACTTAAAAAAGTTTCTATTATTAAATATGGATGTGGACATTATTATTATCATTAGATTATCATAATGTGATTGTTTGTTGATTTATCAGATTACATATAATTAAACCGATTAAAAATCATTCATCTTCGTCAAATAATTCCTGAATTCTAATCGAATCAGAAGATTGCCACTTTTTTAAGTTAATATCTCGAATCTTTAAATTAAAAAATGATGAATAAGTTTCTTCTGATTCTTTTTGATAAATCAAACCCAAATCAAGTTTAATGTTATCTGTAGCTTGAACAAATTTAAAAAATATATATATATGTTACAGGCAAAGTCCGAAGTAGCATTTTCACTTTGGACTCTGCCTAGTCAAATCGCGAAGTGCCGGGTAGGCTCAGGAAAAATCCGCAGTAAAAATAAAACCCTTGGGGTTTACTTTTCCTGCTGCACAATGGATTTGGGTGAGAATTTCTGATTCACAATAGTCCACAGATCGCAATTGTGAACGGATTTGAAAGTTTTTTTTTTTAGAAACGATCAGCATTAAATTTTTAAGATAACTACTAGAGTATATTCGCCATTTTTTGTTTGAATGTATTTATTTATTCAAAGCCATTTTTTTATATAAAAGTATTTTAAAAATAATCTCGATATGTATCATATGTAACGACAATGGTTTATTGTTGATTTATTTGATGAAAAATGATTCAATATACGTGTGAAATAATTGTATTATAAAAGATAAACTGTAAAATTTTATAGATAAAAAAAGAACACAATATTTATCATAAAAACCAACTTTCCAGTAAGAAAGAGCCAGTAATAGGTGTTTCGTTTTAAAAATTTATTATTAAGATTCCAAATCTTAATTTATTGAAATCGAAAATCATTATTTAGACGATGCTACTAAAATTTAGTATGGCAAATAAAAAATCTGTCTTTGATTAAAATAGGTAACTTGAAAATCTGGTTTGAAAATGGTTAAGCAATAATACTTCAAAATAAAATTTTCTTTTAATTTCTTATTAGCTTCGCAACTGATGGAAAAATATTATCTCCCCACTCCCTCCCTCCCACAGTCCTGTTATTTAGGGACTGATGCACCTACTTAGTTATAATCAGAACGGCAATAGTTTAATATCGCCGCAAAAAGTCAAGACCCTCACTTTAGAAGGCAATAACTCCGCAGAAAAAAATGTGAAGAGATTCGCATAAGAACCACACGAATCCGCTAAGTTTTCTTAATGAATTGGTGTTTCTCTAATTTTCGTAAAAAAATATCATTCCGAGGTAATTAGCAAAATACAAGTAAAAATGCGGTCGCGAGGCCCATTGTTGAGACACGTTAACTTTCACATGACCCCAGAGCCTTTTAAATATTTAAAAATGTCAGTTTTGCAAGGATTTTTGTAGAATGTTTTTATTTAGGGTTTGAATAGAGCTATCGCGCTGTTTAATGGCTTAAAATGTGTAGTAATGTACCCTGATTTATATTTCGACCACAAAACTGAATAAAAATTTTAATTTCGCGATTAAAGTTGCTCAGAATAATTCGGAGTTTAATGAGGCGAGGCGTGTGGCACAGGCGTAGAAAAAAGTGTAGAAAAAAAAGGTCCGTCATATTTCTCAGCGGCATACAGCCGTTTTCTCCAGATTTTCCCACAGCTGCTGCTCGCTCAGCAGGGCCGTCTCGAAGCTTTGAGGCGGACTGCGCCCTTCTCTTCTGATACAAAATTTTCATAATATAATACAGTATCAAGCTTGCACAAGAATTATCTTGTATTTTGTTTATTTAATATAGTACACTTATTTCGTTATTATAATATAATTTTGTAATTATTAGGCTGTTAATTCCCTATTGCAATATATGTAAAAGGAATAATTATTATTCTACAAAGATACATGATTGTAAAATTTTGTAGTAATTGCCGTTTATGAACAATTATTTTCATATACTTTTGTGCTATAATTCTAATCATTATTATTACTTATATATTATATGGGTGCAATTTTGTGTCAAATCATGTGAAGAACTTAAGCTACTGTCTGTAATTTTTATGAAAATTGTAGTATTTGTTCTGGTAGGTGTTGAAAGAAAAACTCTAACTTGATTTTTGAATATTCGTAATATGGTGCAGTTCTGAACAAAAATTTCTTGAAACAGAAAATGTCAAAACCTTCTTGAATTTTTCAAAAATGAATTTGTAAATTGAATTATTTAGAGGATAGTGTAAGCTATCTATATATTTTTTTAATTGGGTACTTTTTCAGAAATTCAGTTTAAACATTCGTTTTTGAAAAATTCAAGAAGGTTTTGACATTTTTTGTTTCAAGAAATTTTTGGTCAGAACTGCAGCATATTGCGAATATTAAAAAAAATACACCTTAATAGTATTAAAATCACAAAATTTATGAGAGTTCAAAGAAAAAGGACCAAATTTTTCAATTTTGAGTATCCTGTCATTTCTGGGAATTATTCAAAAACCATGTCAGGTTTTTTCTTTTAACACCTACGAGAACAAATACTACAATTTTCATAAAAATTACAAACAAAAGCTTAAGTTCTTCAGATGATTTGATATGAAATCGCACCCACATAATATATAAGTAATAATAATGATTAGAATTATAGCACAAAAGTATATAAAAATAATTGTTCATAAACGGCAATTGCTAACAAAATTTTACAATCACGTATCTTTGTAAAATAATAATTATTCCTTTTACATATATTGCAATAGGGAATTAACAGCCTAATAATTACAAAATTATATTATAATAACAAAATACAAGATAATTCGTGTGCAAGCTTGATACTGTATTATATTATGAAAATTTTGTATCAGAAGAGAAGGGCGCAGTTCGCCTCAAAGCTTTGAGACGGCCCTGCTGAGCGAGCAACAGCTGTGTGAAAATCTGGAGAAAACGACTGCATTTTTAAATATTTAAAAATTTTAAAGTCTCTACTGGATTCTGAAAATGTTGTAGGACATTCCAGATTTTTTTCAAAATTTTTCTAACATATTCTTAGCTCTGGGGTCATGTGAAAGTTAACGTGTCTCAACAATGGGCCTCGCGACCGCATTTTCACTTGTATTTTGCTAATTAGCTCGGAACAAAATTTTCTTACGCAAATTAGAAAAACACCATTTCATTAAAAAAACTTAGCGGATTCGTGTGGTTCTTATGCGAACCTCTTCACATTTTTTTCTGCGGAGTTATTGCCTCCTAAAGTGAGGGGTCTTGATTTTTTCCGGCGATATTAGTTCTTGACGTGGTCGTAATAGTTTGGTAGATTTTTGAATATAAGTTCTTGATTTAATACTCGAAGTATTTTAAAAGTAAATTTTTTATCTGGTGGTTTGAGTTTCAGTGTACATTTCCGAATAAGTTGTTTTTATCTTTTCGGAATAATATTTATAAATCTATAGTGTTTTTGAAAATTCTTAACGATGGCTGACGTAGCGGGAAATCAAGTAATGAAAATCAAATCGAAAAAAAATTGAGTAACCCCAAAATGGCAGAAAACTCGTCTCGTATTTTGAATTTAGAAAGATACTACGTTAAATATGATATACATATCGAGTTTATTTTTCTATTTTTTTTTTAGAAAAAATTTCCGTTGAATAAATAATGTTATGGAAATAAAAATTAATAAATATACTCAATCAGTTTTCTTAAAAATTTAATGCTCATCATTTCTAAAAAAAACTTTCAAATCCGTTCACATTTGCGACCTGTAGACTATTTTGAATTGTAAATTCTTGAGCCAGCCCACTGTGCAGTGGGAAAAGTAAACCCCAAAGGTTCTCTTTTTACTCCGGACTTCGCCTGAGCTTGTCGGGTACTTCGCGACTTGACTAGGCTTTGTCCGAAGTGAAAATGCTACTTCAGACTTTACCTGACACCGCTCAATTAACATGTAAAATGACATTTATTTTTTTAAATTGAATTCTGCAATATAAGCTATGATTGTATTTGTTTGAAACTTTAGGCATTTATTTGCATAAGAATCATAATGCATGTTATCATACATTGACGTTTTAAAAATTTTATGTAATAATTTAACAACAGAGTCGATTTCCGTAAAATCACAATATTTAAAACCATATACCGGGTTTTCTATATATTTTCATCATATGGATTTCTTAAAAACACGAGTTGCTTACCTAAGAACAGGTTTTTAAATAAGAAAATCAAAATGTATCATAATTTGTAGGACAAAAAGAGTATTAAAAAAACATAAAGAATAATCAAATTTTGAGTTTTGCGACATCTTTGATTTAGAGATGCATACAACAGAGCAATATACTCGTATAGACCAGTCAATCCGAAGGCTCTATTTGTAGTTTTATTTTAAAAATTAGATCATTATTTACCAGCGACTTTTTGACTTATAAACCAATAAACATTAAATTATTAATAATTTATTAATAATTAAAATCATTGGTATTTAAAAAATATATCATTATTAATAATAAAGTATTATAAAGCAAATTAATAAAAACATGAAATATGCATAACAATGATAGATGATTGATAATTTTAATTAATTGAATTAAAATCAAATTAATTAAAATTTACAATTTTTCATGATATGATAATTGAATAATTATTTATAAATAAATAATTATTAAATTTGAAATAACTAAACTATCTATAAACTATCTATCTATTTATTCATAATTAATTAATATTTAATAATTCAATAATAAGTCATTGATAAGCATTATATTAATAAATAATTCAAATTAACAATGATAATTGAAATAAAATTAATCAAAATGTAGCATTTTTATGGTTAATTAAAAATTAGAACATTGTATATCAATAAATAATTATTAAATTATTAATAATTGAATTATCTATTTATTTGCTCATAATTAATTAATTAATAATTGAAATTAACAGTGATAATTAAAATAAAATCAGGTAATACTTACCATTTTTCATGTTCAATAAATAAATATTAATTTAAAGTAATAATTTTTGATAATTAGTTAAACGTAAATGATCGATTAATTATAATTATTTATCACTAATTTATTCAACTAGATGTTCATACGCGCGCTTCGCGCGCGACCCACAACGTTACTTGCAATTATTTTATTTGTAAATGAAGTTTAATATGATACCGTGATATTCATTTTTGCGTTAATAACTCTTATTTATACACGGCTCCGCACGTCTACCCTTTCAAGATGCAGAATAATTTATTGCGCAACACTAAACATTTTTATGCAAGTTTGGAAAAAACATCTAAAATGTCGGTGCGTACAAATCTTCATACAAATACATGGTAAATGTTCTCGACTCGAGAAGAGTCAAAATGTCAAGCCATTTCGAGCGCCCCTAGCACTTGGATGAGTAACCATCCACGAGGTACGACCGGGTTGTGTACTCGAATTTTGAAAACCCGGCCAAACTCGGAAGGTGGTTTTCTGGAGTTTTCCTCTCATCTGGCCAAATGTTTAGGCAACTGCTAATAATTCGAATAAACTCGTTTGTAGCCGCATTGTAATTAAATTGTACTAAAATTCATACAGACTATTATGTAATTACTGGAAGAAATTAATAAAAAGAAATAATTACTCAAACTAATGAAAATCAAAGTTTTTACCATTATACAGTTTTAATTTCTTTTTAATTCTTATTAAATATATAGTGCATGCATTTTCTTTAAAAAAACGAATTTGTTAAAAATGTTAAAATAGTTAAAAATCGAAAAAACAGTTAAGTTCAGAATTTGTTTATGGAAATTATTTTAATAATAAATCATTAGTATAAATTCGCAAAGTGTCATAGTAAAAAGTGATTGGAAATACAATCTTTATTGATTCCGTAAACAAATTAAGCCTATTTTTCAAGAAATGCCCAAACTCTTCTTTTTTCTCATGAAAGTAGTTTAAATAATAAATCATGAAAATTTGATTATTATAATTAATCGGAAAGATGTTCCTAGTTAAATTTGTAAATAAAGACTGATCCTTTTCGTTGAAAAATAGCAAAATTCTGAATTTTTTTATGAAAGTTCTTTAAATAATTAATCATTCTTGTAAATTTAACAAATAACTTAGGAATATTCGTAATAAAAATAATCTCAGTTAACTTCGTAAACGAATTGTGTTTATTAATTAAAAAATACACTGACTATCAATGCGTTTATTGATATTGTTTGAATGATTAATAATTATTATAAATTTATAAAGTATGGTGGGAAATGATCATCGAAAGACATTCTTAGTTCATTCCGTAAACAAATTATGCCTCTTACTCGAAAAAAAGCCAAATTATAAATATGTTGATAAACATTTTTTAAATAATTAAAAATTGTAAATTTTCAAAGCTTCAGAGAAAATAATTCATCGAAAAGATATTCTTAGTTAATAATGTTAAAAAAATGTAGCCTACTCGTAGAAAGAAAACCAAATGCTTAATTTTTTAATTAAAATTGTTTCAATAATTAATAGTTCTTGTAAATTTAAAAAGCAACATAGAAAAGCGTCATCCGATAGACCTTCTTACTTAACTTCGTGAAAAAATTAAATCGTAGAAAAAAGGTCCCTCTTATTTTTAATTTGAAATTCTTCAAATAAATAATAGTTCTTGTAAATTTACACAGCAACCTAGAAAAGAGTCATTGATTAGACATTCTAAGTTTATTTCGAAAACAAATTGACTCGCAGCATAAGGGCCAAACTTTAAATTGCTTAATTAAAACTGTTTAAATAATTAATAGTTCTTGTAAATTTAAAAAGCAGCATAAAAAGAGTCATTGTATAGAAACTCTTACTTAACTTCTTAAAAAAAGTAACTCATAGAAAAAAGGTCAAACTCTTCTTTTAAATTGAAATTCTTTAAATAATGAATAGATTATGTAAATTTGCATATCAAAATAGAAAAGAGTCATCGGATAGACATTCTTAGTTGACTTCGAAAACAAATTGACTCGTATCGAAACGGTGAAGCTCTTGTTTTTAAATTGAAATTCTTGAAATACTCAATAGTTCTTATAAATTTATAAAGCAACATAGAAAAGAGTCAGCGTATAGACATTTTAGTTGACTTGAAAAACATATTGATTCGCAGGTTAAAGGCCAAACTTTTAATCTTTTAATTAAAATTGTTTAAATAATTAATAGTTCTTGTAAATTTGAAAAGCAGCATTAAAAAGAGTCATTGTATAGACATTCTTACTTGACTTCGTAAAAAAAATAACTCGTAGAAAAAAGGTCAAACTTTATTTTTAAATGAAAATTCTTTAAATAAATAATAGTTCTTGTAAATTTATAAAGCAAAATAGAAAAGAGTCATCCGATAGACATTCTTAGTTGACTTCGTCAAAAAATGGACTCATATCAAAACCGTTAAACTCTTAGTTTTAAATTGAAATTCTGTAAATACTCAATAGTTCTTGTAAATTTGCAAAGCAAAATAGAAAAGAATCATCGGATAGACATTCTTAGTTGACTTCGAAAACAAAGTGATTCGTAGGATAAAGGCCGAACTTTAAATTTTTAAATTAAAATTTTTTAAGTCAATAATAGTGCTTGTAAATTTGCAAAGCAACATAGAAAAAAATCATCGTATAGACATTATTAGTTGACTTAGTAAAAAAATTTACTCGTAGAAAAAAAGGTTAAACCCTTATTTTTAAATTGAAATTCTTTAAATAAATAATAGTTCTTGTAAATTTACAGAGCAAAATAGAAAAAACGTGATCCGATAGACATTCTTAGTTATCTCCGTCAAAAAATTGACTCGTATCAAAACGGTTAACCTTTTAGTTTTTAAATTGAAATTCTTTAAATACTCAATATTTCTAGTAACTTTGCAAAGCAACATGGAAAAGAGTCATCGAATAGACATTCTCAGTTGATTTCGAAAACAAATTGACTCGTAGGATAAAGGCCAAACTTTTAATTTTTCAATTAAAATTTTTTAAATAATTAATAGTTCTTGCAAATTGGAAAAGCAACATAAAAAAGAGTCATTGTATAGACATTCTTACTTGACTTCGTAAAGAATTAACTCGTAGAAAAAAGGTTAAACATTAATTTTTAAGTTGAAATTCTTTAAATAAATAATAGTTCCTGTGAATTTACAAAGCAAAATAGAAAGAGTCATCATATACACATTCTTAGTTGATTTCTAAAACAAATTAACTCGTAGGATAAGGGCCTAACTTTTCATGTTTTAATTAAAATTGTTTAAGTAATTAACAGTTCTTGTAAATTTGAAAAGCAGCATAAAAGAGTAATTGTATAGGTATTCTTACTTCACTTCATAAAAAAATTAACTCGTAGAAAAAAGCTTCAACTCTTACTTTTAAATTGAAATTCTTAAAAAAATGAATAGTTCTTGTAAATTTACAAAGCAAAATAAAAAGTCATCCGATAGACATTCTTAGTTGATTTCTAAAACAAATTAACTCGTAGGATAAGGGCTTTTCATGTTTTAATTAAAATTGTTTAAGTAATTAACAGTTCTTGTAAATTTGAAAAGCAGCATAAAAGAGTAATTGTATAGGTATTCTTACTTGACTTCATAAAAAAATTAACTCGTAGAAAAAAGCTTAAACTCTTATTTTTAAATTGAAATTCTTAAAAAAAAAATAGTTCTTGTAAATTTACAAAGCAAAATAAAAAAGTCATCCGATAGACATTCTTAGTTGACTCTGGCAAAAAATTAACTCGTATCAAAACAGTTAAACTCTTAGTTTTTAAATTGAAATTATTTAAATGAATAATAGTTCTTGTAAGTTTTCATAGCAACATAGAAAAGAGTCATCGGATAGACACTCTTAGTTGGACTCCGCAAACAAGCTGGCTCTTAGAAAAAAGTTCACTTTTAGTTTTTTAATTAAAATTGTTTCAATAATTATTAGCTCTTGTAGGCTTACAAAGCAGCATAGAAAAGAGTCATCGGGTAGACATTCTTAGTCTTAATTTTTAAATTAAAGTTGTTTAAATAATTAATATTTCTTGTAAATCTACAAAGCAACATGATAAATTTAATGTATTCTTTCAAAAATATCCATTTATGAAAATTGTTTAAATAATTACAATGTTTGAAGATTAAATAAATGTTTTAAGAAACATACGTGAGCTCCACTCGAATTCGGCACGATCGCTAGGAATGTTTACATCCATTATGTAAACAGATCCCTCAAATGTGACTTGATGCCTTAGAGCTAGCTTTGAATAAAATGCAAGTCAAAATTTTACAATTTAAACTCCAGACTCGACTTGTATCCCTAGCATTTACCGCCGCCATACGGAGCACATCAGGACTAGAGCGCACTTCGGTGGAAATTCCTTGGTTTCATAATACGCAGATCTGTTCTTAACCTAAAAATGATTCTAGATCGCATTTCGGTGCGCATGCATTGTTTTCATAATAGATTCCGCTGATCTTGATTCTAAGGAATAGGCGGCGCGTTTAAATCCAACCAACAGGTGAAGAGATAATGTGGCTTCAGACTTCGAGATTATATCGCACCCTCTTCTTTATGATAAGATTTTTCATTTATCACACTGTGTTTATTGAATGCACATTTTGTAAGAGATTCTACAGTTGCTCTTTATCACAAGTAATGCTATAAATACAGAAGGTTCAGGTAGGTTGAGGACTTAGGCAAGCATCAAGTTTTAACAACAGAGCAGGTCAAGTTGGCAAAGTGTATCTGTTGGACATGGAGATCGTACGCCAGATGTTGTATATCCCAAGTTTCCTTATACAAGCGAAGATTATCTTCCACGAGGAGTGTGAGGATTGACAAATGTAAGTTTTATATGAGATATACTGAACAATAATTCAATAAAAAAATAAACATAAGTCTTATAAAAAATTAATGGAACAGGTATTTAAAAAATTAAGAGTGCAAATTGGACTTTGATTTGTAATAAACACTCTAATCTAAGAAGTTTTATATAAAATATTTTATTTTATTTACTTTAAACCCACTATTATTTGAGATTGTTTATTTTCTCAGGATCGTTTACAATTTATATCTTGTACGTTTTTGTGAGAATGAAAAAAAATTGTATTTCTTTTTAAAAATATTGAACTAAAAATATTTTGAAAAGGTCCGAAGCTATAAATATTTTCGAACAATTTACTGAAACTTTTGAATTTGATTATCCTTAGTATTCTGAAAATTTTCCAAAAATATTTGAGGCAATTTATTTTAATGTTTGAGAGAGCAGCAACACTTTACTAACATATTTTATTGCGGTTAATATTCTTTAAATAAGTTCAGGTGGAATTGCTCACTTGCAACATTTTTTAAATGCGATTTAGGATAGTATAGTAGTTTGATATTCATCAATCGTAATTTCACTTTCTAGTATGGGAAAGCTAGGGCCTATCAACTCGGACAAATTTAAAAAAATGATACGGCCATTTCTTGGGATCTACTTACATACCAGATGACGTTCATGCCCGCAGTACAGATTATGATAAGACGAAAATGACGTTACAACTTGTTCCTGCTGGATTGTATCCTCCGAATGCTCTTCAACAATGGAAGTATGTCCTAAACTGGCAACCAATTCCTGCACACTATGTTCCGGAACCGTAGGATGAGTTATTCCAAAGAGTAAACATATATGATTCTTAAGATATTCTCTCAAAATTTATTAATTTATTATAACACGTTAGAATAATTATTTTGTTATAAATATCAAACTTAATAAATGAGCGATTGAAGAAATTCGCTTTAAATTACATTTAAAGTAGCGATGCCGTTAACAATTACATCATAGATCAAATGTTATTTAATAGATATTGCTTTAATTACACTATGATAAAAACGAAACTTAGTTGCCCAAATGTCGATGTATCTTTTCTTGATATTAATATTTTTAATTCTAACATGTTTCATGGCGAAAACTGCACTATTATTTGACTGAATTTGTAGGGGAATAACTTCTCTCATAATGGGGTTCTCCCACCCTGTCGCGCTGGCATTAAGGTGCTTCCTCTGGCTTGAAAATTAACCCATGCATTTACAACTGACAGGATTTTTTCCATAATTATGAATATTTTTATCCCATATTTTAACCACATAATCTTAGTGGGTAAATACAATCCCTCAAAAAGGGATTTTTTGAAAAAAAGGTCTGGTTCTTGTTTTATTGCAATTGATTGAAAATTTAATGCATTTTGTGCGCCTGGGAAGTAACAAACGGCCACTATGAGTGTACCCATGGTGAAAGAAATTTAGGACAGATCATTTCCGAATGAAACTAGAGTGTTATTTTTTCGACGATACTTAAAACATCGTAAAAAACCGGAAATCGAGCTCGGGATTTGATTGAGTGCCTGTCATGCCTCACTCAACCTTCCCATTGTTACAGATAAGAGCCAGTTGAGAGAAATAAAAAAACATTAAAATATTAAGGATTTTATTTTCAATATTCTGCATTATATGCATTAGATAACGACGAGACGATTAAGAAAAGAAAGAAAAAAATCGGTTAATCCGTTAAATTTCTGTGAATTATTTTAATTTATTATTATTATTATTATCCTTTTAAAGATTAGCCCTTTTGCAGTTAAAAAGCGAATAACTGCACGCAACTCACAAGTGGACACGTTTTTCACAGGTAGCTCCATGGTTTCCAAGCCGGTACAGATGAAAAAATTTTTTTCGGCAGTTAAGACCGGTTCCGCTCTTATCGGTATATCATAAACTAAAACTATTTTCGGTCCCAGCTCGCTAGGTGGCGCTGGAGCAAAACGGGAGACTAGGGTAACTTCCTTTTTGAACACCCCTCGTATATATTATGTATATATTAGAAGATAATTCGCCTTTTTTCTTCATATTTTTCACAATTTTGTTGAAAAAGTACATATTTTGGTGCACATTCGTATTTTTTTTAAATGAAAATTTCTGAAGAAAAAGCTGCGAATTGCATAACCTTCAAGTGTAATCTTGAAAATGAAATAACTTACAATTCCACATTTTTCCGATCCAAGAATACGTAGGATCTTTTTTCCATATTTTTTGTCTTAGAAGCTGAGAAGAGAGGATCAGTTACAATGGTAAGGTTGAGTGAGACATGACAGGCACTCAATCGAATCCCGAGCTCGATTCTCGGTTTTTACGATGTTTTAAGTATCGTCGAAAAAATAACACTCTAGTTTCATTCGGAAATGATCGGTTCTAAATTTCTTTCACCATGGGTACACACATGGTGGCCGTTGGCTACTTCCCACCCTACCGATAGAAATCTCTGAGTTTTCTTTAGCGAAATAGCCTGGCCCACTTGAGACTATAAGCATAGTCGATTTGAAACAATTAAGTCTGAGAGATAGTCTGAGAGATTTGAGTCCTTTTCAAGGTCCTATTAGTGGTCCTTTTAAGAGTGGTGCAACGGTAATATAATGTTCCTTTTGTATTCGTCACATACCGGGCGGGCAGAGTTATTTACAGTAGTTAGCCGTCGCTAATCCGATTCTCCCTTTCTAAATTTCTCTCCAAATTATTAACACTTTTTTTATTGAATGAATTTTCTCATTATACTTATTTATAATTATAACTTATATGCTAAGATACCATTTTCTATTTGGATGAAAAAATGTTATCTTTTTTGGCGTATCTCATTCCATTTATGAGAAACATCATATTAATTCCAATTTTAAGCATTTTAAAAAAAAGTTAGATATCTGAAATCGTCGAAAGTCGTAGATTCCGAATTATTATGTTTTAGGCTGTTAACTATGAAATTTAAAAAATCTACTTCTAAATTTTAATCCGAAAGCTGAACAAAGGACCCTTGAGTGTCGGCTACTCTATTGATATAGCCACTCTGCTTGTTATTTATGATCGAATTCTTATTTTAATTTCAGCCTCTCTGCTTTTTATTCATTATCGTATTTCTATTGCTATTTTGGAAAGGATATTTTAAAGCCTTTAAAACATTTAAAAGAAGTACCTGGACCTTTGAATATATCTACCTGAGTGCCTGCGGAGAACTTCTCTGAGCTTCTCTGACCCTAGGGAATCTTTAGAATATACTCAGAAACTTCTTTCGGCAGGGCAGGCGCACAAAATGCATCGAATTTTCAATTAAGTGCAATAAAACCGGAACCAGACCATTTTTCGAAAAATCCCTCTTAGAAGGATTGTATTTACCCTCTAAGATTATATGGTTAAAATAAGAGATAAAAATATTCATAATTGTGTAAAAAATCCTGTCAGTTGCAAATGCATGGGCTAATTTTCAAACCTGATGAAGCACCTTAACGTCTCGTTTAAGAGTAAAAGTTTTAATTTGTATAACCTTCACGTAGCATTATTGAGAAAATTGGATGCGAACTTTGGTCGAGTAGCGGAAAGCGCAAGAGTGGGTATAGAGCCCGAGCTCGGATTAGGATTGACGACCCTATTGAGAGCGGCATAATTTAAAAAGTGGAATATATATATAGAAAAAAAATTATCTAACATTTTACAAGAAATAATTCAAGATATCTTATTATAAGATAATGATTAATGAGATTTAAATATAAGATTTTAAACCTTAAACATGTTCAAATATTCTAATATTAATTTTGTGTTCTGTAGACGTATTAAGAAACAGGAGAGTGTGAAGAAGATGCCATATATTGCTCAAAGTCTGGCAATATGCGAAGGAATTAAAAAAGAAATTACATATTTAACAGGGAGGAATATGACTGACATATTTAATCTTTACACACTTTATTGTAATATTATATGCTTAGATTTCTTGCATGGGAAAGTACCAGATGGGTCCAATAGTGCCATGCCCGCTCTTGAAGATTCACCATTAGAAACTTTTAAAATCATGAATTACAATGAGGTCCTCAGAAGACAAAAATGGAGGTAAGGTTTTTTTGTTTCAAAGCTCTGAAATTTGAAGAAAATCGGAAATATGGAATAAGCAAAGAAACGAGAATAAAGACAATGTGAAATTTAATTATCTTTACTTTGGAAATTATCTTTCTTCTTTTTCTTCCTTATTTTGTTTGTCTAATTTCGTCACTTCGTACATGCCTTTTTTCTTATTTTATCATCCAAATAATTAATTGGGATTCTTTGTCCTTATATCACATTACTTCATCAACTGGATTTGCATGTGTCATGCGAACACTTATCTGGAGTTTTATCTGTTGTCTTAACATTTTACTAAATTTTGATCTATAACATCTGAACTTTGGTCGAAAGCTTGAGGCCCTTTAAAAGAATATTTTTAATCGTTTCTGAATTTTTAGGCCGCACGGTAAACTATTTTTGTCTAATTTTTGCATACCTGATCTAAATAACCAAGTTTCGAAGCAAGCAGAATCGGTTTTTTGATCAAATGTTTACATTTTGTTTAATAATGAAAAAGCGTGAGAACAATAGCCTGTTAACCCTCGTCAAACTCCAGTCGGCAGACTCCCCGAAGGGAGTCGAATTATCTAGAACGAATGAACCCGGGCATTGTTATGAGATTTCGGCCAGTTAGAAAAACTGACATGACGAAATCATTGAATAATTCAATTTCAATTAACAGAATGAATTTATTTATATAATTCAAAGAAATTAAAAAAAAAGATTCATGAAAATCGGTTACTATTTAAATTATTACTGCAAATATTACCGATTCATTCATTCTGTTATTTGAAACTAAATTAATCAAAGATTTCATAATGTCAGTTTTTTTAACTGGCCAAAAGCTCATAACAATGCCCGGGTTCATTCGTTCCGGATAATTCGACTCGTTCCAGAGTGTCTGCCGACTGAAGTTTGACGAAGGTGAACAGGCTCGCTGTGGAAATGGAAGGGCAGCTATTACTGAGCGAGACTGCTGTTTTTCTATATTTTTATTATTAAACAAAATATAGACATTTTATCGAAAAACTGGCTCTGCTTGCTTCGATATATGGTTATTTAGATGAATAAGGCAAAAAATTAGACAAAAATATTTAACCGTGTGGCCTCAAAATGCCGAACCGATTGCCATTCTGATAAAGAGCCTTAAATATAGTCCTTCAATTACACAAGCCGAAAAAATTTAACAAAAGTCAAAAGCCAGAAAGCAGACCAAACATTTCCGAAGGATTTTGTCGCGCTGAATCTGAATCCGAACTCAAAATTCCTCCTGTACATCAGGTTTTCAAGATATCCTAACCTAAATGTGCAAAAAACGCGTTTTTTAGCTGTTTTTGAGGTTCTGTAACTGGACAAGAAAAATGTCTATCACAAAGCTAATATGGAATTTGAAAGTACTAATCTTCCCCTTTCAAACCTATTTGGATTTATTAGGATATCTTTATTTTTCACCAAAATATTGTAATTTGAAATTTTTTATTTTAGCGTTTTAACCCATTAATGCTGACGTGTTCAGATTTATACAACGCATTCTCTATTGCTGACGGTAAGATATTTTTTCTTCAAAATATTATCTCAGGGGTTTTCGAGGGGGCCCTTTCTATTGCTGGTGTCAGTTTTTTGTTATAACCCCTAGAAGATCTAATATGTCGGCCACAATTTAGGGCTTCAAAGAAGAACAAAGGATCCCGCACAAAATGCGAACAGAAAGCGTGCAGTCGTTTGGAACCGAATTTTTCACATTGATAAAACAATAAAAAATATGGAATCCGTGTCTTTTCATTTCTACGAAAGCTGTTTCCTAGGGGTAGAAACCAGCCCTAACACGCCTCATAAGCAGGCTAACCCACCTAACCCTGGAAGCAGCGAATTTAGTCGTTTACATTTCGTGAAATAATTGAATTCCGCACTACAAGTGGGCTAAGAGTGGGACGATGGTCGTGGGGGCTAAAGCGTAAGCTCTGGACTCACTCCATCGGCTTGCGGGTTCGATTCCCGCCTCATACTCTGGAAGAGTCTGGGCCGCCCATGCGGTGAACACTAGCCTATCAAGGGAGTTGTTCATCTCCGGAGAGTCGTGGGACCGACACCTCTAGAAAAAAAGGTTTTCTCTAAGTACTTAAAGCTGTTACTCTTGGTGGTTCGGAACCCACCTTAAAAACTGTAGGTCCCCCTTCCACCATCAAGTAAGTGTGTGGTGGGTGTGTAAAGGAATAGATAAGAAGGTGCAAAAAAAATGTAAACCCTTAGGGGACACATTATAAGCTTCCATTCCACTACAAGTGGGCTAACCTTGAAATGAAATTGTTCAATTTAGCATATGGGGCATTATTCCTCAACTGCCCCAACTCAAAAAGTCATGTTTTTCGATTGTCTCTAAATTCTGGGAATATGTTCGCCTACCCAACAGTAGTTAA
>NC_046661.1:36249153-36251556 GCF_010883055.1 Belonocnema kinseyi | reverse complement strand
CAAAAACCCTTGGTACAGGGACCCTCTATCCGCAACCCGAGGACGCGTTCGGTGGCTTTGTCATAGGCCCTTCAGTTTGATTCTAGAGGAATCAAAACCGAAATATATAACTAACATTGTTTGGTCAAAGTAGTTTTTATTGAAGATTCGCCATTTTAATTGAAAGTTCACTTTTTTGTTTGAAAACTTATCTAATGTTTTCAATAAATTTATTCATTAGAAAATATTAATTCTTTTAAATGAATATTTAACTATTCGATTTTTGGTTTGAAAGTTACGTGTTTTAGTTGAAAATTTGGATATTTTTTTTAAAGTTTGTATTTTTGGGTAAAATAAGTTTTTTTCCGGACATTATTTCTTATTTTCAAACACCACTTAATACAGTTTATCGGTGTATTGTCATCTAAAACTGAGTTAACGTGAACGCGTATCAAACTTTCGCGCCCTGTATGAGGACTTCTGGTTCCAGAGAAAACGCGATGCGCAATGATAAGTCTGTGTGAGCCTGTATGAGTTTGTGTCTCAACTCTATCTACATGATATCGAGGTCTCGCGCGGGAACGCAGACTTGTGCCATGGCCCATAGGATGGTCGACTAGAGTCGAAACTCGCTACGCCACCATGATCTATAGCGTAATTATCTAGAATCGAAACTACTCGCATGAAAAGGTGAAACATGGGAGAGCCTACAGTACTCCCCACCGAGTAAAAACGATAATTAAAAAGTTGAGACTGACGAATACAGAAAATGTTTCAGATGACACAATGAGATATATGCAAGAATTACGATCAGAAAGGTTCATGGAAATTTTGGTTAAAATTCATGTTTCCGGAGAGTGTATATACAAAATTGAGACTATAGTAGTACGCAAATGACCTTTTTAGCTGAAATAAGCGTTTGTTCGGAAATACTTTGTTGCTTTGTTAAAAAATACAAATTTTCACAATTATAATATGATATAACCTGAGTGCGTACAATATAAATTACGTCGTACATTGAGAGATCTTTAAGTCAAGTATTTCGAGGCTATACGTGAACATTTTATTTACAGTGTGCCTAACGTTTGACCAGAAGGATAGTTTTCTGATAAGTATGTGATATTAGAAATATCAGTTTGTAACAGTAATTGAAAACGCTATATATTTACCAACTGTACAATTAAATTTTCAATTATGTAGTTTTTTATCTGTTTTAAAGACATTTTGTTGATAATAATATCTGAACAACTACGGTAGGAATTTAAATAGAATGAAATATTATGTGAAATATTCTTTCAAGTTATGATTCTTTGATCAGGCTTTAGACACTTTCTATGCCTGTATTACTTGCCAGCTCTGAAGCTTGAAACAACGCTTGAGAAATCTTTACGAATTTTGTTGGTCAGTTTGTTACCACAAAAACTTTGAGAAAATCAACGAGGCTCTATTCAGAGTTTTCTTTTAACTGAGAGAAGCTCTATTCAGAGCTTTCTTTTGAAACCGAGTGAAGCTCTATTAATAATTGTCTTGTAATCGAGTGAGGCTCTTTTAACGATTTTTCTTATTCTTTGGGTGTGAAATAAGTGTTTCTGTTGAATTCTTGACAAGTGGAGACTCTTTTTCGTTCAGACATTTTGTGAACTCTCTAGTTTGTGAGTAGTCGCATTTCTAAACTCTTTATATTTCAACTGCTACCTTTAAGTTCATTGAGAAACTCCACCAAGTGTGAACCATCTATTGTTTGTGAACACTAATTTATCTTATTAATTTACATAAACATTATTTAATTGAAATGTGTGTATTTTGATTTCAACCACCAGTGCAACTTAAAAAAGGTCCTATGCCAACGCTCTACCATGCCGTTAGATGCGAGGTGATACGCGGTAGTCCTGATTCTGTTGCAGCCAATAGTTTAAAGTAGAGCTGTAAATAGCTACAATTCAAACTGTGTGCCTTGATCGGTCGTGAGTGTTTCAGGGAATCCGTATCAGGAGACCCACTGGTCCGCAAAGGCTCTACAGACAGTCAGTGCCTTGATATCGAGGAGAGGAACTGCCTTTTGCCACCGAGAGAATCTGTCTATCATGGTTAAACCGTTTCTTTTCGAAAGCGGGCCGACTGTCCATATGAACATGCCGAAAGCGACCATGTGCGACTGTGCATCAATCCAGTATCGTATGGTTACGTCATGTTATTTTTTATTGTTGATACACTGTGCATTATTTAGAGTAATTCGAGATACCTTTTTGCATCGATGGCCATACATATCTTTTTCTGATTAGGCTGTCAGTTACCTTTGCGCTTGGTTGAGCTTCATTGAAAAAGATTAAATATACGTTCCGAAGATTAATCGAAAAAAATTGACGTAAAGACTCGCCCGCAAGGCCGCAATAAATGGAGGCGTGATCAGTATCGTATTGAATT
>NC_046661.1:36241213-36249053 GCF_010883055.1 Belonocnema kinseyi | reverse complement strand
CGCAATAAATGGAGGCGTGATCAGTATCGTATTGAATTTTGCGAAAGTATAGGGAACAGCTAGGGTCCGTTAACAATTGTTGGAGTTCCTTGTCGTCCCCTTGCGCCTGCGCAATCTCGTTCAAGCTCATTTCGGTTGAGAGGCATATATTTTCAACCCGAGTTAAGATATTGGCCGCGACGTTACTGAAACCAGGCACGATCGACGTTCGTGGTGAATTGTGATATAAAGATATTTGTCATTGTTATCGCTAACAGGCTTTTTCTGTTCACTGCGAGAACGCGCAAATAAAAGGCATGTGATCGGTCACAATCTTAAAAATTTGCCCTTTAAGGAAGCACCGGAAGTAGAAAATGACTTCATAGATGAACGTGAGTTCACGATCGTACGTGCTATATGCGCGTTGAGCATACGCATCTTCCGCTTTTGGAATCCAAGGGATCTTCCTTTTGTCATTTTTCTTACTTAACGCAGAGAAAGTCGTTGAGTGGGTTCTGGATTTCGGCGGCACGATGAAAACTTAATCTGTAGAAGTTTACCGTGCCGAGAATTGGGAGAACCACGGCGATCTTTTAGGTTTTGGATAACGTGTAATAGCCGGAAATTTCTCCGGATTTGGCATACAACCGTGGCGATTAACCAAATAGCCAAGAAAATCGAGCACGTGTTGTCTGAATTGGCACTTGTTTGGGTTAAAGCGCATTGCATATTGCTTCAAACGCTAAAATACTTGTCTTAGATGTAACTCATGTTCATCTTGATTCGAGGAGGCGATGAAGATGTCATCGATGTATGCAAAAACATAGTTAGAATCACCTGAAGCGCAGTAAGTATACCGTTAGAAACATTAGGCGGCTCAGATGTAGTACGGTGTACTTATCCGGAATAGTAACGGAGTTAAGTCGACGGAAATCTCGGCAGATTTTCCACTAATCGATTTTATTTTTGAATATATGAATGGGAAATGCCCACGGACTTCAGGAAGGTCTGCAAATACCTTCTTCAACCATTTACTTGAAAGCAGCTTTAGCTGTGAACTGTTTAACGGGTGCGAGACGACGTATCTATTCGGCGAAAGGAGGACTGGTTGTCACAATGTGATGTTGAACTATCTGCACAAATTATCTAAATTTCGCGCGACCGCGGTCATATTCGAAAAGTCAGCTAAAATTTTCGTAAATTCATTATTATGCTTTACAATTTTCACTCCGTAAGTGGAGATTGATCTCAAAAAATCTTTCCTATTGAGGCCGGTGGTTGTATCTGCTAGGCGAGATTCGTGTAGGTACTAGACGAGATTCTTGTAGGTACTAGACGAAATTCGTGTAGGTACTAGACGAGTTTGCCGTGTGGCAGAAAATCTACCTCGTTTATTGGGTCAGGAATTTCTGCAAAACACAAATTCCACGACGTACTGCATTTGAGATTAAAGTTAATCTGCATGCGTTTTTCACCGTACGTATTAACGCGCTAATCGTTTGGCGCAAATAGTGCAAGATCATTTGGCTTATGTTTTAGGGCTACATTATCTGTCGGGAGAAATGACATAATAGACCCAGTGTCGAACAAAAATACTAACCCAGAGTCAACGACGCGGATGTGGAGACGTTTTGATTTATTCGAGCCTACCTCACCTGTCTCCGCACGAGTAGGCTTATTTAGTTTTCCAGTGACGGATTATTGACCCACGAGCACGTTCGTGTGTATTTAGTTGCATTTTTACAAAAACGTGTACGCTAAAAACACCGACGTTCCGTGCGTCTAGTTTCTTGGAGAAACGCGTCAAGAAATCAGTACAAGGCGTGCTGTGACGATTACGTATAACTTATAAAATCGTAGAATTTACAACTTTTCATTGAATCCATTTTAAATATTACGGCTTAAAATCTAATCTTGAGTAGTAATTAACCCTTTTCTTATAGAATCTATAAGATCGAATTTCTTAAAAGGTATTTTCTGCTAATCACGGTTTAGAGTAAAGATGCGTCGTGAAAATTCTCTTTGATAATGCGGAAAATGGCGCGTATTTCAAAAATTATTTAAACACAATTCGAGTAACATATTTTACATGTAAACTTACTAGATTTTAGAATTGGTAGAAGCGGCAGAAGTTGCTGAAGTCTGAGGCTGTAGAAAATAAGCGTTTTTATCCTTTAATGGAATTTCCAAGTCGCCATGGTGCGAACTCCTTTGGGGTTGGATTTCCTTACAATGAAAACGTATTATGCTGCCATGATGACGTAAAAGCGTGGGATGAAAAATGTGCGTCCCTGAGAGAGTTGAGAAAAGGCGTCTCAAGAGCACAGAATGTGGAGACGCAGATCATGTCAGGGTCACCAGTATGGCGATATGGATGCGTGGAGGTAATAAGGTAGATTTTCCCTTTCGCACAGGGCGTCGAAATGTAGAAATTCTCACCGTCACCATCGAAGCCGTCTCCAAAGGGTTGGTTTGGCAGTCATTCTCAACTACCGGCATTTCGTCCTGGGTTCACTTGTCTAGACTCGTCAGTGTGGTTGACCGCAAGTAAATCCTACCACAGACACCTTGGGTTCATTTAGTTATCTGGTCACCCATCCGACCAGTATCCACGACAAAGAGTGCTGAACGTCTGTGATCAAAGTTCAATGCACACTGGTAGGTTGATACTAGGAGGAACTTTAGAACGATGCGTGTTTTGCCGTTGTTGTGCTGTAATGGGTGAGTCCCTACAATACTTTCTCAAGTGATGCCACCTAGCGAAGACATTTGGTATTAAACCATCGAAATCGACCTTATATTGCAAAAAGCGGACATAGAGGTATTGCATCCATATTTATACAATATTTTATGCCATGTTGCTTATATTGCAGGAAATATGTTTGCAATATTAGGAAAATATACCGTGTTACTAGGGTCCGAATTAGTGACAGTGGGAGCCCTATTATCTATAACTTCTAAACTCTCCTGGTATGCAAAGTTCCTTATCTCTAAATCAAGTCTGTTCATTGAGGGGAAATCGACTCATTCATCACATGTTCGAGTTCCACCACCAATTTTCTACTCAGCTTCGGAGGCTTGGTTGGAGCAGTGGTCGATTATAATTATAAGTAAATAATGTGTTGTGTTCAAATGTTCAAATCTCGAAAAGGAGAATATTATATAAGATCTTTGCCAGTGTATGCTGCCATTTCTTCAGAAATCTTACGCACGAGTGCTCCTGAAAATAACAAAGTGTAATTTTCTTAATATTAGTTTATCTTTTCGCCTCTACAATCTTTTATTTTCTTCGTTTTTTTTTGCTTTTTAGGGTTTCGTATTTGGGCCTGATGATTTAGGACTTTATGGACTTAGGGTTGGCATCATTTTCGGGTCTTGTGTTTTGTGTAATATAATTAGGGCTACACTCGAGTTCCCTCCTCAATATGTGATGGAAAGGGACCAGGGGAACAAGAGATTGATCGTGGAATTTTGGTAGTATGTACGTAAACTTTTTATATTCTCATTATTTATTATTGAGAAAGTATTAGAATTGTCCGAAATTTGACACTACAGTTTTTCAATAGATCTCCACGTTTCGAGACCCCCTGAATCCGAAAATCAAGTTTTTACGATGGCGTCTATCTGTCCGTCCGTCTGGCCGTCCATCCGTAAACACGAATACTTTTGAAAAAATGAACGGATCAAATCCATCTTTAGCACACTTTTTTAGGCCCTGAAAGAAAGGGCGAGTTCGCTAACCAGCTTTTTTTGATTAAAATTCAAAGGGTGAGCGCATTTTGAAATTTTTTGAGACCACTTTTCTTCTGAATTTGAAAATTCTATGTACGGATATTTATAGCATTAAAAAGGACAAACAATTTATCTTTGGTATTTTTTTCTATAAAAAGAAAATTCTGAGAGTTATAGCATTTTCAAAATTTTTTTAATCAACTTAAAATCAAAATTTGAAGTAAAAAAATGCACGATATGAAAAAAGTAAAGAAAAGAAAAACATTGATTTTTGAAAGCTCTACAAGATTATAATAACAAATTTTTGGATTTTTTTGAAAAATCGAAAATTCAAATTTTAATTGCAAAAAAATGATCAAAAATAAAAAATTCTATTTTGTGGTTAAACTATGTAGGATACGAAAAAAGATGGATTAAGAAAAATTGTTATCTCAAAAAAGATTTACAATTGCGTTAAGAATAACTTCTTGATAGCCCGCGCACTTTTTGTTTAATTCGTGACAAATGACATTGAAAATAAAAGAATAAAATAAAAATGTCTGGAAAAACGTCGAAAGTTACGGGAAAAAAAAAGATTCATCAAAACCTGTTCACAAACGTCTGTCGGAAATCAAGCGCGCAGCACGAGTCCCACGATGAGAATATGTACCTCAAAGCCTACGGAGCTTTGCAAAAGTTAATCTTTGACTACTTAATAAAGTAGGCAATTCAGAGTATGAAAACGCATAAAAATACTGGCATCTAAAAGAGATCTTTTTGATAAAGTTTTATTCAAACATTCCAAATGTAAAGAATAAATTTCCGAGGGCGAAGCGCTAGGTGTAATTTATGTGCGAGCGCTAAGCGCGAGGTAACCCATTATCGAGCGCGAGGCACGAGAAACAAACGTCGCGCACCGTAGGCGCGCTCAAACTTGCGAGCGAAGCGAGCCGCGTGTGCAGCGCGCGACGAGAGTGTATCCGCGAAGCGGGCAGATTTTTAGAGCTTAGTATCGGTGGTACAGTGCAGTTGAAAACTACGCGAAAGCTGCAAATGTGTTTGTAAGTTTCAATTACTTACAAGGGCTTTATCAATTTTTACATAAAAATTATTCTTGGGAATTCTTGGTTTTGTCCCTCCTCACACAAATTATTTACAGTCATTGCAAATTGCACTCTTGTAAATTTTAAAATTCTGTAATTAAAGCTTGAAAAATGTTTAATTTTAAACTTTTATAAATTAAACAAATGAAAGAACCACGCAATCATCTTCAAAAAATAAATTGAAAAATCAGTCAATGAATTTTAAAAGGTCAAAATTATATTATTTTAAGCAATGAACACTTCTTAAATTAGAATCTAAATTATTTTTAATATTTTAAAATCTTTGAAAAGCTTCAAAATTTTGTTTCAAATCTTGAAAAATGTACAGGTTTTAAAGTTTTATTTATATAAAATTCTTTAAAACATTTTTTAGAACTCCTGAATATCTTGTAAAATTGTTTAAATTCTGCATAATTAAAAAGCTTCTTTACAATCTTCCAGATTCTTTTTTGCATATTTTGGAACTATTAAAAAATTCTGAAAATATTTTCTTAAAATAATTTGTGTTAAATATTAGTGTAAATTAATCTGAAAAAATCAAAATTTAGTTTTACACAAAAACGCCTGTATACGAACGATTGATTTAATAATTCCAAGAACTGCTGGCTTACGCAGTTACACAGCCGTGTGTCAGTGTGTGTCAGCGTCAACAATGGGTAGCCACCAGTTTACAATAGACTGTTTACGTTTACATAGACTGATTGAATCACAAGGTCAGTGCGAGGCAACCCCCGAAACTTCTATTATAATATTGGCGTTTTTGTGTAAATCAGGCCGTAGCTATTTAGACCGAAATTTCGGCACGATTAGCTCTTTGAAATTTTGAAGATTTAGTTTTGAATATTTGATTCAAAATTACGTGTACTGATATGAATAGTCAAATATTTCTGAATATTAAACAATTATATTTGTCCTATTTAGAAATTTTCAAATTGAATGAGTTAACAATGGAATACTTTAGACTTTAGACTGGAACAATATTTTAAATTTAATGAAAGCCTTTGATTAGAATCTCTTATTATCAGTTAATTTTAAATTGAAAAATATTTTATAGAATTTCAACCCGACGCTTATATTTTTTCAACGACGAAGGCTTTCGAATTAAAACAATTTACTTTTTAACGTAATAATATTAAAATTTTTACATTTCGAACGGACTTAGAATCGTATCGCCAAATAAATTCTTGTTCACTTCTTAATACTGGAAGTACAATTTAATTTTTAAAACGATTAAAGAATTTATATTCACGGTTAATCAATCAAAATGTTTTTTATCAAAAATTTGCAATTTCAAAAGCTTTTACTTTTGAAATTTTTAAGCCTTCAAGATTTTATTTTACAATTCTTTAAATTGAAAATGTACGCTAACAAATAAAAATCTAAAATGGGCAATTGAGTAATTTTGCATCTAAACATTTTTAAAATTTCCGTTCAAGAAATAAACTCCAATTGACTATGGTTATTGTATATGGCTGCAGAACACAACTCTTGCAGACGCAAATGTATATCAGGGTAGAGGAGAAAATCAGGGAAAGAACGGAAGGGCAACTGGCGGGTATTCTAACCGCGATAAGACACTCGAGTGGACCGATTGTTAGATACATTAGGGTTTGTAACTAATAACACACGCCGACAAAGTTAAAAGCCAGAGACCAGACCTAGAATTTCCGAAGGATTTTGATGCGCTGAATCCGAATCCGAGCTCAAAATTGCCCCTGTACATCCCGTTTTCAAGATATCCTAACCTAAGTTTTTTAGCTGTTTTTGAGGTTAAGTAACCGAACAAGAAAAATGTCTACCACAAAAGCTAATATGGAATTTAAAAGTACTAATCTTCCCCTTTTAAACCTACTTGGATTTATTAGGATATCTTTATTTTTCACCAAAATATTGTAATTTGAAATTTTTTATTTTAGCGTTTTAACCCATTAATGCTGAGGTGTTCAGATTTATACAAAGCATTCTCTATTGCTGACGGTGCGATATTTTTTTCAAAATATTATCTCAGGGGTTTTCAAAGGTGTCCTTTCTATTGCTGGTGTCAGTTTTTTGTTATAACCCCTAGAAGATCTAATATGGCGGCCACAATTTAGGGCTACAAAGAAGAACAAAGGATCCCGCACAAAATACCAACAAAAAGCGTGCAGTCGTTTGGAACCAAACTTCAAACGTTGATAAAACAGAAAAAGACGGACTGCGCGGAATGCTACTGCGCACTCTGTGTCTGTCTTTCCTTGATTGACTCGGCAATATAAAGTCTTGCCTTAATTGGCTGGAAAATATTAAGTACTTCCTTGCGTAGCTGGACAATCCCAAGTCTTGCCTCTGAATGGGCAATAGTAAGTCTTGCCTTGACTGGCTGGACGACTCAAAGTCTTGTCTTGACTGACTGGGCGATTCAAAGTCTTGCCTTAACTGGCTGGGCGATACAAAGTCTTTCTTTTATTGGCTGGGCAATTCAAAGTCTTTCCTTGATTGGCTGGGCAATCTAAAGTCTTTCCTTGATTGGCTGGGCAATCTAAAGTCTTGCCTTAATTGGCTAGAAAATATTAAGTACTTCCTTGCGCAGCTGGACAATCCCAAGTCTTGCCTTAACTGGCTGGGCAATCATAAGTCTTACCTTGCCTGGCTGGACGATACAAAGTCTTGCTTTAATTGGCTGGACAATATTAAGTACATTCTTGCTTAGCTGGACAATCCCAAGTCCAGCCTTAAGTGGCTGGAAAATATTGAGTCTTGCCTTAGAAAGTTAGAAAATCCTAAGTAAATTTACAATATTAAGTGAATCATAATAGTATAATTTTTTTTTTAAAGCCCTAACTGTTTTCCATATTCGCTCTTCTAGGAGTTATAACAAAAAACTGAGCCAATCGAAAAGGAACCCCCGAAAACTACTCAGATAACATTTTCAAGGGACAATGGCATATTATCTCGGCGTTAATGGGTTAATATGGGGCATTATTCCTCAACTGCCCCAACTCAAAAAGTCATGTTTTTCGATTGTCTCTAAATTCTGGGAATATGTTCGCCTACCCAACAGTAGTTAA
>NC_046661.1:36239604-36241113 GCF_010883055.1 Belonocnema kinseyi | reverse complement strand
AATCAAACTGAAGGGCCTATGACAAAACCATCGAACGCGTCCTCGGGTTGCGGATAGAGGGTCCCTGTACCAAGAGTTTCTGCTGAATATGGTTGCAAAAATAAATAGGCAGTCGCGGACAATTGTCCAGGAGTGGTCCCGAAGGAATTAACCACCAAGCGGGGGTGTGAAAACCGTGCCGAAAGGTGAATAGCACCTGGGTGAGGTGTCCAGAACGGTGACTCTGGGATACCGGGCGACATCGCAGAGTACGCAGCCTTATCCTTGCATGCGGGGCTCTACAAGGATGAACGAACCCCTTTCCCTAGCTTCTCGTGGGAACAACAATGACAACACCAAATATAGTTGTAGTGAGTGCGGTTCAAAACAACAGAACGCGCAGGGCTCCTGACAATGGGTCGGCCAACAATGCCGAACAATCTAGAGCTGGGGAAGCCAATGAAAATCGATTCAATGCGATGGATCGGCGGGATCTCGTGGCCTTTGGGTGGACGGAGCGACTGAATCACGACTTGCTAGACTGCTACGATGCGAGTGTGGCCCGTGAACGGGGTTACATGGCACGGCTGCATGCTCTGTGGTGCGAGAAACGCCCGGAGCTATCGCACTTTTCGCAGCAACGTTTGCGAAACCATGCTGAACTACTCCGTAAAAGGGGCTATGTAAAGCGGAACGCCTACTCTACCACAGCTATGGTAGAAAAGCCGGCAACAAAGAAAGAGAGGCGAGACTAAGACCAACCGCGGGCAGGCATTCAATAGATGAAGAGCGATGCTTTACGACTCGGAGAAACATCAACACCAAGGTTTCTCTCAAGCCTAAAGATCTGGCTGAAATGGATGACGAGCTTTGTGGACATTTTTCCGGAGAATCCGACCTCTGGGCTATCAATTATTGTGTGTATAATGCAGCGAGAGCTTTGGCCGATGCGAACCGTAAAACAAAACCAACGGCTGATCATAAGACCAAAAGACGAATGCATCAACTTGCCATAAAGATAGGCTGGGCAAGACAATACGCGTCCCGCATTCAATGTGTGATTGACTACATCAGATCTGGCAGGAATTTCACCGCCAAGGTTGGAAAGTTCGCGCGCGAACTCCGGACCCGTTATCACACACTTAACAAGTCAAAGCTGCTGACCATCAGGCAGCATATTGTTGAGAGAATACGGATATTATCTGACGCTAAGAGAAGTCTAGAGCGGAGGGAGAGGTGGGTCAGAGAAAATCAACAGTTTATCTCTGACTCATCTCGACTCTTCCAAGACCCTCCAGTTACTGTTGAGCACCCACCCAAACCAGAGGAGGTCGAACTATTTTGGAGAGAAGTCTACGAAGCTCAGCATAGACTGGACGACGACTCAGAAAATATAAATAGCTTCAAGGAGTTATGTGTTGCCCTCAAAACACCTGATAAAGAATGCCCACCCATCACTACCGAGGAGGTGAAAAAAGTATAAAGAGGGATGAAGAACTATTCCGCACCGGGACCAGATTGTATCAAAAC
>NC_046661.1:36216310-36239504 GCF_010883055.1 Belonocnema kinseyi | reverse complement strand
TAGGCAATTCTTCCTGAAATCGATCACACCCCCTATCCAAAAATGGTAGCCAGTAAAAATATCGTACCAGGTCGGAAAAGTTAGCTTATAGTTTCTAGTTTTATGTGCCGAGTGGCCTTTTGTCAGGAAAACACATGGCGGACCTGAAATGGCCCCATGAGCGAGGGAAAGTAGAACTAAAAACGTTATTTCGTATTTTTAGAGTTTTGTTGTGGTCTTTAATAAACTTGTGTGACAAGAAATTGATGTATTTTTTCAACATCTATAAGATGCGTTGATTATTTTTCCAAGAAAGTGTGAGTTTCAATAAGATAATCGTAAAAAACCGATCGATTTTGCATAATTTCAGGTTAGTTCCGGTTTTTCGCCATAATCAGAAGGTTCTGGAGTACCAGACTAATTTTTTCTTAAAAACTCATGAGAAGGTGCATTTTTCCGAACACATAGTATGGTTTGAGGACATAGTAGGCATCGACAGGTTTATGGTCATCAATTTGGTTAATTATCTTCCGAAAAAATAATAATAATTTTCATGTAATTATAAGTACATTGATGGACCTTGACCCTCACCATTCCCCTATCATTTTTCACTTTTATCTTAGGAGTCCCATTCTTGCAGGAACTCAAAGAACATCTTACAAGAATATAGGTTCTATCATACTTTACTTAAGTTTATATTCCATTTAAGCAAAAAACGCTTGGGATATTTTTATCTTAAATTATCTAAAGATTATGATAACAAATCTTGAGCCTCAAAAAAAAAGAATTTTCTATTGTTTGAACAATTATTATAATCTTTGGAGCGTTTTATAAAAGAGGAGGAACATTATGCAATAAGTTTCGTATGTGTATATAGAAACAACCGAATATATTTGTAGAGTGTGCTAAAAAGTCTCTTGATATTCATTTTCTGCCTCCAAAAATCAAATATATTTAGAATCTGCGTGTATGTGGATCAAAAAGTATTTATTGTAAATGTTTCGCTTGCGACCTTATGACACTGAAAGTGTTTTGCGCTCAAGCTCATCTACTGAAACAATAATCGGGATTTTCCATTTTGTAAACAAATTCAATTTATCATGCCTTCCTCTAATGCTCTGTATCGTAAAACTGTAATCATTTGTGTTTTATTTCGATGTTTACGTCAGAATGACTGAATGTTTCCTCGAGCTTTAAAATTACCGCTGTCATAAATAATTACCCAAGCAATTAATTTCCAGTACATCTGTGTCAAATTGATGATAAAAATAACAAAGCTGAGATGGCTCGTTTTGATCAGTGTGTAAACCCGTATAAAAGAAAAAGTCACAAAGGGAAACATTTAAGAACAATATCCAAATTACTTCGTCTAAAATTTCTCATTATTCCAAAAAAGAAAAAGTCTGCTCAAATTGTCGACAATCGAAAGATAGACAAGCGTCATCTCCCGATTCAAATTCCGAGATAAATGAAAGATATGATGAAAACATGGAGCAGACTGAAGTATTCCCGCCCGAGAATACGGGTGTTTCAGTGAATGAATCTAAATACAAATCCGCAAGAGAACTTGAATTATAAGACTTACTCTTGTTACTTGATCTAAGAGAATTACACCATTCCTTTAACGTATAAGGCCCCTTCTGGTTTCGAGAGATACGAAGGAGAATAATTCTATAAATTCTGGCTTACCTTTGTTGAGGGCCACACTTCCTCGCGTCACTCCGAAAAATGTTATTCTTGAGAACAAACTTATTAAAACTTAACCCTAGAACGATACACGTGGCTGGCTCATCCTCTAACCATCCACCGGGGTTGTACGCTACCTCAAACTTGTACCGTGGTACAATTCTTTCCATTTTTAGTACAATAATTTTAAGGTAGGGTGTCTTTTTCGTTTTTTAATGTGGAAAACAATGGTA
The DNA here is from genome assembly GCF_010883055.1 of Belonocnema kinseyi. Lineage (NCBI taxonomy): Eukaryota > Metazoa > Arthropoda > Insecta > Hymenoptera > Cynipidae > Belonocnema > Belonocnema kinseyi. The sequence goes on along the minus strand of NC_046661.1, from coordinate 36,237,606 downwards.
ATAATAATATTCTGCTCATTTTTCGATAAATGTTAAATAATTTGTTAAATAAGAAGAAAGAACTCAAAGTTCCGCAAAATCGACGTTGTTTATAAAAAATAATGTAGTTTCTCAAAAATATGACCGATTTAATGTTACGCCCCCCCCCCCTGCATGGGTCAACTTTTTACTCTACAATCCTATGTGAAAAAAATAATGAAGAAAGCATTCTCAGTCAAATAAAAAGAATGATGACACATGCAGGTGAGGTTCAGTATTCATCACTGGCTGAAGAATTCGCTGAATTGCGACTTTATCTGTGCTCTACAAAATACTTTGGGATACATGCAGGTGGAATAAAGAAATATCTTTTAGATCATAAATAATAATCACTCAGACAGTGCTTAATCTATATATATTATTGAAATAATGTTAATAATACGAAAAAAGACCTGAACAACTAAAAAAATAATAATTAAATGTTAAAAAGGTCCGTTCATGAAATTGTGTAAATATAATTATATTAATATACATAAATAATAGAATGTAGCAGGTAAGCATGATTGAATGCACGCCAACCGTTCTCACATATACATGTATGCTTTGAGCGGCCACGCTTATTCTTGCACCGGACCGCACGCATGTATGCTCCTGAATTATGATGATGGACAACGTATCGAATCAGAGATAGACAACATGAACCAGGCTGCCTCCAACCTCGCGCATCTAATGGGAAAATAGACACATATTCTCAAAGGCACAAATGGATAAGATCCACTCCAGAAGCAAACAGCTGAAGAAAGAACAAGAGACAATGCGAGGAGAACTCAAGCAGAAGATCGTTATTGGGGAACCATCGTTATTGGGGAACTTAGGAGTCAAATTTACAGTTAAAAATCCTTAAACAAAGTAGGACGCGTGAACCCAACTCCTTCTCAGTTTCCTAATTAACGCCTGCAAGCATACCGCTAAAAGACGTTAAACTAGGAAAACTCGGGTCCGACAAGTGTTTACGTCAACCAGTAGATAATGGGGAATTGACATAGGACTTCCCTACTCAGTTCCTTATTTTAGGTAGAACATAAGTATAAAATTATTCGAACCTACAAAGGACAATGGGTGAGTCTGTATCGTACCAAATTATTATGCCTATTATTGATAAGTGTGCCTTCAACGTTTACTATATTAAAAGTGTATAATGATTTATGCCACCCGTAAAATAAACTTAACCTCTGCAGTTCTGCTTGAAATAGATGTCCCAATGTTATTCCTCACACCCTCTCCCAAGTTAGTTTCCACATAACCTACAGGTGTTTCTTAATGCAATCACGTCATAAAGGTTGGGTTGTAACAAACTGCTGGTGGAAGCGATGGGATTAGTGTTTATGCGCTAATACCATCGGCTTCGCTACTAGTGACTCTATGTTACTAGCGAACTAAAATTATCTCGAAAATTTAAATTAGGTAACAATAGAAGAAATATTTAGGCCCTCTGGCCGAAATAATTGTTCTACAAATTATAAATTTAGGCCGTTTGGCCGAAATGAATATTTGGAAGAAATAAAATTGTATTGGCCGCCTGGCCGAATAGACAATTTGTCCAAATAAGAATACCTTACTCAAATTTCTGATGCTCGAATATTCTTATTATTTGACTAATTAATTGTTTAGGCTGATTGACTGAAATGATTGTTTTGTGGAGTAATTATTTACCCCGCCTGGCCGAAGTAAGTGCTTAATTTGACAACTGAATATTTATGCCGTCTGGCCGAAATAGAAGTTTCCCATAAATAGTCAAGTAATTAGATTTATATACCAAACAAATAACTGAAGAAACCTCCCGGCCGTGTGGCTAACTCGAGGATTCCCAAGTTAAATCATATCGGCTAGGCTGTTTGGCCGAGAAGATTTGATAAAAGAAACAAAAAAAGGGGGAGGCATTTAAATGAGAATGTAAAGGTTTAAGAAATGTCCGACAATAAAAGGAACATCACGCCAATTCGCAAACCCAGACATAGGGCGGCGTGAAAAGTCCAAGAATCTCAAGATCTCAGACTATTATACCAGGCCTTAGTAAATTCCACGAAAGCTACAAAAATGGAGGCATCCAATAAAAGAAAATCAAAGTCACGTTAGTATATATGTTGAATTTTCTCAAAATATATACTTAAGGGGTTCTTCCGCGTTGACCAGACCTGCCGCTTTAGCGAGGGAAGGATCACGCTGCATCTCGAGCATTTGATATTCTTTTCCGAAGATAGACGAAGTAATGGTTTTTATATTTTCTTTTTAGAAATAGAAATTCTATTACTTATTTCGACTCTTCCTCGCTGACCAAAACTGCCGCTTTAGCGAGAGGACGATCAATCTGCGTCTGAGCATTCGATCTTCCTTTAAAGAAGAAAGGCGGAGTAAATGTATTTTAGAAATATAATCCAAACACTCCCTCCGTCTCTCCCGCGCTGTCCAGAGCAGCCACGCTACGAGAACCTTCACTCCTCTTACCTAAAATTACCCCTGCTCAGATGGAAAATATACAAAAATCAGGGGTGGTAAAACCACCAAAACGAGATAAAACATCTCGTGTAAATAAAATCCCTGCTTGCTCCATAATATACAACAATCTGACAAAGCCTGCGAAGAAGGTAGCACCCATAGCTAATATAGAACTAGCACCCATAGCTAATATAGAGGCCATAACTATTGACCCACCGTTAAGCGAAGCAATCCAACAAAGGAAATTAGCTATTAAGGAAGAAGCTCTAACGAGTAGACGGCAAGTAGAACCTATAGAAATAGACCCCTTAATTGATTCTGACGCCGAATCGATAATAGAGAACCCTAATATCGACTCCGATTCAGATGTAGAGATTTTCTAAGTTGTCGGTAGGCAGTCCAGCTCTCCATGACCTTTCTTTCCGGATTCTTATACTTGCTATGATCCTCATTCTGTTAACAGTGAGATAATAGACAAGTACATATTAATCGAAACAATTTATAACGAAATCTCAGTCCGATTTTAAAGTTCTATCCCAAAAAATCCCAGTACCCCAGGGCGGTACTTTTGGACTAATAGGACAAATTCTATTAGAAGAAGGGACAGACGTGTAACTAGACATTACGGCCAAACAAATACAGTCCGAAAAGGATTCCAAAAAGAAAAATGTCAGGCGAAGAAAGTCCATCTGAGGCAAATGAAACGGATCACACCCAAATCAACCAAAGTATCGCCCACAGCCTGACGACGGGAACCCCAAACATCCCAAATCCTACCGACATACTGGATGCAAACCTATTCATGAACTCCCTATTGGAGAATATGAACTTGCAGACAAGTACCTATCATATACCGGAGTTTAACGGAAAGAAACCTCCACTGGGAGAATTTATCCAAGATGTTTGTAATGGAGCCGTATTCGTTACACAATCTACAGAGCCCATGTTTACCAGGGCTGTGCTCTCCGAACTAAAGGGTGTGGCTCGGGATAGTGTGCGGGAAACGCATTTTAACACAATCAACGAATTGCTCTCCTACTTAAAAAAACGGTTTGCCCCCTCAAAAAAATACCAGTGCTATTTCGAGACAATAGCAAATCTACGAATGACACAATAAGAATCTGTCTGTGACTACTACGACAAATTTCAAGGGTTGCTCAGTTGCCTGACGATATGTCCAACTTCGTGGATGTAAGAAACCCCGAAGACCTCTCCCAAGTCCTAGAAGTCTCTAGAAGAGGAGAATAAAAAGATACAAATAGACCTCCCAGCCCATATTCCAAACAAATGACTGGAGAAACAAAAGTAGTTAAGAAAGAAAACAAGGAGGGTTCTAAATCAGTAACCTTCTCACCTATCAGTGCTGATACTCCACAGACTGGATGCCTTCCAGGAAATTATGCTCAAATGATGCAGCAGTGCTATGGGCATGTAGCTCCATTCATGGCTCCCCAGGCTCCCTACATGGGAATGACGCATCCAATACCCGCATATAGAATGCCGTTCCCATATGCCCAATACCCCATGTATCCTATGGGACAAAATCATCTAAATTGGAAGGGTTCGTCTAAGCCAGCTTCAAGATCCAGCTCTCCAGGACCTTTAAACTTCAACCCGACTCCTGACCAGGACGCGATCAAGAGATCTGTATTACAGGAGCGTCCACAGTCTACTACTCCATACAAACCAATCTCAATAGGGTCTTACGAACGGGGCGATCATCAAAGGACTCCCCCGTCGTAAAAATTTCATGCGACTAGTTCCAAGAAAAATACGCGAACTTCCTCGTGGACTCCGGATTCGATCTGAGTCTCATAAAAATAGAATCCCTTAAATCCGAAGCAGAATTTAATCCTGAGCAAGCAGTCCTCCGGGAGGGAATAACAAATCATCCCGTAAAAACAATAAGCACCCTAAATTTACCTATTCTGGATACCCCTGTGGAATTTCACATTGTAAGAAATAATTTCCCTGTGTCCAGTGCTGGAATTCTAGGACGCCCCTATCTCCGACAGGAATAAGCCCAACTCCCCTTTCGCCCTAACGCCCTGGTGACTATCTCAAAACCTATTACACCTATATATTTTGTGGATGAGGAATCCAGAGGAGAGAAGATGGCCCTCAAAGGCGAAATAACACCGTTCCCAAGGACATTGAAAATTCAGGCTAGAACCCGACAAGTAGTCTCAGTTGATATATCCAATCCAGACGTGACAGGGTGATATCTCCCTCGAGTAAATACTCATTCAGGGATATTCCTCGGCGAAGCTGTAGTAACCTCCAAAGAAGGAGTTTGCCATGCCTTTGCCATAAACACAACCGAAGAAGACTCAGAATTCAGGGTCACTCCTCCGGAAATATACCCTTATGATGCCTATGAATTCCCAGGACAAGGCAAGTCCGTGAGCAAATCTGAGGACATAACTCCACAAGGACCTTCGGAAACAAATGACTTAAAAACTAATAGATGACAAGGTTGTCGGAAACAATACCCTACAGACACCCTCAGGCAACATCAGAGGAAGAGCTCTCCCAAATTGAAAACCAATACAAGAGCGGAATAATTACGGCATCTGAATCGCCATAGAACTCTCCAATTTGAATAATACCCAAAAAAGAAGGATGCCTCAGGGATCCGGAAATATAGAATAGTGATAGGCTATAAACTCCTAAACGAAAAGGTGATAGGAGACGCGTTTCCTTTACCAAACATCACCGACATCGTGAAACAAATTGGGGAAAGCTCAATACTTCTCAGTATTCGACTTGGCCAGTGGATACCACCAGGTGGAAACCCATCCGGACGACAGAACCAAAACCGCCTTTTCTACGGTAAGAGGACATTATGAGTACCTGAGGATGCCCATGGGTATAAAAAAACGCCGCCGCTACCTTCCGACGAATAATGGATAGCGTGCTAACAGGGATGCACGGAACTGAAGCATTCATTTATCTGGATGACATCGTTCTACACTCAGAGTCACTCGACGAACATGAATTTAGAGTCAAAAGACTATTCGAGAGGCTTCGGAAAGCCAACCTTAAACTCCAGCCCGACAAGTGAGAATTCTTACGCACTGAGGTGGCCTATTTAGGACACATTGTTGGCCGAGATGGGGTACGACCTAACCCAGACAAAATCGTCGCTATCAAGAATTTACTAGTCCCTAAAACCGTAAAGAACGTGCGCCAGTTCTTGGGCCTATCAGGGTACTATCGACGTTTCATCAAGGATTATGCGAAAAAGGCAAAACCGCTAATTGAACTTTAAAAAAAATTTACACTTCATTTGGGGACCCGAGCAAATCGATAGTTTCAGACAACTCCGACGATACCTGTGTAGTAGCCCTATACTACAATACCCAGATTTCGACAAACCCTTCAAGCTAACTACAGATGCTTCGGATCACGCGGTCGGAGCCGTACTTACTCAGGAAAAAGAGAAAATGGATATGCCAGTAGCCTATTTTTCCAAAATATTGGACAAGTCCGAGCTGAAATACGACAAAGTAGAAAAGGAGTGTTTGGCCGTCCTATATGCAGTGGGAAATATTCAAACATATTTGTACGGCAGGGAGTTCATTCTGGCATGTGACCATGAGCCAGTACATTGGACCACATATGTGGATAACCCAGGATCAAGAATGATAAAGTGGAGGTTAAAACTGAAAGATTACCGATATACTTTCGAGTATAAGAAGGGGAAGCTGAATCGAGGAGTGGAAGCCCTATAAGGGAATCCTACTCAAGAAGGATAAAATCCAGAATCACAGCTACTCTGAAGGCTCCACCGACTCACAAGAACTCAGGGATCACATGGGGCCACCATCAGTTCAACGGACTTCCAAAAATCACGAAGAAAAGGAAAACAACCTTGTAATGGTGATCCACGATCAAGCGGAAAAATGGCGAGTTTTAGCCGTAAAATCCCTGGACATCCCTTCGCCTAAAAAGGAAACAAAGGCCGTTGCCGAATCAGAACGCATGACTCGTTCTCGAGGCTCCAGCATTATAGGTAGCACCGCTAATAAACCTCAAAAGCTATCACAACCTCCCAAATCTATACTAAGCCAAGTCAGCTTTCGCCAAAGGTCGAAGTAGCTACGACTCAACGACGAAGATTAATGGCGACATCGGCTCCCAATGATCCTGAGGAAAACTACCAATTCCCAGCCGGAATAAAAATGCCGGATCCTAACCAAAGCGGAATAGCTAAGAGACTCATGAGGGGAAGACAACGAATAGAATTCAAGGAACCTTCAAGCAGTAGCGAATCTACACTTTAGGCATCTACTTTGGATGATAAGAATTCCGAACCACCTGTGTTCCGAAAATCACACAGTGTTCTTTCAGGACTGGAGCCTAAGACTCTGTCCAAGAAAATTCAGATCCCCCCTAAGAGTGCTTCCCCTAGCGTACCTCCGCCTAGCCATTGGCTTAGTCCAATTAAGGGCCCCTATTTAGATGTACATATAGATGGAGCATGTTCATGTAATGGAAGCGAACGCTCCAGGGCTGAAATAGGAGTTTTGGGCATGATGACCCCCTTAACATATCTCGTCCGGCAAATGGTCAACAAACCAACAATGCGGCAGAAGTAGAAGCCGCAATAGAAACCTTACATCAAGCTTATAAAGCAGGAATTCAGAAATTGCGAATAAACACCGATTCAAAATAAGTAATCAGATGTGCGACGGAATGGATTCCACGGTGGAAAGCTAACGACTGGAAAACGTATAAAAATAAACCAGTCAAAAACCGGGAAGAATTCGAAAACCTAGACGCCACCCAGAAACATCTGAATGTAACCTGGAATCACGTGCCTTCTCATCAAGAAATAGAAGGAAATGAGGCAGCTGATCGACTAGCTCAGGAGGGAATAAGCAAGGAATCCATTCTATCTATCCCTGCGCCAAGAGAAACGAAAGTCGATCCTAAATTACAAACATGTAACGTGTGCCCTAGGATAAAAAACCTGCTCGCTCAAACGACCGATAGTAAAGAGAGTGAAATAGAAGAAGAAAATCAAGGGCAGGATTCAACACAAGAACAGTCCAACGCATCTAGCCTAAGAAAAGAGTTGCAGGAATCCTTTTCTCAGTTCGAACAAACCTTAAGCGAACGAGGAGTGAATGTGTCCGAAATTGGACCAGACTCTCTGAAGTGGGATCATGAAGAAATGGACGAGACTGTCGAATTAGCTTGCATCCATGTTTCAGAAGGGGAAGATGATCCAGAGCTACTGCAAAGATTAGGGGCTCTTGACCCATGTGACAAGTATGATGACCAACTATTCGCGGATCGGATACAAAACTTTCTACAGAATTATAAGAGCAACGTACGCATCAAACAAGGTCAAGGATCGTGTCTATCCTATCAACGACCTACACTAGAACGTGTGCAGAAAGAATCGGAAGAACAAATCACAAATCAAAAGCCACCCGAACAAAAATCCCGGGTGGCCCAAGACGGTAATGTCCCCTTTAAGGATCAAATAGTGGAATATAGCACCCGAAAATGAAAAGAACCTCCATCAAAAAATCGTGATATCCGACTCCGGCCAACATGAATCCACCGAACGTGATATCGACTCCATTTATGAAACCCAGGAATTGTGAAAAAGCGACTTACGACTTGACTCTCCAAAAAAACCCCCAAAGATGCAGCCGCGACGGTTGCAACAGGAGAAAAAATCAAGGAATCGTCCCGCGACCAAACAACAACGTACAATTCCTGGATCAAAATAAACAAACATAGAAAATACGGTAGACAAACCCATCACTGTTGACCCTCTCGGTCCTACCATAACTCATAAATGGACCGAACCCCTAACTTATAAACAAGACAACTACGCTCATTTTATTTTGGAGGATTGTGAACCTGCAAAACCAATAGCAAGACTACTGATCGCTACTGATCGTCTAGATTTTTAAGACATCTGGAATAGCAGACCAAAAATAAAGCAAGTTTTGGCTACACCCTATGGTCAACATGAAACTTATTCAATTGTGCTTTAACAGAGACACAATGATGAGGTTGACTGGGACAAGGTGACCAAAGGATTGCAAAACTTATTTACCGCCTTAAATCGGAATAATCAATCTACTTGTAGGGTGGCTAATTCAGGAGACCTATTAGGGTCAGTCCCTCAGAATAATATGGCAGAAGTAATGTCAAGGATTCGCGTCGAACATCCAATGTCAAAAGCCTTATGGCATGGAGTAAATGAGGTCTCATCGGAGGACCTGCGATCCAAAAGCATCGCAGAATATCACGGGAGTCTGATAGCTAGCAGTGAAGGAATCGTCAAGACGTATAGACGGATTAGGGAAAGATATACCTGGTCAGGACAATGCAGCAATGTAACCGAACACATCGGTGATTGTAAGAGCTGCCTTGAAAATAAGCTTGCGCGTGCGCGCACTCAGGAGCCATTGCTTATAACAGACACTCCCGCTGAACGATTTTACAAAGCCTCCATGAACACCACGGGAAAATTACCTATAACGTCAAGTGGGAACCATCATATACTTATTATGCAAGATAACTTTAGTTAGTACTTTATGGCCGTTCCCATGACAGACCTAAAAACAACTAAAATTGCTCACGCCGTAGCTAAAACCTTGTTTTCACAATATGGCGCCCCTCTGTACATCCTGGCAGACCAGGGAGGAAGCTTCGTGAGCAACCTGATGAGAAAGCTCGAAAAAAATTTAAGGTAAAGCCTCTGACAACCTCTGGGTATCGCTCTCAAACAAATGGATCCCTGGAGAGGAGCCACATCGTCTTAACGGACTATGTCAAGCACTATGCAAACGATTATGACGACTGGGATCGATTACTCCCTTCCGCCATGTTTGCTTATAATACCTCAGTGCATGAGGCCACAAATTTCACACCTTATGAGTTGGAGTTGGAAGAATGGCCAGAATTTCAACTTCGCTCCCTCAGAGAGAGAAGGTGGAAACCTACGGACTGTACTTACGAGACTTGATAGTTAGGTTAAAGGAAATACAAAAATTAGCCACTAAAAATCTAACGAAGGCTAAATTAAGATCTAAAGAAACATATGATCGGAAATCTCGACCCCTAGACGCGAAACTAGGTGATCAGGTTTATATAGTCAGGGACATAAGGGAATGGAAATTTGATAGTCGTGCCGCTGGCCCTTTTGCCATTATAGGATTCACTGCTAACAACAATGTAACCTTGGAAACTGACGATGGAAAGCCATTCACTAAGCATGCGGATAAGCTCCTCGTAACTCATTGCCGAGTTTGAAAGGGTATCTACGTCATGATTGGAGAAACACTGAAGTTGGAAATACACCATAGAGGGTCAAAAACAGGAAATAAATCTACACGAACATACGATCAATTTTTTAATTCTGATGGTGTACGTTCAACTTCCCCAAATACCCTAAAAGTATCTAACCACCTTTTCTTTCTAGATAAAATACTGGAGATTGAAATCCGAAGGATATTGGTTTTAACGCTTCTTATTCCCGTCTCAAAGTCAAACAATGAAGATTCTGGATATCGAGTTACTCCATTCCAGAATAGCATCGAGGTGTATTTTGAATATTTAACGCCAACGAAAAGAATAACAGGCACCTGGAGAAGTTACCTTCCTTCAGTTGGATAAGGTACACAAAGCATTAATCGGGTATCAAATTCGATACAAGAACCTACCCAAATATTGTCAACCTTTGTTGGGCAAAGGATGCGACAGCGCTATTAAGGAATAGCACCTGGATGCCAAGTTCGATACAGCTGAGAACTACCAAAAGCAAATCGAAGAAGAAATGTTGGAATTGAGCCACCATTTCAAGAAAGAATACCCCCCGAGGCTACCCTCAGGAATGAAAGGGAGGCGTACTGCACCGATGTTGGAATTCATCGGAGGAATTGTTGGGCATGTTGCGGGACTCCTGAATTATGATGATGGACAACGTATCGAATCAGAGATAGACAACATGAACCAGGCTGCCTCCAACCTCGCGCATCTAATGGGAAAATAGACACATATTCTCAAAGGCACAAATGGATAAGATCCACTCCAGAAGCAAACAGCTGAAGAAAGAACAAGAGACAATGCGAGGAGAACTCAAGCAGAAGATATAAAGATCAAACAAGCTGATCAAGCCATGTATACCTTGCATGTGACGGAAACGTTACAGAACATGCTTCACTCCCTAGAGGTGGAATTGGATGGATACATAAGATCTGCTACTGAATTACTGGATGTGGTCCACTACGCAAGAGAAAGGAAACTACATCCGGCCTATTTGACATCCGACCAACATGAGCCAATTTACAGAGATGTGCATAATCATGCGAGAGGTTGGGAAATCCCTCTCCCTGGGCCAAAGGTTAGCACTGAAGATATAGCAACCATCACCAAGGTTATGGTAATCTGTAAAAACGGAACAATATGGATCCTGCTCGACATCCCATTGATCTACAGGACCGAATTCTCTGTATACCGGATACAACCGTTACGCTGTGGATCAGTCAATACCCCTAAATAAAACAAGTAGAACCTATGTGCATTCGGAGCATACCGATATTGCCATGGAGAACTTACGAAGGACGTATATCCTATTTAACCTAAACAAGAAGGAATCATGCAACGTGATTTTTGACAAATACATTTGCTGTACCAACTCGCCAATTTATGAATCGGCTAGACGATCATCCTGCGAAAGTCAACTACTGATTCAACTAACGATACATGGTCTAAAGTTTTTTGACGTCAGGATAACCCTCAAAACAGTCTCAACGTGGATTCACTTGGAGACCTTAGGAACCTGGTTGTACTCCCTCGTGGCTGAAATCACAGCAGTAGTAAAGCGTCCTGCACAAATGGATACCTCTATACAACTAAATGGGACAGGGCTTATACAACTAGCCCCAGGATATGTCATGAGAATGCGCGATATCACCCTACCCGCATCCCCGTTTCTAAGAGGAACGTCGGAGATGATTTATGAACCGACACTATCTCTGGACTTGGAACAACTGTCATCAGTAATATCGCAATTTCAAAACCACAGCTTCGAAGGATTCCAAATCGCTAAAGCTCCATCTTATAAGGATGAAGACTTCGAGGAGAACAAGCAGACTCTGGACAAATTGGAGAATCAGTTGTACGAGGCCAGTATGCAAAGACTTGCCAGGAGGCATCATAATGCTCTAATTCACGGGGCTTATGCTGGCATTGGACTGCTATCAGTTGGACTGATGATTGTGTGTTGCCACTTCAAATTACTGGCAATTATAACAACTATAATAAGCTGCCTACGAAATAACACACCTTCCAGCTTCAATCCTAGGACAGAGGAATCTATGAACAGTGTTTCAATACACTTGACGAACATGAAGACGTCGGCTCGCAGCCAAGAACAAGATCTGCATGTACTAAAAAGAACTACAAGTATACATGCTTCATCTCAAACATCAGCTGTAATACCGAGAACATCCACGAACGTCATCAACAACGAAAATGGGAAAGATGTGGGAATAATTAATCAACCATCTGAGGTTGTAAAAATTCCTATCCAAAGATTGGAATTTTCACAACTAGAAGATCTGAAAGTCTAAAATTTGAAGAAAGGTAAAAAACAGCCAACAGCCAACGAGAACGTTAGCTGTAAAAATCCGGTGTGGTTTGTTACACCCCCTCCCCCCCCCCTTCCCTGCATGGTCAAATTTTTACTCTACAATCCTATGTGAAAAGAATAATGAAGAAAGTATGCTCAGTCAAATGTTAGAAAGGTCCGTTCATGAAATTGTGTAGATATAATTATATTAATATACATATATAATACTCGTAGTATGTGGCAGGCAAGCACCATAATATACACGCCAACCGTTCTCACACATACATGTATGCTTTGAGTTGTCACGCCTATCCATGCACCGTACCGCGCGCATGTATGCTGTCCTATCTTCATGTTGCCTCGCTTACTCCGTCATTTTTCCCCGTCGTTTACCTGATTTCTCCCGTTCTAACTCAACCACCCTCACGGTCAACACCCCTAGCTATGGGGAAACTGAAAAGCTCAATAAAAAAAGAAGGAATCAACCGATTTCCACAATTCAAAAAATTCCCAATATAATGAAGGTCCGCCGTATCCACCTAAAGGTCAAGCGTAATAAATACCTCCCAATTTAAGTTGAAAGGCAAGACCTACAGTGTAATCCCTAATGATTCTGGTTCTAAATCATAAATTATTGAGAATTAATATCTATAAATGAATAAAGAATTATCGTCGATGGAATTTCATAATTCTGCAGACTAATTTCCTGTCCCACGCTTGTTGTGAGACCATGATACAAAAATACAAGTAATTGCAGAAAGGTGGCATAAGGCGAGCCGATCATTTTCCTTCCTTTCGTATCACACCACTGTCTTCTTTCAATCAAGAATTCCTGACTAAACAAAATATCCCACGCACTCCTCCGAAAATGCATCAATAATGGAAATTAACGGCAAGTAATCCAGGCAGTTCAACAATTGTCATTCTCCATATAAGAAATGTGTGATAGATCGAGAGTTTTACTTGCCCGTCCGGTCGGATACACGCGGTCATCCAAAGCACCGTCGTTATTGGGGAACCTAGGAGTCAAATTTACAGTTAAAAATTCTTAAAGAATGTAGGAAGCGTAAGCCCGACTCCTTCTCAGTTTTCCTAATTAACGCCTTCAAGCATACCCCTAAAAGACGTTAAACTAGGAAAACTCGGGTCCGACAAGTGTTTAGGTCAATCAGTAGATCTTTTCAATCCTTTAGGCAGAAATCAATATGGGGCAATCCCATATGACCACTCTCGATTTTTATCTTTTGCATAAGATCCGAAATTCTTTTATTATTCTGGAGCGACGAGACCCAGAGTGAAAGATTCTCCCTCGAATCTCAAAATGAAGGAGAATCTGAACCCAAAGTTGGAATCCGACTTTATAGGGAAAAGGGAAATAGGGGTTTTCTCGATACTAAGAGAGTACGAGACAAACTCAGGTTCAAAGCCAACTATTGCCTCTTCTATGTAAACTTAGATTTAACATGAAGCAAGGTTAAAGTGGGAGCTAGGTGCTTGTGAACAGTGTAGCTAGGACTAGAGTTGTCTCTGACAACGCAATCGTGAGTGTGCGTTTAATAATCTAAAGCCCTATAATGGGGAATTGACATAGGACTTCCCTACTCAGTTCCTTATTTTAGGTAAAACATAAGTAATTCCACAATTCACATAATGTTATTCCTCACACCCTCTCCCAAGTTAGTTTCCACATAACCTACAAAAGAAATAAGCATCCCCGGATAGGAATAATAAACAACGATCCTCACAAAAATAAATAAACCTTTTTTTGAAGTCGATTAAAAATAAGGGCAATAGAGCTTGGGATCTCTTTGGTAATTATTATTTTGAAAAACATGCCAAAACGTACCTCCGTTCTTGAGAAGTAATGATTAAGTAATACGTTTACATTAACAGTGTTTCCTGAAAATTCTAGAATTTTAGCTCAAACTTGCGCTCAAACTTGCGAGCGAAGCGAGCCGCGCGCTGAGCTTCTTTTAGAATCTAAGACGGACAGACTGCGCAAACGTAAAAACTTGATTTTCAAATTCAGGGGGTCTCGAAACGCGGAGATCCGTTGAAAAACTGTGGTGTCAAATTTCGGACAATTCTAACCGTTTTTTTAAAGATTCTTTACTTAAATCATAGTTGTATATTTAAGTTACTATATTTATAATATTTGAACAAATGTAGTAGAAGTGTCGCGCAGCGGGCATATTTTTTGTATCATATAGTTAAATGTTGCTGAAACCTTGTCAGATAATTAATTTGTACAAATTTGGCTTCTTGATTTGCAATAAAAAGGCAAGCGTCAATAAATTTATTGTTTAAACTTCATATTTATTTATTTAACATTAAATGCCGAAATCTTTTAACCTTTAACCCAAGCCCGAACACCGTCAGAATCCCTTATTATTGGAACGAAGCCACAAGCTTCCGATCCCTGAATATAATACATTTTTTCAAAATTCGTTCGCCATTTTGGATCTTTCGTATGCTGAGTCATGGAAACCCTGTCAGTTATTAAATTTCTCATTCGTCATATTATTGAAATTCTGAAAAAAATTCTATGACATTTGTTTGAAATTCGAACCCTGACAATATTGACGTTCTACAGGGGCCCCCACCGGGGGCCCAGCTAGGTTGCCCTCACGAATCAACAATTAAAATTTCGAAGTTCAATGGATAAATATTTTGTTAACACCACGAATTTTAAGGTTTCAGGAGTTGAGACTTATAAACAGTGAATTTCTGACAAAAATTCGATGACGCTTTTTTTAATTTTAACTCTGACAATATGGAACATTCATAGGGGCCCCCGCAGGAGGCCAGCTCAGTTGCCCTCACGGATGAACGAATAAAATTTTTAAGTCAAAAGGGTGAATATTTTATATCTAAAAAAAATGGACATAAAAAAATTGTCCAAATTTATGATCAAATTTCCGAGTACTGCCGTTAAAAAAATTGAATGTTCATAAAATATTACATTTCCTATCATTGTGAAAAGTTGTAAAGGGGTCATTCACAAAATACGTGATACATGTAGGGGTGGGTGGGGGTATGCCGAAGTATCATTCTCCGTGTTAAGACCAATGGAAAAGCTAGCTTTGCATTTACATAACGTCGTATATAAATAAATAATTAGAAAAAGAGAGCTTAAAATTTTATAACTTAACTTTTCTGAACGGTTGCTTATGAGGATGGCTTTGTCGCATAGTTTCAACTTGTCGGTTTAGCGCAGTGGTTAGCACTCCCGACTGTTAGGCGATAGATTTAGGTATGGATATGTAGGTTCGATACACCATAGCGTTACAAATTTTATTTGTAATATAATGTTTAAAAATGTAATATATGTATTCACTATAACAGAACTATTAATATTTGCAGTCAAAATGCTCGCAATCAATTAATATTTATTTTTTTTATATATCTTTTTTGTCATGTCGTTAGAGTATAGTAGTACGGTGCTAGTTAGAACTGACGCAGTACTGCGCCCATGGTAAATTTCCTATTGGGATAGCACTGTGCCAGTAGCGATATCCAGTGCTGCCCAACACTGACATTCTGGTACAAAATAGTGTTATCATCCCAGAGATCAAGAACTTCATGGCGTTGATTTCCAAAATCGGGTAGCTTTTTTCAGTGGGCACGTGAACAAATACAACAAAATCCCAACTTTTTTCGTTATATAATAGGTGTTTCGGTTAATAATGTCGATTTTTTCGCAGAATATGGCCGTATGTTTACATAATAATAAGAATTATCTTAATAATTAAAGTATTGGCCATCGTTTTATACCACTTTTCCCCATGTTTCTGGCAATGCATGGATTTCATCCCAAAATAACTGTTCATTTTTTGAGACCAACCATTCATCGAGCCAAATTCTCAATTCTTCGTAAGAATGCAAATTTTCCTCTGAAAGTCGGTGCTGCATCGATCGGAATAAGTGGTGGTCCGATGGGGCCAAGTCCAGTGAATACGGCGGATGTGGTAAGATGTCCCATTTAATGTTTTCCAAATAGTTTTGGCCTGGTTTCGCAACACGAGGCCGTGCATTGTCATGTTGAAAAATGACTTTCTCGTGTCTCCCTATTGCAAATACCTATATAGGTCACTAATTGGATTCTATATAAGGATCCTATAAGTGACCTATATAAGATCCTATACAGGGTCACCTATAGAGGTCAGTATCGGAGCCACCTATAGGAAATGAAACAGCTTCCTGCATAGGACACTATATACAATTCCTATTAGTGAACTATATAGGCCATATGATGAACCGGAAGTGTTGCGCAGTAGTTTCCTATCGCAGATACATCTGCGCAATAGTTATTTTTGACTGTGCGATTGCCTAGTAGTAGGATCCTGTATAGTTCTTATATGGATTCTATCATAGGAAGAAGGAACCCATACCCTTACCATAGAATCATTTAGGATTCTATAAACTATCCTATGCAAGAGGCTGTTTCATTTCATATAGGTAGCACCTATACTGACCTATACTGCTATATTCTGCTCGTTTTTCCTTTAATGCTTTGTTTAATGAGTTGATTGTTGTCGGTACCGTTCGCTAGTAATCGTTTCACCAGGTTTCAGCAGTTGGTAATACTCAGCTCCCCTATTGTCCCACCAAATACACAGCAAAGCCTTCTTTCCACGTATATTGCGCAATGGTTGTGACGTTGAAGGCTGGCCTGGGTCTTACTCATAATTTCCTTCGCCTTTCAATGTCTCTGTCTTTCAATTGATATGGTACCCATTTCCCTACCTTCTGGACCTTTCCCAATGCGTGTAGACGTTTAGAATTGGTGGATTGTGCAACATTCAATGCATTTGCCATTTGCTTCAACGTTTGCCTTGAGTCTTCATCCAATAAAGCCTGCAAATCTTCATCTTCCAACTTTTTCGGCTGACCTGGACGCTCCTTGTCTTCTATATCGAAGTTACCAGTTTTAAACCATTCTAACCCAGCAAACACTTTCTGTAACAGTTCCAGATCAAAAAAGGAACTGTGTTCTGTAACATTTGTTACAAAATGGTGACAGAACTGTTCTAAAAAAAGGTAACCGTGTTATAGAACACTGTGAGAAAATTGAGATCGAACTGTTCTAGAACAAAAAGGTAACAGTATTCTAGAACACTGTGACAAACTTGTAATAGAACTTGTCTAGACTATGTGACAGAACTGCTCTGTAACAGTTTCTATGGAATTGTTCTAGAACAAAATGATCACAGACGTTCTATGATATTTGTTTGAAGTTTGTTCTAGAACTGTCCCGTAACTGTCCCTAATATGGAATATGGATATCTCGGACGTTTAATTTTTGTTAGTCGAGACTGCTTACCCGCTATCCCTGATTAAAATATATTCATAAGGATATCGAAATTTCCGCCTTGCAGGATATTCCGACCAGTTATCCCTGGCATAAACCGGGACACAAATGGGGTCAAATCGAATATACCGTGATATCCTTTTGCTTTTGAAGGGTACATAACACTGTTCCATATTTGCTAATTAACAGTTCTAGAACTGTTGCAGAATTATTATATAACTTTTATAGAATTGTCCTAGATTTTTTACAATACAGCGTACCAAAGTTCTAGAATTATTCTAAAAATGTTACATATTGGTTGTCACAGCGTTCTAGATCTGTTAAAGATATGTTATACAACATTTGTAATTGATTTCTAAAATTATTCTAAAAATGTTACAGATCGGCTGTCATAGCGTTCTAGATCTGTTACAGAACTGTAACATAACACTGGTAACCGACTTCTAGAAATATTACAGATCGTATGTCACAGCGTTCTAGAACTGTTACAGAATTTTTTCAGCATATGAGGGATGACATAGTTACTCGCATGTTCGTAACCCGTTACTCACCTGTTCTAGAACACGTTCTTTTGCGTTCTAGAACAGTTACAGATCTGTTCTGTAGCCATGTTTGCTGGGAACCATTGTTAACAAGTTTTTTGGGTTATAACATTTTCCCCGTAAGCTTCAACCAATAATATAAGACTTTCAGCAGCCGTTTTCTTCCAATGAAAGTACGTTATTAAACTTCCCCGCAAAACGGCTTTTTCAGGGAAGTGATTCGACATTTTCAAAGCTATCAAGAAATATGTTCTTTGCACAATGACAATCCAGAACAAATTGGCTTTTGGTGACGTATGTCTAACCTTCAAAATGCCATAGACGCCATGCGTCTATACCGACAACCGGATTAATAACGCCATCTCTTTAGCAAAATCGACATTATTAACTGAAATATCAAGACATTTTGGAAAATGAACTGCCAATATTGCTGGAAGGCTTAAGCTTAGAAATACGGCAGAACATGTGGTTTCAACATGATGGTTGTCCGACACACTATTCAGCAGTAGCTCGAGAAGTTCTTGATCGTGATGTCAATGGTCGCTGGATTGGTAGAGGCGGCCCGATAAATTGACCTGCAAGATCGCCAGATCTTACTTCACCAGGTTACTTTTTGTGGGGCTATCTGAAAGACAAAGTATACAAAGAAAAACCAACAACACGTGAGAATATGATTAACCGAATGACAAGTGCATGTGCTGAAATTCAAGAAGATACACTTTTCCGTTGTATAAGTTCATTTGAATTACGGATTAGTTAATCAAGCACCCTGAAGGGAACAGAAACGGGTTTGGGCAAATCATACGCATTTTATCCAAAGAATCCGAATATGCAATCAAAAATAGGGGTTCCCATTCAAGATTTCGAATTTGCCCCTACCCCACCCGCAGAGGCGGTGTGGGGGAACCGATTTTAACATCAGTGTATGTACTCGTCACAGTGATTAAATTTTGATTCATAACATTTTTTCATAGAGTGCCTATTTTTCGAGATATTTGAAAGTTTCAAGTTAAAAAAATCACCCTGTATATTGTGGCATTCGATTTCTCCGAAAATGATGCATTTGTTGTTCAGACTGCATCGCAAGCTTTTCATTTTAACAATAATCAATGTACAGTTTTTACCGTGATCTTCTATTACAAATGTGGCGATGGCGTAAAGCATATTAGCTCGGTATTTTTGTCAGACAGTATGAAGCATGATACGGCTGCAGTTTACACAATACAAACACAACAAAAGTGGAATATAAACACAATACAACCATAAAGACATTGAAATAAAAAACACAATACCAGATGGCGAACTTGATGAATCACAATGCGGATTATGAAAATAAGGCTGAGTCGTACTTCAGTCCGACTACTCATGGAAAAGGTGCCTGCGATGGGCACTTTTCATCTGGGCAAAAAGGCATTTCAAAGTAATTCAAGTTTTTTTCTACAGTAAGGTAGAACATGACAACATGAACAGGAAGCTTAATAGAAGATTATAAGAGCGGAACTTGTTATTGGAATAATTAAGAATCACGCTTTCACAGTACTCAAAAAGATACACTATGCATGAGGATGTATTATAGCCCTTGAGCACCCCTGGGTTCCATATGGCATCGCTGCGAACGCAGACGCATAATTATTTGTATCACTCGTAAGTTACGCCCAGTGATACCATATAGCATCATAGCTTAATTCTGAAATGGCTGGACGCATCTTGACAAAACCTGGCACTTACTATATTTATACCAAAGATATTATAAACATAGATGCGGTACGAGGCGTCGGAGTGGGGAATTATATATATATAGGACATCACATTTTCTGCCCTATCGAGGTGCTGCCCTCATCGTACTACGAAGTCGAATTCTTATTTTCTCATTCTTCGTAAAATATTACAGTAAAGCAGTAGAAAGATTTTTTAAGGTTAGAAAAGTTTGACATGTATGTATCGCTGAATTTTTTCAGATCTGAAGCTTGATCCAGGTTTTCGGTACATTCTTTTTTTTTTAATTATAAAAAAAATGTTCTCGAAAAATCATATTTTTAATTTTTAAAAAAGTATTATAAAAAGACAATTCGAGATAAACTAGTGTGGAAAACATTGTTCTTTGACAAATTATTTTTTTGAATTGAAATAATCCAATATTTATACCAAAGATACAACTTTTTTAATATTTGAAGTGTTTAAACATTATTGTTTAATTTTAAAATAACAATAATTAAAACAAAATATATTTCTGGATAAGATATTTTGGTTGAAAATGTATATAGTATTTTTTAAATCACAAAAGTTCTTCCGAAAAATCGAAATGTTAATTAAAAAACACGTGTTTTTGTATATGAATTTATCGGTACATTTTGTTTATAATTTTAATTTTAAATTCAAACAATTTTTAAAAATTTAAATATTAAACAAAAATTTATTTGATAACAATATTTTATTATTGTATTTTTAATAAATAATTAATACTGATTAAGAAACAATCTTCTTTTGGGAGTTTTATTATTTGGGAATTTTTTAATTCGTTAATATTATAAACTGTTTAGGAATTTTATTAGTTTTGGAATTGTATTTTTCGGGATAAAGAGTTTTACCGAGTCGGGAATTTTATTTTTCGGGATATTTCAGCCGTCCCCATAGAATTACAGAAAATTTGCTCTAATTATAATCTCGGCGCTCGATCTTGTTAATTTTTTCCTACAGTATCAATAAAAAAAAATTGTATGAAAATTTTTGGTATCGCAAAGTTAAAGATAATCACAATTAAAAATTTAAAAATTCGCTGTACATTCAATTTTTATTGTTGGATCTGCGCGATTTTTTTCTAATCCATTTCAGTCACTGGTAGGCTTTTCTGACATCTAGGTATGTAAAAAGGTAAACTTTAGAAAATTTAAAAACTAATTTAAGAACTATTTATACTCTTTTAAGATATCAATACAATTTACACAACACTAATTTAAAATTAGCAAATTTTTAGGCCTTCAGTTTAAGAACTTGAATTTTAAAGTTAAATTTGCTTCATTTTCAGAATATAGCCTTACTGTTTGAATTTTCAGAATTTTCGTTATAAGTTATAGGTTAGTTCAAAAATAACATTCTGATATTCGAAATTGTTACAACGCGAAAAGTTTTAATTTAAAATTTTAAAATGCGAAAATACACCATTTTCCATGTTCATTTGCAATCCAGCGAGTCACTTTCTTTCGATTCCTTTGAAAGTCGATCCTTTTCTTTCAGTTTTCTTTTTAAAATATACTTTGAATTCAAAGCATTTCAAATTAAATGTTTGCAGCTGCATTTACATTGAATTATACAAAGGTTTTTTGTTTTAAATATAAATTAATTAAAACATTTTATTTGTTTTTCACAA
>NC_046661.1:36215950-36216210 GCF_010883055.1 Belonocnema kinseyi | reverse complement strand
TGGTTGTGATTTCTTAATAAAAGAATAAGTGCTATTTAGTCTCCAGAACAGCATTTTCAAAAATATTTAAACCCTTAATAGTTGAGACATTTTAAATTTGTATTCTTCACAGTATATTGAATAATTTCAAATTTAAAGATATTTAAATATGTCATCTGAATTTTTTAATTAAAATTGTTCGATAATTTTAGATTGAAACCTCTCAAATTATTTAGTTACAAATTAAAATCGTTCAACTTTAAGTTTGATTTATTTTTTGA
>NC_046661.1:36215349-36215940 GCF_010883055.1 Belonocnema kinseyi | reverse complement strand
CTCCTAATTATGTTTTTTGTAATAAAATAACGCCCGATTTTTGTAAAAATTAACAAATATATATTAAAGCTTCACTCAAGGTAATTTTTGTTCAAAAAGCTATTGGACTGAAGTTTCTGATGTCATATGACGAATTTTTTTAAAATTTTTAGCTCACATATGGCCCAGTATAATAAAAAAAATGCCCAGAAACGGTTTCCCTATTTATCGAAGCGATTCCAGCAAAAAAAACCCAGAAAACTCATAACTGCAAGGATATACCGTGTGTTCTACCCCAAAACGAAGAGTGAGTGACTTTTTTAACCACCCTATTCGAAAGGTACTATCAAGAGGTAATGAAAAAAAAATTTTTTAATATTTTCCATTTGCGGACGACAGCCAAAATTGAGAAAAACTGGACAAAAAATCGTCTTGGGGAGGATATACATTGTGTTTTATCCCAAAACGAAGAGGGGGTGACTATTTAACCACCTCTATTCGGAAGGTAACATCAAGAGCTAACGAAAAAAGATTTAAAAAAAGATTTTACATTTGCGGACAACAGCCAAAATTGAGAAAAGCTGTACAAAAATCGTCTTTTGGAGGATATAC
>NC_046661.1:36214686-36215339 GCF_010883055.1 Belonocnema kinseyi | reverse complement strand
ATCAAGGGGTAATAAAAACAATTTAAAAAAAGATTTTCCATTTGCGGACAACAGCCAAAATTGAGAAAAACTGGACAAAAAATCGTCTTCGGGAGGATATACAGTGTGTTCTACCCCAAAACGAAGAGTGGGTGACTTTTTTAACCCCCCCTATTCAAAAGGTCCTATCAAGAGGTAATAAAAAAAATTTTTTTTTAAGATTTTCCATTTGCGGACGACAGCCAAAATTGAGAAAAACTGGACAAAAAATCGTCTTTGGGAGGATATACAGTGTGTTCTACCCCAAAACGAGGAGTGGGTGACTTTTTTATCCCCCCCCCCCCCCTATTTAAAAGATACTATCAAGAGGTAATGAGAAAAAATTTAAAAAAAGATTTTTCATTTGCGGACGACAGCCAAAATTGAGAAAAACTGCACAAAAAATCGTCTTGGGGAGGATATACAGTGCGTTCTACCCCAAAACGAAAAGTGGTTGACTTTTTTAACCCCCCCTATTCAAAAGGTACTATCAAGAGGTAATAAAAAAAATTTTTTTTTAAAGATTTTCCATTTGCGGACGACAGCCAAAATTGAGAAAAACTGGACAAAAAATCACCTTCGGGAGGATATACAGTGTGTTCTACCCCAAAACGAGGAGTGGGTGACTTTTTAAC
>NC_046661.1:36194917-36214586 GCF_010883055.1 Belonocnema kinseyi | reverse complement strand
GGGGGGGGGGGTAAAAAGGTTATCCCATCTTCGTTTTGGAGTAGGACACACTATATATCCTACCCAAGACGATTTTGTTTGCAGTTTTTCTCAATTTTGGTCGTCGTCCGCAAATGGAAAATCTTTTTTTAAATTTTTTTTCATTACGTCTTGATAGAACCTTTCAAATAGAAGGGGTTAAAAAATTACCCACTCTTCGTTTTGGGGTAGATCACACTGTATATCCTCCCCAAGACGATTTTTGTGCAGTTTTTCTCAAATTTGGCTGTTGTCCGCAAATGGAAAATCTTTTTAAAAATTTTTTTTCATTACCTCTTGATAGTATCTTTTGAATAGAAGGGGTTAAAAAAGTCAACCCCTCTTCGTTTTGGGGTAGAACACACCTTATATTCTCCCTAAGACGATTTTTTGTGCAGTTTTTCTCAATTTTGGCTGTCGTCCGCAAATGGAAAATCTTTTTTTTAATTTTTTTTCATTATCTCTTGATAGTCCCTTTCAAATAGGGGGGAGGGGGGTAAAAAAGTCACCCACTCTTCGTTTTGGGGTAGAACACACGGTATATCCTTGCAGTTATGAGTTTTCTGGGTTTTTATTGCTGCAATCGCTTCGATAAATAGGGAAACCGTTTCTGGGCATTTTTTTTATTATACTGGGACATATGTGAGCTAAAAATTAAAAAAAAATTCGTCACATGACGTCAGAAACTTTAGTCCAATAGAAAGCTTGTTCCTGAATAAATTAACTCTTATTGTTTCCGATTTCGTTCTGTTACTTAGGGATTGTGTTTTTCATAGAAAAATTGAACTTTTTTAATGTTTAAAGTTTCTAAAAATTATTGTTGGAATATAAAATAACAATAATTGAACAAATGTATTTTTTGATAAAAAGTTATTTGAAAATGTGCATTGTATTTTTGTACATTACAGAAAACGCTCGCAAAAATGAAATTATTTTCTACATTTTTAACCAAAAAGAATAATCTACCACCAAATTGTTGAATTTTCAAGCCAAAACTGGACAGTTTTAATTTTCGACTTGAAAATATGAATTTTTAACCAACAATTTTATTTTTTAACCAACTACTTCAGTTTTCTACCAAAATCTGGAATATTCTCGACAAAGATTCGAGTTTTAAGGAAGCAGCTTAATTTTCATCCCGGAAACATGTATTTTCAACTTAAAACTTCATTTTAAACCAAATTATAGAATTTTCTACCGAAGTATTTAATCGTCAGGCCAGAATGGCGAACTGTTTGAAAAAAAAAGTTTAATATCCACATTGAAAATATGATATTTCAACAACAAAATTTGTTTTTAACCAAAGAAATGAATTTAAAATTATATTTTAAAATTTTTAACCAAAAACAATAATCTACAACCAAATTGTTGAATTTTCAAGCCAAAACTGGACAGTTAAATTTTCGACCTGAAAATATGAATTTCTAACCAAAAATTTTATTTTTTAACCAAATACTTGAGGTTACTACCAAAATCTTGAATATTCTAGACAAAGAATCGAATTTTAAGGAAGCAGCTTAATTTTCAATCCGACAAAAATATCACAAAGGTTAATTTTCTTTTAAAAAAATATGAATTTTCAACAAATTAATTCAATCCTTAACCAAATAGTAGAATTTTTTACCAAATGAGATGAATTATGAACCAAAAATGTAATTTACGTCTTTTTGCACAACATTTTGTATTACGCTGACATTTTTCCTTCAACTTTAGCTGATTAGATGTAGAATTTTCTTAGATTTTATGCTATTATGATGAAAAAATGCACGTCAATATTATAAAAACTAGTCACTTTAGCAATGGCTAAAAAAATGAGTGGGTAGATCATTTCCCCCGGTACTGAAAGAAGACACACGGACAAACTGTAAAAAGTTACTTTGATTTTCTTCACAATAATTTTGATCTTCCTCAGAAGCTGTATCGATGACTTCGAGTAAATAACCTTTGCGTCCTTTTCTTTGTTGCAAGCCTAAAAACTCTTTATCTTCAACGTTATCCATTTCTTCAAGAGCAGTATGATGCGAGATATCAAACAAATCATCAAGCTCTCCTTGGAACTCCAACTCTTTTGCTGTCAGTATTTCTACACGTCTATGCTTAGACTTGTTAATTGCTTTCCACTTTTTAGGTCTCAAATTTATTAGCTGAATGGTACTCGGTTTTTCTTGGAATAGTTGTTCGATTCCAAAACACCATGCACTTTTTAATAACACATATAGAACTTTCACGATCACATTTTTTAAAAGTTTTATGTTGATAAAAAAAAATTTCGAGCATTTATTTTTTTGATGGCAGTTTACGTTTACGCAATTCTGCTAATGGGTATCCTATCAACCATGCATAGTCGCGCGTATTGGCCATGATTTTTAAGATTACTATAACTTTTTTAAAGAATTCTAAATTCAATACATCCACAATTTTGACTTTTCGTTAATTTTAAGCGCGCGTTCTGCAATACTGCATTACTGCATCCTTCGGAGATTTAGAATTTACTGATTGAAAATGCAAGCGGGTAAGATGGGTGATTTTGACATTGGACAGTTCCTAGGAAAATGATGTGACGGGGTATGACGCTGTTGTACAATGCTGGGATTCTAAGCTAACGAGGAATAAAATAGTTTTCACTAATGATAATACTCTATGTATTTACACCTCACTATTTGTAATGAATTCAGCTATAGTTAAATTGACTTAACTTATTATTAATTGTTTAACTAAATTCAACCATTCGTTCCTCTGTAACTCATTACAACTTTTCAAAGTTTTCAGTAATAATTCCTAATTTAAAATCTAGTATTTTCTACCAAACATTTCATGAATTACTATAAAATTCATGATTAAATTCAATTCAACAATTAATAATTAGTTCATTACATTAAATTTACATAAATTAATTTTATTGTAACAAGGAAAATATAAAAAATTATAAACTTATATTATTATTACAGTTTATTCCACTATTCTTATAAATATATTACTTATTTCTTCAGAATTTTGAATCTTGAAAAAAATCGGAATAAAATCTAAATTTCTAAGAAATCTAAAGGCGTGAAGGTAGAACAGGTGAAAAATATACAAAGGTGGAAGTCTGGGTCTCAGTACCTGAGTCCAAAGTGAGTGGTTTACTGCTCAGCCCATTAACCAGTAAACCCCTGAGAGTAACAAAGGTGCAAATGCCGAGTCGGCTTGCACATTGACGAGTTTATGAACTCTGATGAATTTTGTTAGCTAAAATCACAAAAAAAATTTTGAGTGCCATGCGCTCGCTCAATTATTATTTTAAAATTCTGAAAAAAATACACAATAGTTTATTCACTACGAAGAGTCAGTTTCTAGTATTAGATGGTAAAAATTCGAAAATAGGTTATTTTGGATATATTGGATATATTTACAAAAGCAGTAGATGAGGCTGCTGAAACATTCGGACATAACTTTAGTGTTAGGGGTGAGCAAAATGCATCAAATCTTATCTATCTCCAGTTTCATTTTTGCATATCAGGAAGGTGTCATTTCCACCTTAACATACCGGCGCCACATTTTGAGCCCAGACATTCCCAATGATAGCTGCAGGGCGTGCCATGCACACCCCGAGCATTTAGCTCACATACTATCTAGTTATCCAACTCCTGCGGGAACGACTTACATCTAAAAGCACAATGTGGCACTGAGAGTACTTTAATACCACATCTGTCACTCTTACGGCAATAACCTTAATATCGCTCCTCTAAATGCTCCTAGGGAAATAGAATCCATTGTAGAGCATGAGAAGTGCCGGATATACTGCAACTTTATATTCATGACAATTGTTTCTGTTGCACGCTCGGAGCCTGAAAAAGTTCTCCTTGACTTCAAGAAGCGAACCATGTTCGTTTTTGAATTTTCGGCACCAGCTGACAAGAGCACCATAGCCAAGAAGAATGAAAGGAAAGAGAGGTATAGAGACCTCATAAAGGAATTTCGACGATTCTACCCGGAATATTTTGTTAAACTGATCGTTCTTATCATTAGCGCTTTTGTAGGTGCTAAGCTTTCATTGGCTAATAGCCTGAAAAGCATTCCTGCATGTCAACAATATCCTAAAACACTCGCAGGAAAAATACAGAAGGCGGTCGTCCTTGGGTCGCTCCATGTTCTCAGGGTGCACGAGACTTTTGCCGGATCGTCGTATTGATTCCGTCACAGACTGTAAACACCTATCTCACGGTCGTGAGACGTAGTTATGGTTGAAATTTTTAACGCGATTTCGCTGGGACCCGGTTCTGTTTTTTCAGATTAGCACCCGCTCCCGGCGAAATCCTGTGGTTGTCCTTATGACAAACTATTACTATATATATTAATTTCTATGCTTAAATGGGTTTAAATAGACTGCGTAAAACGTATTAGAACGCGGAAAAATATTCTCTGTTCTTGTCTGGAGTACCTACAATTGAATTTATTTTCTAAGAAACTAAAATTCATTTTTTTTTCTTCTAAAATTGACATCATAATAATATGCAAAATTGCGATAAATTTGATTCTAAAGCAGAGCCAACTTTTCTAACTTTGTTACAGTTTTACAACCATTATGGAAAATAAAAAATATTTCAGAATTTATATAAATTCTATAACTTTTTGCAAAATTAGTTTAGTTTTCGACTTAGGAATCAAAATGCGAATACTTGGATTTACGATACAAATTTGAAGTAGAAATTTAGTATTATTCTAAAGTGCAGGAAGATTCCTGAAATAAATGAATAAGTGAATAAGTAATAAGTGAAAATCAGAACTGCAATTCCTGTTTAAAACCTCTATTACCTATTAATTCTTAAATAAGTACTTTTGTATCGAATACGATACAAACAAGAGCAACTAAGATAAGGCAATTACTTCGTGGTGTCTTTAAGGTTATAAATAACTCGAATACTTACCCTGTGGGCACAACAGTTTAGAACGTAATTGGAACGTCCTGAAAACGTTTCTTAGATGTACAATTCAAAAGACGTCATTTGAACGTTTTAAAAACTATCCTAAGTCAGACCAAATGATGTTCTAAAAACGTTTTATGTTCGAAATACGTCTTTAAAACGTCTATGGAACATTGTATAATTATGGAACGTTATATGGACTGACACAGGACATTTTTAACCCGTTCTAAAGATGTTCTTTAACGCTTGTGCTCACTGGATATTGTCATTACTTATACAGAAAATTTTCATTTTCGATGCGTTTACTTACAGGCATCGGTCTTAAAATAGGCCCATTAAAATATACATTTTTAGACAACCTTCGTACAAGAAAAGTTGAATAAAAGAAGTATAAAATCTATTAACTCAATTTCAACCGAGGAAATCGTAATTTGACACGTCTTCAAATTGTTGGTTCTGCGGATTTCCAGGCTCCATTGGTCTTGCATTCATTTGCCCTCTGGGGCCGACCATTTGTTGCTGCATTCCAAGAACTTGTCTATATTGCGGTTGCTGCTGAAACAATAGACACAAATTTGACTGTTCTTCCATTGTTCCGTCAACTGACGCAGCCAGTAATACTTAAGGAGTAAACGGCCAAAAATTAAGAAAACATAATAATAATTTAATCTTACTAATTTTTGATCAGTAAATTGTAAATAACGAGGTAAGAGACATAATGGAAATTTTACAGGCTAGCAAAATAACATTCTACAAAATCGAATTCACAATTAAAAAGGAAGATCGATGCCTACATTCAATATGAATCTATTTTCTGAGTCTTAACTAACTTTAGCCGAAAAATCCGTGTAATTAGTTCATATTCATTTGATAAACAACAATTTTAAGCTGTTATTTTTTAAATTCTCATCAGAGAAGGCATTAGATTTGTGTAAAATTTGACCCCCCCCCCCCCCCCAGTTTTTTTTCAAATGTCCACGTTTTGACACCCTCTTAAAGCTGAAAACCAGATTTTTACGAATGTATCTGTTTGTCTGTATGTATGTCTGTATTTCTGTGTGTATGTCTGTCTGTGAGCACGATCACTTTTCAAAAAATTAATCTATCAGATTGACATTTAGTACACTCTTTTAGTATCCTAAACTAAAGGTCAAGTTCGTTAGCCAGCCGTTTTGGATAAAAATTTAAAAAGGGAGCGCATTTTGAATATTTTTGAGACCCCTTTTTTCAAAATTCAAAAATCCTCTGTACGAATATGCATGGTATTAAAAAAGTCGAACAATTTATCCTAATGAATTTTGTCGATAAAAAAAATGTACAGAAGTTATAGTCGTTTCCAAATTCCAAGAAACAAACGAAAATGAACATTTTAGGCAAAATAACGCACGATATGAAAAAGCCAAGAGAAAAAAAATGTTGATTTTTGAATGCCCTATATGATTATCATAACAGCCTTAAGAATTTCCTTAATAAATCGAAAACTAAAATTTTGACAGCATAGCAAAAAATGGAAAAACCAAAAATGAATTTTTTCATTCAACAGTTTCACAGTATTTCAAATATTGGCAAATATATAAATGCATTTTCATAATTTAAAAAAATGTTATATTCATAAAAAGTACCTTGTTTCAATTGCTTATACTGCAATATTAAACAATGATATGAAGATAAAATAAAATGTAGGAAGATAAAATGTAGGCCTTTTCCTCAACTTTCGAATAAAGTATACTAAAATCCACTTGAATTATTTATTTAATAATATAAATCAACCATTTTTAAACAAATCGACTTTTCCAAGTTGAACCTGTTTTTTAAAATTTTTATTTTAGAGAGTGGACCGAACGTTTTTCTTGATCTGGTAAAAAATTGGGAGTGGGTAGTCAAATACTTTCGTAGCTATGAATTTGGGAATAGCGGCTCGCTCGTCCTGGGACTCGACTGCCTACGCGATAAGTAAAACACAACCATCCACTTGCAAAATCGTATATTTTAATGTTGTTAATTAAAGATATTTTTAATTTATTGCTATTAAAAAATGCATTGCTTCGAGATCATTTGACTATCCACTCCCAAATTTTTACCAGATCAACAAAAACTTTTAGTCCACTCATTAAAATAAAAAACAATTGAAATGTGAAGGAATATGGAAATGAGACCATAGGAACTCCCATCTAACACAACGCTGCTGAAATTTGGTGACCCTTCTCAGCATAAAACACTAACCAGCTATGACTCTCGGTTGAAAATACCCCCCCCCCCCCCCCCCCCCCATTAATCGAAGTTTCGTGGGACTGTTTTTGTAACTAGACTCTCCACCCTAGATGCTTTGAGATACTATTTTATTCAATTATTAGAAGATGAAACAATAGGGCACCACAACTGCGATGTAAAACACGATGCGGTAGAAAATTCAATTGACAAAGTCTGAGTCACTGAGGATAGGGACATAACTTTTAAGTTTAAAACGGCAAGGCTGCTCAGTAGACCGTATGTGTAAAGTTTAAATCATAAAAATAACATTGGAAATAAGCAAATTCAGTTTATGGAAAAACGAAAAGTTGCAATAAAATGTTTAATATCAACATTTTATTTTAAAAGTACGCTTTTTTAAGCGAGACAATGAAACTACGTCTATTTTAATACCAATGCATGCTATGAATTATACTAATATCCATTTATGGGAATGATATACAATTTCAGAGATAAACTCGAGAGCGAAGCATGAATATGTAATGAGAATGTGTTCTTTAAAGCCGATGGAGCTTTAACAAAATAGAATTCACAATCACCAAATTACTGTTGTTGATGCTTAGACCTTTAGTTTTAAAAAGTTTGTGCACAAAGACCGAGCGCGTAGCGCGCGATAAATTCATTATCAAGCACGAAGCGCGAGTTAAATATATGATCAATCTCGAAGCGCGGGAACGAACAGTCGCGCCCTAGGCGTGCTCAAACTTGCTAGCCGCGCGAGATGAGAATGTACCCGCGAACCAGGCACATTTTTTATTTTTAATATCATGCCAGCATCATTAAATTACAACCTGAGATTAACCGGTGAGTAACAAAATGTTTCAACAACTTCTGCTATGAGATAATGTTTTTTAACACGAAAACCTCTACAGATTATAGTTCTCATTTCGGAACAAAATTGCATGATATCTTTTTACTCAGCTTTCAAGAAAAAAGAATTATATTATATTAAAAATCTAGAATTAAAAAAAAATAAGAATAAAAGTTATTCTTTGAAAAAAGCGCTCTCACGGTTTTTTAATCGTATATCAAAAGTATCCGAACATCATCCAAGGAGAAAATTCTGGATAAACAGTCAAGTAATATCATTTTCAGTAACCTTATGCTCGGTCTTTGTATGTTCCTTACATTTGTGCGCAGATTTTTTAAAACTAAAGATCAAAAAATCGTCAACAGTAATTTGGTGATAGTGAGTTCGTTTTTGTTAAAGCTCGTTCAGCTTTAACGAATACGTTCTCATTACTCATCTCGTGCTTCGCACTCGAATTTGTATCTCAACTTGTATGGTTTTTCAAAAACTGAATTTGCTCATTGGCAATTTTATTTTTACGATTTAAACGTAGCACATACGGTCTACACATCGGCCTTCCCTTTTTTTAACTTCTAAATTAAATCCCTACCTCAGTGACCAACGAACTTCAATTAATGAGGGTTTGTGGCCGATTAGTTTCAACCAAGAGTCGTAGCTGGTTAGTGTTTTATGCTGAGAATTTCAGCCAACCTTCAGCAGCGTTGTGTTAGATGGGAGTCCATATGATCTCATTTTCACATTCCAGGCCTACAGTGGGAAAAAATTACATTTTTGGCTCCAAATAACGCACATTAGCTAAAGATGTCCCAATATTATATATTAAACAACCAAATTTGTTATAAACAAATTATTTGTTAAAAAATGTTTTCTACGATTTTCCATAATTATACGTTTTTTCTAGTTATATTGCAACAAATTTGAATGGAAGCAATATAATATATAAAAAAATTTCTCTAAAGATTATAATTCTTTATATTATAAACAAATTTAATGAAAAAATGCAGAATAATAATAAATAATAATGATAAATAATAAATGCAGAATAATTAGGCATTTTTCGAAAGAAACATTCGTTTTTTTACGTAAATTTTTATAAATTAGGAACTTTAAGATAATTTTAGTAAAATTCATAATTTGTTGATTAATCGTATGATTTTTCGAAAACAAATTTAACAAACAAATACATTATTCGGGCATTTGTCGGAAGAAAAATTCAAGTTTTTTTAATGCCAGTCTTTTCAGTTGGGAACTTTATTAGAATTTCAGCAAGATTTATAATAAGATGATAAATTTTATGATTTCTTTAAACAAATTTGATCAACAAATGCATTAATCAGGCATTTGTCTACAGAAAAAATCGTTTTCTTCTATGACAACTTTTTTAATTAGGATAACGAAAAAAAAATTGCATCGAAAGATGACCGAGAATAATGCATTTGTTTATTAAATTTGTTTTTAAAAATCATAAAATTTATCAACTCATCATCTCTGATGAGAATGTGAAAATTCATTAATTTGTGGATAGTTCTGTTTTTTGTTTTCATCGTGAAAAATAGTATTAAAAGCATGAAACAACTGAATTTTTTAAAAATCCACACACAAGATGAAACAGAAATTAAAGAACAAAAGTTGTGATGACAATGTGCTCACCCAGTTTATGGATTTTTTTTTTTTTACTGTTAAGGAGGTTTTTCACGATTAAAACAAAAACTACGCATTCTTCAAAAATTGATTTATAAGACACTTGTAGAACGTTTTAAAATGCACAAACAGGAACATAATCAGAATTTAGTCACCATATTTGAAAGGCTTAAACAGACTGAACTCTGACTGCAGCCCGATAAATGTGAGTACTTGAGACCCGAACTTGAGTACTTGGGACATGTTATCAACAAAGATGGAGTTAAACCTAATCCCAAAAAACTCGACTTTGTCACGAATTTCAAGAGACCCAGTAACGCCACAGAAGTAAAATCCTTTTTAGGACTTGCCGGTTATTAGCGGAAGTTCAATAAAGATTTTTCCAGCAAGGCAAAACTCCTAACGGAACTAACAAACAGCAAAGTAAACTTTATTTGAACGCAAGACTGTGAAAAAGCCTTCCAGATGCTTCAAATAAGGTCCTAGGTGCGTTTTTGTCACAAGACGGAAACCCAGTCTGTTACATCTCAAGGGTACTTAATAAGGTTGAAGAAAATTACAGTACTACTGAAAAACAGCTCTTAGCCATCGTATGGGCAATAAACCGCCTGAGACAGTACTTTTCTGGGCGCAAGTTTAAAATTACAACAGATCATCGGGCCCAGACTTGGTTCTTTAACGTTAAAGATCCTTCCTCGAAACTACTCAAGTAGAGACATAAGCTCGAAGATTATTTCTATGTGATTGAGTACTGCAAAGGGAAGGATAATAAAGCAGCAGATGCTTTGTCCAGAGTGCTACCAATTCGCAATGAAGAACTTGCAAAAGCAAAGAGCCCAACCGCGGAAGTGACAGCCGCACCAAACGCTAAAACAACCGATGAAAGTTTAAGCAAAAGTGAAGCTATAGACCTATCTATAGAACCAAATAGTCCTGCAGGTTCACACGTCAGCATTGAAACACCAATTATGAATGCCGTTGATGAAGAACTGAACATCTTACTCCACGAGAGATATATAAAGCAGCAAAATAATAAAACAGAAAATAATACCATTATAAAACCAAACGCTGAAGGTAAATTACGGGTAAAACTTTGTAAAACTCAAAGAGTACCACCACTATTGTCGCAAGAAGATTACATTCTCCTAAATCCCTTCGACGAGATTACGTGGCTAACGTTTGCACGCAATAGATCCTCTCGTAACTCCTATCGAAGAAGTGAAATAGAAAATAACAATACACTTCCCGGAAGTGAAAGACTCGAAAAATGTCAAATATGTCAAAGACAAAAATTAATACGCGTTAGACCAAAGGCAGAGGCAATAATACCCGATACGCCTTTTGGAGCCCAATGAAAAGATAGCCTTGGCTATTTTTGGCCCGTTACCCATCACGCAAAAACACTACCAGTACATTTTATCATTACAGGGCCAGTTGATAAATACCTAATGCTCATACCTCTGAAAGAGACTGAACTCCTGGATCATTATATTTACATATTCGCTTCGCCAAAACACATACTTACTGACCAGGGTATTAATTTTCTCTCGGAACTAATCATGAATTTTGTAAACCTCTTTGAAATCAAGCATATAAAAACGAGTACCTTTCACCCACAAAGTAACGGCAGTTTAGAAAGAGCGCATGCAGTAGTAAAAGGTATGATCAAAACTGCAATGGAAGAAAATCAAAATGACTAGGACAAGAATTTAAAGTTAATTACTATGGGTTATAACACGTCAGTACATGAGAGGACAGGATTTACACAGTTTGAATTAACGTTTGGACGTAAGGCTAACATCCCTTCAATGTTAGCAACTACCACTAGTTTAAAATACTCGGAGTTAGTCTCGCTATGGAGAGAACGGCACGAAAAATACATCAGTAAAGCTAAACGAAAAATCGAGAAGCAAAAACAAAAATACAAGGAGATTCAAGAGAAACATATAGTTATCTCCCAAACAATATTCGATATCGAAGATATTGTCCTAACTTTTAATAATCGAAAAACATCAAAGCTAAATGCAGCTTGGTTAGGCCCTTGTACAATAATCGAAATTGGAAACAGCAATAATTATACAATACTACTAGACAATGAAAGAGTGCACGTTCACACCAAGCAATTAAAATCATTTTACTACTGATTTGTAGATTGATGATAATGCTGCTGCTCATCCTATCTGTTTTCGGAAAGGTAATATTTACACCACTCAACAATACCACCGTTTACGCAGAAGATATTGGTCATGCTAAACTATAAAATACAATCTGGCATTTAGTCGTTTCTGTCGATCCCTCGCAAATTGAGCAACGCTTCACCGACCTCTATAACGCCTATCAAAATGCGAATCAGATGTGTCACGCCTGTATTGAACAGTTTCAACTAAAGATACTGAAAATTAAAACCGATCGTTTGGGCGTTAATAAAAGGATCTTGAACCAGCTCTTAAAAAGTCGCCGCAACAAAGAGAACTTTTCAGTTTTGTAGCTAGCATCTCTAAAACTCTCTTTGGTACCTTAGAAGAAAAAGAATTGGAGCATATTAATAACGAATAAGATCAACTTTGCACAGATAATAAAGTACTCGCCCCAAACATATCCAATCAGACAAAAATTATTTAAACAATTCTAAACTCAACTTCCCATGTCGTTCAGGTACTCAGTGAGTACAGTAAAGCAAACGTAGAACGTTTAAATGAAATGATTAACCAAACATAACACTCAAAGTATAATTATAAATAACCAAATAACCATTTGCACATTATCATTGCAAGAGCTGAGCGCGGATATACACCTTCTAATCGATTCAATAAATGATGGGAAGCATGGTATCATACATCCCCAGATATTGGCTTCAGGGACGTTTCTAAGTGATTTACATGATTTTGAACAACACAACAACGTAAAATATCAATTACCACTTAAAGAAGAGAATTTCCAGAATATTTTAGATATTTTTCAAGTCAGTATAAGTATATTAAGCAAACCCTTATTGTACTGGATTAAACTTCCCCAACTTGAAAACGAAACTTACCAAGTCCACTATATGATCCCTATTCCAAAAAAGTCCAGAGTAAATTCTTAGCAGTAATTCCCGAACATCGTTTAGGATCAACGAAATTGTTTTTATACAGTTAAAACAAAAGAATTTGTATGTTGTTATTCCCGAGAAACAAACAACTCTACATGTACTTTGCGAAACATCTGACGAGCATGTTGATTTAGTATCATCGCCAAAAATAGCTAGTACCGAAAGTTGTATTCTTAGCACCGAAGGTACAATCATGGAATTTAGTCCCTTAAAGAGCGAATACAGGGAAATAAGGTATACCAAAGAAACTATACTACTGTACGACAAAAACGATTTCGACTTTTTAAAAGAGAAACTCATACCTCTCCAAAAATATGTAAAATCTGACAATATTAGTGAAGCCAGTCAAACCCTACACGATATAGAAAATGCTTTAACTAAAATAAAAAATGCGCGTCGAACCAAAAATTGGATCGAAAGGATTATGCGATGTCTTCGCGTACCTAGGTTACGCCTGCATTGCGTTACTTATACAGTTTGTTTTTACAAATGCGGCATCCTAAAAATAATTAGAGGTTGCCTACCAAAAAATTACATACAAATGATTTGCGTAAATAATAATGTCACCATGTCAAATGTAGCTCAAGCTGTAACTTATACAACAGCAATCCTAGATTCCGCTGAGATTGAACCTTTAACTAAAATAAGCGCGCGAGAGGTTAAGCTACGCACTCGTCCAAAAAAGTAATGTTTTTCGGGGTAAAAACGATCTCCAAAGGGGGTGTAAGACGTGCCGTTGCCTCACTGCCTTTACAATATGTTAGATGGGCTTCGTTCTACTACTACTACCCTTCAACTAGCCCTTAGGCGAGCCCTCTGCATGTAACGCCTTGGCTCGGGGCGTCAGTTCTACTCCGACCGTGTCTTATAAAAAAAGTGCTAAAACTCTATTCCGTGTGTTTAGTTCTAAGGAGCCCAAACTCCCGAAATATTATAATAAATTAATATTAATCAAGTGATTGTTATAGGTGGAAGGTCATAATTGATTGTGTTTTAATAGAGAAATTCCATTGTGAAACTCCACGCCTTCACACCATTCATTGATAGAAAAAGAGTTACCCCAGCTCTACTGCATTAAGGCAAGTTCGAGGGATCTATTGATATTATCGATGTAAACATTCCTAGCGATTAAGTTACAGCGATCGTACCGAATTCGAGTAGAGATATTTTTTTTTAACATATATAGGCTATTTTTTAAAGAATAAGTTCAATGTATTGTGTTGCTTTGTAAATTTACAAGAACTATTAATTACACAGGCCAACAAAGAAAATGAACTAGAGGGGCGACATACCTTGTCCGAAGTATTTTGACGCGCTAAACTCGAATCCGAGCTCAGAATTGATCCATCACCTAAGCGTTCCGAAATATCCTAACCTAAATGTGCAAAAAAAACACGACTTTTCGCTACGTGTGGATTAACTACGAATATGTGTTTCAAGTATATTTTGGCTTACTGAAACCGAATCTAGTCTCATAAATGCTCGCTCACCTATGGTTCGCGACATATCCTAACCTAAACGTACTAAAAACACTGCTTTTCGTTGACTTTGAGGTTACGTCACATCTCGAACAGAATTTTTTTCCAACCCTTTTCCAGACCGAAGAAACTGAGCAAAGTCAACACTATACTCTGCAAGAATGGCCCGACGTATCTTAAAATTCGAATTTGCTATCAGTTTAAAAAAATTCGTTTGTTTAAACAATATGTTTGTACAATTTTTTTCTAAACTGAGTTTTGTTGACAATCCAGTAAAAAAATCGGATTCTACGGTAGAAAATACATCTGGAATAGTAAATTTAACTTCCAAATTAAACTTACCTTCTTGAAAATTTATTTACCTTCTATTAAAATAAAATTTACCTTCTTAGAAAATTAAATACCTTCTTAAAAATCAAATCTCAAGGTACAGAAAAGCCTCAAACTCCAGGAAGGTTGACCCAAGAACACAATAACCTACAAGCTTCAAACCACAGGAAGGTTAACCCAAGAACACAATAACCCCACAGCCTCAAACCCCAGGAAGGTTAACCCAAAAACACAATAACCTACAAGCCTTAAACCTCAAGCACCTGTAGTCAATTGTGCTTTTTGGTTCAGCTTTGTGGAGTTAAGCCATTAATTGTTCGGAATAATTTTTCCTTTGGTTATCTATGTCAGGGGATGTTTTGAATGAGTCCTCAAGTTAACCGACGTATAGATTGCGTTTGATCAATACGTCGGTGAAATTTGATCCAAAGACTGAGTTACTATTCATTTTTTACTTCAATTTTTCGGAGTACGTTCTCTTTTTCCGCTGAATGATCGTTTGAGTGATCGACGTTTATGCTCAGCTGTTATATCATTTCTTTGTAGTGATCAGCAATAGTCAGCCATCATATTCTCATCCCACCTACCTTGATAAAGTCTCTCTTTCTGTTTGAAGTCCTGATGGAAACGTTCACCCATTTCTTCACTGAACGCTCCAACATTTACAGGAAAATGTTCCAAATGAGAAAATAAAAAATGCAGTTTCAAACTCAGAAGACACCCTAATTCCTTGAAATTTTCTAACATTATAGATATGATGGTTTGATATTGCTGATCTTTATGATTTCCCCAAAAAATTTCCACTACACTCTTGAAACATGTCCAAGCATTTTTTTCAACAGGAGCCATTGTTTTTACGAAGTTGTCATCCTTCATTAACTTCCGAATATCGGGCCTTACAAATACACCCTCTTTTATTTCAGCGTCAGTTAACTTAGGAAATTTTGAGTGCAGATATTTGTAACAGTCACCTTCTTTTTCTATAGCTTTTGTGAATTGCTTCATCAAGCCTAGCTTGATATGTAGAGGTGGTAATAAAATATGGTTAGTGTTTGGCCATTCCTTTCGTTCCCAATGTTGCTGTCGAGCACGACTATCTCATAAGCAGACGAAACAGGGATTTTCGTATTTGCAGATTGTAACCCTACCAAGATATTGTTCATTTTAAAGTCCCCACAAATCACTCATTTGTGACTCTTGTAATCTATCCTATCAAGGAGGAATCAGAAGCTTTCATAGGATTCTCCTAATATAGTAGAGTGGCCTATAGGTACCGATGCATACTGATTTCTGTTATGCAGAAGTACTGCTTTCAGGCTTGTTAAAGAAAAGTCTGTAAAAGGTCGCCAGTTTTCTGGCTTGTATTCGTCTTTTATATCATAAAGAAAGTAATAAGGCCTTTTATATCGTTACAATAAACAAGGTTATTTTCACTGCTGAAATATCTCCGAAATTTTTCATCTCTTTCTGTATACAGTAATTTTGTTCCACGAAGTAGGAGTTTTCTTTCTTTCAATCGTGAAGCGAGAATTTCTGCTGATTCTTTAAAGAGACTCATGTCACGAATCAGATCATCCAAGGCACTTTGATCGAATAGTTGAGGTTCTTCAGATTCAAGTAAAAATTCATTATCTTTCTTTGCATCACTATTATCTTCCTCAATATCTACTGGTTCGAGTACGAGATCCTGACGTACGATTTTTTCAACTTTTCTTATCTCGCCATATTAAGCAGGTATGACGCTCGTCACTTTTGAATAAAAGATCAATAATTTGTTATTATGATTAAAACCTTTCACATCACATTTGCAGAAATTTTGCTTTTGGCTGGATAACAACTTCTTTTTTAATAGTTTCCCACCTTATTAAGAGACAGCGACAATCCTTACATATAATTTTAGGGACTCATGATTTCTCAAGATTTTTCATAGGTGTATCATAACATTTATCGAATAGATTTTTTATGTTGTCATTAATTTTTATGCAGGATCGAGATACCTCAAACTTACCGCAGATGTAACAAAAGTAATCTTTCTTCTCTTTTCAAGAAATTCTAGACATTTTGATTGAATATCCGTTAGCTCGCCGCTCAAACATTATCTCTAACAAGGACAGTTATCGTCGCACAGAAATCAACCTTACACACTATTTTCCATATAAATTAGTAATAGAAATATGATAAATTAATAAAATAGCAATCAACAATTAAAATCTGCATTTATCCTACGTCAAAATTTTTTTCGCCAATTCAATTTTTTTCTTATCCTAATGACTTATTCGTTAGCCCGCCGCTCAAACACGATCTCTAACACAGTTACGTCGTAAGGGATTGTCCATATATTACGTAAGACGTTTTTCTGTTGTTTGAATAAAGACGAAAATAATATTTTTATCAAGTTGAAAAGGACACAGCGATATAAACAAAAGAAAAATGTCTTACGTAATATATGGACGATCCCTAACACAGCTCTGAGAAAATTAAATTTCTCTCGAATTTCCATGCGTTGACTCGCAGGCGAAATTTTGCTAGAAAGTAGGATAGAGAGGGGCGAAGAATCCAAAGGGACGTGCGTGAGCCGTGGGACCGAAGTTGGCGTCACAAAAAGTAGGGAGCAGTCAGTCGTTCACCAGCATTGGCGACCTTACTCCTTACAACTGTGATATAACACTCCAGATACTTAACCCTTTGAGGGGAACATTTTTCTGCAGTGATAGTAATTTTAAGATGACTATAAGGGTTATTGGTATCGCTGATTACGAATCTAGTATCAGATTTTCGTAATTCAAAATGGCGGGTCCAATATGGCAGACCAATTTTCGACTTTGATAAGGTCTGCGAAATTATGTACGTAGGAGTTTTCGAGGTCGCTGATTATGAAAATGATATCAGATATTCATAATTCTCTCTCTCTCTCTCTCTCTCATCTTTCATTTTAATATATAAGATTTTATGCAAGCAAGAACTAGAAATAAAGATAGAAATTAACATTTGAATATAGATAAAAGAATGTTTCTAGGGGTATTAATTGCAATTTTCAATTTCAAAACTTCCAAAAAGAAGAAATTTTGAAAGTAACTTAAATTACAGGATTTTTTATTGCAAATGATCAAAACCAAAAACTCTTGAATTTTAAAATAATGAGAATTGAACGATATGTAGTGTGCAAGAATTACAATCGACAACTGCCTAATCTTGAAGATATTTAAACCGAAATCCTTATATTTTATTTATTTTAAAGATGAGTCAAAGTTATCAATTCTAAAAATTCCAAACTTAAGAAATTTCAAATAAAAATTATGAAAATTATAGAGTTTTTAATTTTGAAACTAAAAAATTACCTTATTTGTAATTCTAAACTCTCAACATTAAAAACTCTTTATTTTAAAAGATTGACCATTTAAATTTTAAAAAAATACAAATCAATCTCTTGAATTTTGAAGAATCATAAATTAAAATTGTTAACTTTTGATGATTTCGGAAATCAAAAGTCAAGTTTTCAATGCTAACTGTATTAAAAAGAAGAAAAATTGATATTAAATCATCAAAATTAAAGATTTTTAATTGAGAGTTTAAAAAATTAAGAATTCATACATTTCAATAGATTTGTGACTCAATGATCAAATTACCAAAATTCAAGTTTTGAATTTCAAAATTAAAGATTTTTCGAATGTTAAAAATGAAAATTATAAAAATGTTTTTACTTTCAGTAGGACGAATCGAAGAAAAAAACAATGTGTATGAATTCAAAACGCTTTAGGACTGTAAGCATCCCTTTTCGGCCCCTTGCAACGGGTATATAAACTTTCAAATGAGTCGATTAATATCATGCGGATGTACAGAGTCAAAAGAGAATAAAAAATATTATCTCTGAATTAATGAAAAATTTGCGAATGTTACTTATGTCTGAAGGCTCTACAAATTATTAAACACTTAATCAGCAAAGCAGAACTTCCTTTTTCGCAAGCATTATTTAAACATGAAAAAGTTTTTCTATGCGATCAAAAAATTATTTTTAATTTATACAGCTTTAATGTTTTACCTTTTAAGTGCCTTGTCCATTAATCTATTCATTTCAAATTTTATACACGTTATAAGGAACCCAACAGGAAACCGTTAAATTCTAAGGCATTCGTAAGTTATCAAATTTATTCTCATTGATCCAGCCTAATTTTCAGTCATAAGCATATTTGTTCGAAAATGAATAGTTTTTGGGAAAAATGGGAGGAACCAATTTCTTTTTTGTTATTTCGACTCCAGTTTTCAACCATGTATCTGAAGTTCTAAACGTCCAAATGACCGAAATATTTTGCGACATTTTTATTTTACTAATAAATATTGTTACAACTGGAATTTAAATTATGCTTTATAATTCTTTTTTGATAATAAATTATAACCAATATAAATTAACAAACATTTAAGCACTTTTCCTGGTTTTACATTTTTCAACCCAAGTTAATTTGAGCACACTTTCGAAACTCGCATATTTCATTTCTTATTTTAACTCAAACTGAAAGAAAAGCACTTGGACACAACAGGGTACACATAATCCGCTTATCGGCAGCTCTGCGATAATTTTTCAACTAGATTGGATTATCTTTTGCCAAAAAATTCAATCTTAGCACACGAAGTGCCACTCGAGAAACTGGTCGAACTAGCGACGGACGGTGCTCCGTCAATGACGGGAAAAATGACAAGATTCACTGGACACTGTTTAGGTGACCCAGACTTTCCACGTTTTTTATCTTTCCATTGCATAATACACCAAGAAGTATCATGCGGAAAACATTAAATATAAAAACCGTGTTCGAAGTAGTGAAAAAAGTGATGAATTCAATTCGCGCGAGTGCATTACAGCACCCACTGTTTAAGCTTTTGCTTGAGAATGTTTCAGCCGAATTGGCGGATTTATTGCTACTTAACGAAGTAAGGTAGTTGAGCGCTGGTGAAGTTGTATGTAGATTTTTTAAACTTCTTCCAGAAATAATAGCCTTTCTAGAATCTCGCGACGAACACTGCGACGAATTGTATGATTCAGCATGATCTTACAAGGAAACTATCCCAGGTGTCCCTCACCGATTTTGATGAAACTGCAATATGTTGTAATGCATCGAAAAATAAGAGACACGTATTTTTTTTTATCGGCCAT
>NC_046661.1:36185529-36194817 GCF_010883055.1 Belonocnema kinseyi | reverse complement strand
GATGTACTACAACATATTGCAGTTTCATCAAAATCGGTGAGGGACACCTGGGATAGTTTCCTTGTTAGACTTGGCATTTCTTGCGGATGTTTTAAAAGAAATGAACATTTTGAATAAAACGTTCCAATTGCTGCATGTTGCAGTGTGGACTTGTCTACAATGGATTAACCAGTTCAAAAAGAAAATTGGCAGGTGGATTAGTATTATCCAACGCAGGGCATTCACCGAAGAAGAGTTAAAAAAATTTCAACATGCTATGGAACAGCAAAGCATAATGCTATCTCCTGAAGTTGAAGATCAATATCTTCAAATTCTAAAAGAATTTAAAAAAGATTTTGAAGAAAGATTTCAAGATTTTGACATTATGAAGCTCATTTGCAATTATTTAACGAACCCGCTAATGGACTTGGAAGTTCCGTATATGGAAGAATTGTGTCCTCAAATGTCGAAGCTCTTTCAGATCCATGAGAACAAAGCTGTCAATGAGATGATTCGCTTATCTACTGCTTCGTGGGCTGGAACGAGATGTGAAGATTTTTGGAGGCATCTGGAATTTTCGGAATATCCAAATCTGATCACCGTCTTCCAGAGAATGTTGTGTATAAATGGAACTACTTGCCGTTGCGAATCCATGTTTTCTTTAATGAACAACATAAAATCTAAGACCAGATCGAGCATTAATGACGGAAATTTAAATGATGTAAGGCGGCTTGCAGTGACAACTTACACTGCTGACATCGAGGCACTTGCGCAAAAAATGCGTTCTTACATCAGGATGCACTGAATTCACTCCTTAATAACCACAATCACATAATAAAAAACCAAATGGCCCTTTTTAGGGCCACTAAATGTTTTTTACGACGGAACATTCATAGTTTCAAACTGAAATGTTTAAATTTTAGCAATTTCTTTAGAAAGAAGTTGAAATTCCGGGCGTTTACATTAAATGATTTCAGATTTAAATTTGCAATACAGGACAATTTTAAAAACCTTAAGAATGGAATATTTTCTGATTGGAATTTTAAAAAAGAAATCATTTAAAATTCAAAGGGATGAAAATTGTATTACTTCTAATTAAAAGAATTTAAAATTCAATAATTTTGAATGGCAAATTCTGAATCTCAATACATTTTAATTCGAAACTATTGAAATTTGACTAATTAAATTGGACTAATCTCAAATTTCAAAACTTAATTATTCTAAGATAAAGTTCGAAATAAAAAGCAGTTTTACATGGGAAATATTTAAAAAATTTAAGTATCTATACTTAAGAAACTTGAAACACAAACAAATCCGAGATTAATCTAAATCTAAAACAAAATTAGTCGCCAAGTGTTTTATCAATAACACTTTTTTGTTCCTAAACCCCAGAGCATAATCTAACGTGCAGCTCTGCACAAGTGTGCAGTTCTGAATGGAAAGTGTGCAGCTCCGAATTTGTGTTGGGGAGGTACTTTTGAAATTATTTTCAATTAATCAAGTTCGAATAAACTAAAAATAACTTCAACAATTAATAAGGAAAAAACAGTTTTAGAGGTATTACCTTATATATTTTTTTTTTTT
Organism: Belonocnema kinseyi; assembly: GCF_010883055.1. NCBI lineage: Eukaryota > Metazoa > Arthropoda > Insecta > Hymenoptera > Cynipidae > Belonocnema > Belonocnema kinseyi. The sequence continues at coordinate 36,193,254 of NC_046661.1, read as the reverse complement.
TAGTTTTCGTGTAAAGGCTGGGCCGTGCAGTTCTGAAATTTGCTTAGATTATGCTCTGCTAAACCCTTAAACCCTTAAGAATTTTGATTACTCTCAGTACTTATAATCATTCAGAAATTAACAATTTCTAAAATGTAAATTATACTTTTTGAAATTCAACCATTTCAATTTTAATTGCAAAACTTAAACTTATAATAGGGAAAAGTGAAGCATTTAGCACTTACCGTGTAAGTTCAAAATTCTAAAATTAATACCACTAAACATTGAAGAAATTATTCAATTTTCTAATTAATTTTTTTTTAACTGAGCTTGGAATGTCGAACTTTTTGGAACATTTTTCAAATAAAAAATTTCCCATTCAAAATTAGTTTGTATTTTAAACGTATCTTTAAAATAATTTGATTTTGAAGTTTAAAAATGAAAATATTTTTTTATTTTGAACTGTGAAAATAAAGGTGAATTTATTTTTTCATTTTAGAAAATTTGGTCTAATCAATTTTCACATTGAATCGTATATTTTTAATTAAATAAAAGTTTAGATTTGGCTAATTTTAGAAAGTTTTACTTTGAAATATTAAATTTAGTTTCCAATTTCAATGCCTCTCTACTGGAATTGTTTAAAGGCTAAAATCGCCTATATTTTAAAATGTTTGTATGAAAGCTTTGAAGTTTGAAAGCTTCTATGAAACAGTTAAACTAACGTCACAGTAGCTTCAATATGCTCTTCATTTGCAAGTATTAAAACTTTTTAATAAAACCAACACAAAATTCTTTCCAGCAACTTAGGTAAATTATTTTTTAATCTTTAATTAAAGTTTGTATAAGATAAAGAAGAACGATAAAAACGAAGAAAAAGATTTTGGCGCCAGTCGTTTTTCTTTATTTTTTATGAATTTTCATTCAAATTTTTCCACGTTTTGAAAACCTTTATGACAGCTTTAATTTGCAGGTAAATTTGATTCACTTTCTAAATTAAAAAGGAAATTGAAATTGGAAATTAATTGTGTTGTAAATTCAAATAAAAAAGTTCAAAACCCCCGGCGTCAACGACGGCGAGACGTAATTTACCGTTACCGTAACCCTTCGTTCGATTCCTGGCAAACGAAGAAAAAAATGACAGAAAAAATTGGTGGCAGCCATTCACTTGTCGTTGCAGCCAGCACCTGCTTGAAGTGGCGAGCCCTGCTCTAGGTCATTTCATTTTTTTAATTTTGTAGGCCTGTGTTATTTAAACAATTTTAATTTAAAAATTAAGATATTGACCTTTTTTCTACGAATCTATTTGTTTACGGAGTCAACTAACTAGTTTCTATGTTGCTTTGCAAATTTACAAGAACTATTGATTATTTAAACCATTTCGAACAAAAAATTAAAAGTAACCTCTTTTCTACGAGTCAATTTGTTTACGGAGTCAACAAAGAATGTTGTTTGGTAAATTTACAAGAACTATAAATTATTTTAAAAAATCCGATGACTCTTTTACATGTTGCTTTGCAAATTTACAAGAACTACTAATTATTTAAACAATTTCGATTAAAAATTAAGAGTTTGCTATTCACTCTATAAAGTTCACAAACCTGACCTAAAATGAAGATTAATAGTGTCTTCCATAGGATCACCTACCTACAATTTAACCAAATTTTCATCAAAAATTTTAAAACCTGTTTCTGGTACGACTCACTCTTTTGTTAAAGACAGCTGGGATTTTAAAGAAAAAATTAAGACTATTCATGTACCCACTACCCACTTAATATTATCTTTAGATGTGGTTTCTATGTTCGATAACATTCCGTTAGATTTACTTTCTGATTGCATAAACGAAAAATTACCAGTTTAAAAAAATTTAACAAAAATATCTAATTCTGAAATTTTAATAGCTGCTAGAACAGTATTTAATAATACTGTTTTCTCTTTCAACCAAAAGTATTATAAGCAAATATCAGATTGTCCTATGGGATTTTCCCCTATCTCCAGTTGCTTCCAATCTCGTTTTAGAGGATTTAGAAAATAGAGCATTATCGAAATTAACTTTCAAACCACTTTTCTATCAAAGGTACGTGGATGACATATTTACTATAGTTCCCACTGACAAAATTCAAGAATTAATTAACACATTCAATAATATAGAAGACTCCTTACAATTTATTTTTGAATTAGAAAATAATAACACCTTAAATTATTTGGATATATCAATTTAAAAAACCGAAAATAGAAGTTTAATTACCAATTGGAACAAAAAACTTTCATGGTCAGGGCAATATTTAAATTATAATTCACACCATCAGATTAACCAAAAAGTTGGAATAATAAAAGGACTAGTAGGTAGATGCATAAAACTAAGCGATTTCAATTTTATAGAATAAAATTTAAAAAAAATTAAAAATCACATTAAAACAAAATAATTATCCACTGCCTTTAATACAATGTGTGATCAAAGAAAGAATAAACGAGATTTACAATAGTTCCAATAAACGACATAAATGGTTAGATAATTACAAAAAAACTGATTGACATGTTTCGTTACCATATGTACAAGCTTTATCAGAGAGATTAAAAAGTGCTTTGAAAAATTCAACATTAATATATATTTTAGAAACAATCATAAATTGGAAAATTGTTTTATAAATAAGAAAGATTCTGAAAAAATTGAAAATTTGTCAAACGTACTTTATTAAATAAAATGCAAAGGTTCCAAAAAAGTTTATATTGGTGAAACAGGTAAAAGGTTAAAAACAAGAATAGCTGAACACAAAAGAGATTGCAGGAATGGCAATTTGAACACAGGTTTGTCATAACACTCGTGGAATTTTGATCACCTTTTTTCTACGAGTCAATTTGTTTACGGAGTCAACTTAGAATGTCTATCCGATGACTCTTTACTATGTTGCTTTGCAAATTTACATGAACTACTAAATATTTAAACAATTTCGATTAACAATTAAGAGTTTGCCCTTTTTCTACAAGTCAATTTGTTTACAGAGTCCGCTAATAATGTCTATCCGATGACTCTTTTCTATGTCGTTTTGGAAATTTACAAGAATTATCAATTATTTAAACAATGTTAATTAAAAAATTAAGAATTTGCTCTTTTTCTACAAGTCAATTTGTTCACGGAGTCAACTAAGAATGTCTTCCTGATGACTTTTTTCTGTGTTGCTTTGTAAATTTAAAAGAACTATTAATTAATTAAAGAATTTCGATTAAAAAATAAAGAGTAGACCTTTATCCGACGAGTCAATTTGTTTGCGTAGTCAACTAAGAATGTCCATTCCATGACTCTTTTCTATGTTGCTTTGTAAATTTACAAGAAATAGTAATTGTTTAAACAATTTCAATTGAAAAATTAAGAGTTTGGTTTTTTTTCTACGAGTAGGCTCTATTTTTTTACATATTTATCTAAAAATATCTTTCCGGTGATTTTTTTCTATGATACTTTGAGAAATTACAATTATTAATTATTTAAAACATGTTTATCAAAATACTTATAGCTTGGCTATTTTTCAATAAAGAGGCATAATTTGTTTACGAAGTGAACTAAAAATATCTTTTGATGGTCATTTCCTACGATGCCTTGTAAATTTATAATGATTATTAATCACTTCAACATTTCTAAAAACATATTCAGAGCTTGGGTATTTTTCAATTCATAAACACAATTTGCTTACGAAATTAACTAATATTTTCTTTGCGATGACTGTTTCCTAAGTCATTTGTTAAATTTAAAAGAATTATTAACTATTCAAAGAACTTTCATAAAAAATTCAGAACTGGGCTATTTTTTAACGAATAGGGTCAGTTTTTTACATATTTAACTAACCACGTCTTTCCGAATAATTATAATAATCAAATTTTTAAGATTTATTATTTAAACTACTTTCAGGAGCAAATTAAGAGTTTGGGCATTTTTTGAAGAATAGAGATGGCTTGACATTTGGACTCTTCCCCGGTGAAATCATTTACTATGTATTTCTACATGAAAGTCTGTACGCGCCAACATTTTAGACGTTTTTTCCAAACTTGCATACAAATAGTTTTGCACAATAATTTATTCTGCATCGTGAGAGGGTACCCATTCGAAGCCGTGTACAAATAGAAGTTATTAAAGTAAAAATAATTATCGTGGTATTTTATTAAACTTAGTTTCCAAATAAAATAATTACAAGTAAAGTAGTGGGTTGCACGCTGAGCGCGAGTATGAGTTTCTAGTATAGTTGAAAGATACTTTAGAGCTGATATATGCTGAATCGATACCAAAAAAGTTCTATAGCAAAGAACCTTCAAGTTCCGAGAAAATAGATACGATGTCGCAGTGTGAGCCTTTTTTTCGCTTTTATGTAATTAAGCAAAATTCATATTTTCCTATTGCTACGTGAAATTATTTCAATAAATATACTTGTGCTCAGTAGAATACGGGTGAGGTCCCATGAAAACGCCAAACTGCGCGCAAAACACAAAAGATCAAATGACTTGACATTTCAGACACATATATTCTCCTAGTAATCCACAGAAACATTGTCATTGGCCGAAATTTCTAGTGATTTAACGATTTGCGTTTTGTGCCAAATCCGACGCTGCCATGCCACCCAGGAATCGTACAATTTTATATCGAACGCAAACTTGAGCAAAGTTTCATCTTATTTGATAGTATTTTAAGTGGAAAGTCTGTTGTGATTTGGACAAATATTTAACGGGGGAGGGGGGATTTTTTATGTTTTATCGACAGACTCTTTTCGGATATACTTAACTGCTTTCGTATTGGATGAAAACAATTTTGACCTGCGTTTTTTGGATAGATTTATGTGCAATCTATCGAATGATTACAACCATTTTTTTAATTTAATAAAATGACTCAAAATTAAACGTATCATTCTTTCTTTCGAAGCCATTAGGCACAAATTGTCGTTTTTTACATTCTCATCCTAATGAGAAGGTATATGGTTTATGTAACATTTAACTTTCTCGGTTTTCATCAAATTTCCACGTTTTGAGACCCCTTGAGTCAGAAAAAAACTATGTTTACCAAGGTGGCTGTCTCTTCTGTCTGTGGTCTGTAATATGTATCGTATAGGCACGATAACTTTCGAAAGAACGATTAGATTGGATTATGCTTTGGCACACTTTTTTAGGGCCTAAAAAGAAATAACAAGTTCGTAATCCAGCTTTTTGGATGCACGGCTAATTATAGTACTTGGAAACTCGAACAATTTATTCTTAGGACTTGTTTCGATAAAAAGAAAATTATCAGAGTTATAGAATTTTAAAAGCAAAAAAAAGAACAAGCCAAAATGAACGTTCTAAGCCAAACAATGCATGATATAAAAAAGTCTAGAGAAGAAAACGATGACTTTTTAAAGCCCGACCATATTATCATGACCAACAGCCACGCGCCCTAGGCGCGCTCAAGCTTGCCATCGAAGCGAGCCGCGCGCATAGCGCGCAACGAGAATGTGCCCACGCAGCGGAAAGATTTTTTTTCGAAAAATTAATGACTCGATAGACTGTGCAAAAATGTATTAAAAACCGTTCAGGTCAAAATTGATTTTATCGATAAGAAAGACGTTCAGTACATCAGAAAAAGAACCTATCCCCCCAAAATAAAAAAAATTGACCCCCTCCCCTTCGGTAAATATTTTTTCCAAATAACAGAAAATCTCCCCTATAAACTATCATCCAATGGGGCTAAACTTTGTGAAAATTTCAGTCCAATCGATTTTTTGGGTAGTTACACTTGAGAAAAAATACCCCATATATAATTATATATTATTTATATGATATATAATTATACATATATGCCGCGTGAAATTAAAAATGCAACAAAATGGACATTGCTCAACTTTCAATTGGTTATATTTCTTTAAAAAATTAAATATAATATTCATTAAAAATAAATGAGTTCAAAAATTAACCGTTTTCTTATTTTTAAAATAAAATTCACATTTTGCATGCAAACTTCAGAAATCGCAAAAATTTCAAGTTATTTTTTATTCTGAAACATTATGCGAGTGTGCAACTTACATAAGGTTCGGATTTCTATCACTGTCCTATCTCCAATCGGACACTTATAAACATGTGTCAAGCCGATATCGTCAACTTTGTACTAAATTTTCTTATAACTGGAAGGTTCACTCTATGAATTAAGGTTAAATTAGTCACGAAAAGTTTATTGAGGGTTGTAAATCAAGAACAATCACAAGGTTTTTTAAAAGGGATAAAATAAACAATGAATAAAAAAAATGTATCGAAAATTAAACATGTTCTGAGGCTTCGACTATATTTTATATTATAGGTGATTGAGATTTAAAAACGATTTTTTGAAAAGATAAAATCTGCCCGCTGCGCGGACAAATTTGTGCATAGAACTTTTAAAATTAAAGGTCAAAGCATCGCCAACTGTAATTTAGTTATTGTGAATTCTCTTTTGTTAAAGCTCCTTCGACTTTAATGAACACATTCTCATCACGTATCTCGTGCTTCACGCTCAATTTTGTTCGAAATATTACCTTTTCTACGTTATGTTCAACTCTGTTATATCAAATGTATATTATACTTATTTCTGTACCAAGGGCTGGTACTGCGTATTCAGATATTGCAATATAATTTACAAATTTTCTTTTAAATGATTATTTCAATATTTGCTACTTATTTTGCACTAATTTTTATTCTCAGATACCCTGAAAAATCTATCATTGCAATAAATGTATATTACTACAATTTATAATATGAATTGATATTGAAACATACGTATTTTTATGATCTTGTTTTTATAATTTAAAAAAAGTTCGTATCGTGAAAAATACGATTTTGTTATTAAACATTTCAGTGCAACTTGTGTCGTGTTTCCATGTATTTAATTTGTTTATTCTCAATGCTATTTTTTACTATTTAAACTAAAAATATGCATCCTAGCGTAAATTGCTTTTAGGTAAATTTGTAAATACAATTTAGGCGAAAAATATGGTTAAATAAAATGTTTTTTTTTTTAAATGTTAATGAATCTTTATAACAAATACTTATAATAAATTTGCAGATGTTTTTTATTTTTAATCTTGTTTTTTCATGATTAAAAGAAAATCTACTCGTTCTATTAAAAAATTATTAGTAACAAATTTCTAGATTCTTTTTGAGCGAACAACTTAATACATTTTCTATTGTCGATTTTTTTTAAATTCAAAAATTTGTTATGACAATCTTTTTGGGAGTTCAAAAAGCATAGAAAACCTTGCTTGACTTTTTTTCTTATTATGCGTTTTGTCACATTGAGCGCAGCATAGAATTTTATTTTTCATTACTTTTGTGCAAACAAAATTTGTATTTTCGATTTTTCAAAAAAATTCTAAAAGTTGTTATGATAATCTTGTAGGATGTTCAAAATGCAATGTTTTTCTTTTTCTGATTTTCATTCATATCGTGCGTTGCTTGGATTAAAATGTTCATTTTCGTTTTTTCCTTTATTTTGAAAATGCTATAACTCCGATAATTTTTATATCAAAAAACGTTGTTAGGATAAGTTGTTTGTCTTTTTTAGTACAATTACTAACCGTACACAGAATTTTTAAATCTTAAATAAAGTGGTCTTAAAAATGTTGAAAGTGCTCTAACTTATTGAATTTTTATCCAAAATGGCTGGCTAACAAACTTAACCTTCAATTGAAAACAATAAAAGAGTATACCAAAAGCTAATCCGTGACTTAAAACGTGGACACATGAAAAAATAGAGGGAGGGGG